>NC_081561.1:61540415-61597611 GCF_022355385.1 Mustela nigripes
AGCCTGATGCGGGGCTCGATCCCAGGACCCTGAGATCATGACCCGAGCCGAAGGCAGCAGCCCAAACCACTGAGCCACCCAGGCGCCCCAACACATAGTTAATTTTTATATTTCATTCCTGTGTGTATTAAATTAGTGAAAAGTTATAAAAGTGAAACAAGCTTTATCATTTTAAAAACAGATTATAGACAGGAAGAAGAAGAGGTAAAAGTGCAAATTGCACCCTGCTCTCCAAATCCCATCCCCTGGGGGATACCAGTGGTAGGAGTTGATATGTGTCCTTCTGAACCATTTTTTCCTGTACATATACACTCATAGGTGTGTCCTTTTAAAATCAGGCCAGAGAATATTGTTTATGTGTTATCATTTTTGTGTTTACAAAGTTAGGGCCATTTTGTATGCCCAGTGTTGCATTTCTCTTTTTTTACATAACTTTTTTTTTTAATACTATGTAAATATACTTAAATATCTGACACTATACAAAACAAATCCATACCAGTAACACCTGATCTAGTTACACTGCAACTTCGCAACTGCCTGGAAATCTAATCTGAACATTTTAGAACATGACAGAACTATCTCATTGATTAATCAAAATGACTTTAAAACCTTAACATTTAATATATAAAGTATTTTTAATATATGATACATATAGTATTTGCTTCAGGGGTACAGGTCTGTGAATCATGAGTCTTACACAATTCACAGCACTCACCACAGTACATACCCTCCCCAATGTCCATTACCCAATCACCCCATCCCTCCCACCCCCCAAAGTATTTTTTTTAATGATTTTATTTTTTTTTTATTTGAGAGAGAGAGAGAGCATGAGAGGAGAGAGGTCAGCGGGAGAAGCAGACTCCCCGCTGAGAAGGGAGTCTGATATGGGACTCAATCCCAGGACTCCAGGATCACGACCTGAGCCGAAGGCAGTCGCTTAACCAACTGAGCCACCCAGGCGCCCCCCAAAGTATTTTTTTAAACAGTTTATTTATTTATGTGAGAGAGTGAGTGCATGGGTGGGGGTTAGGGGTAGGGGCAGAGGGAAAGGGAGAAGTAGTCTCCCTGCTGAGCAGGGAACCTGATACGGGGCTTGATCCCAGGACCCTAAGATCATGACTTGAGCTGAAGTCAGACACCTAACTGACTGAGCCATCCAGGCGCCCCTAGTTAAAGCATTTTTTTAAAGTAATCTCTGTGCCCAGTATGGGGCTTGAACTCACAACCCCAAGATTAAAACTCTCACATTCTACAGACTAAGGCAACCAGGCGCCCCTCAAGTTAAAATATTTTTAAAGGGACCGGGGTGGTTCAGTCAGTTGAGTGACTGTGTTTGGCTCAGATCGTGATCTTGGGCTCCGGGGATTGAGCCTCTTGTCAGGCTCCCTGCTTAGCAGGGTCTGCTTCTCCTTTTCCCTCTGCTGTTCTCCCGCTTATGCTTTTTCTCTCAAATAAATAAAATTCCCAAAAATAAATAAATAAATAAATAAATAAATAAATAAATAAATAAAATTCCCAAAATATACACATATTGTATATATACGGATATACATATACAATTAAAAGGAGTGGGTGATACTTTTTGTTTGTTTGTTTTGCATAAACAAAACTAAAGGAAAAGTGCGTTATCCTTAGATCTCTCAAGTCAAATGAAACTTGCCTCTCAAGTGAACATCTTACGGCTAAAATGTAAAATGCTAATTATTTTGGAAAAAGAAAAAAATCCCCAGGCTTTGAGTTCTATCTTTTAACAAAAAGACAGACATTTTAACAAAAAGACTTTTCTGTCAATGCATACATTTTCCAACGCCTGTGTAGTATTCCTCCCATATTTTACTTAATTGTTTGCAGGGTTTCCTCCACGTCTCCTAAGCTTTGTGCTAGGCCCATGAGACAAAATGCCTGCCTTCTGGAACTCCCAGGCTGGTTGAGAGCCCAAGGCCTGCACGCTTTCCACTTAATGTAATAAATGGCAGGGACGGGTTCTGTGCTGCGGGCAGTGGAAGTTTGTGAGGGGTGGAGGGGCGAGGGCTTGGTCAAGGAAGGCTTTGTGGGGAGAAGACGCTGTTGCTCTGGGGGCTAAAGAGAGAGCAGGAAGCCCCAGAGTCAGAGGGCGGAGGACAGAACGGAGGGGCCCCCAGTTGCAATGTGACTTATTATCAACCATCCCCCCAGCTCTGGTGGTTTGTTTCTGCTTTTCCTTTGGAGATGACAGATTCTGAGACCAAGGGCTCCAGCTGTTTATCAGGGCATCCCAGGGGCAGGGGCTCCCACTCCCTGCTGCAAAGGCTGTGGGGCCCTGATTAAGGAAACAGCTGAGGCAAGGGACCCACGGCAGAGGGGGCGGGAGAACCGGAAGGCCGCAGTGGGGAACAGAGGCAGAGAGAGCTGCCAGAGAGGGGCAGGCCGCCAAGCAGGAGAGAGTCAGGGCCTGGGCCAGGAACCAAGCTAGCCCCTTGCCTGGTTTAAGGCATGCCCCCCCCGCCCTCCACCTGGTGAAAGCCTGCCGGTCCAGGCCCCTTCGGACGGCATCTCCCCTGTGATGCCATTCATTCACCAAACATGTCCTGACGGCATCACTTAGCATGAATCTGGCTGCTTTGTCCACCGAGAAGGTCAGCCTGTTGCAGCTGAAAGAGTGTGAACTCGGGAATCAAGGATCGTGCTAGCAGTAACTAATATTTTTGAAGCATTTAACATATGTTAGGCATAGCAATGAGTGTTTTGAATCTGTTGTTCTATTTGAATCTGTTGTTCCTCACTTGGTACTTGGTAATAGTCAGTGAGGTAATAACTATTGTTATCCCTGTGGTTATAGTGGGAAAACTGGAAGGCAAAAGATTTAGGAAGCTTGAAGCATCACAGCAGAGGCCCAAACCCCTATTCGAGTCTCATTTTCCTCCTTTGTAGCAGGGAGATGAAAATAACATGTTTGGGGCGCCTGGTGGCTTAGCTGGGTAAGCATCTGCCCTCGGCTTGGTTGTGATCCCAGGACCCTGGGATCCAGCCCTATATCTGGCTCCCCGCTCAGTGCAGAGCCTGCTTCTCCCTTTCCTTCAGCCTGCTGCTCCTCCTGCTTGTGTACTCTCTCTCTCAAATGGATAAATGGAATCTTTAAAAAAGAAAGGAAGAAAGAAAGAAAATAACATGTTTTTCCCAGGGTAGTTTCTAGAACTAAATGCAGTGTATCAGATCCCTGTCCCATTGTAGCCCTCACCCCCACAGATTCTGTGTCACCATTTCCTTGGGAGCTGCTTGTTTGAGTGTGTAGAGGGTGGCGGAGTGGTTACGAGCGTCCGTTCTGGAGTGCACCTGCATTCAAAATCCAGGCTCAGATAAGTGACCTTGAGCAAATTAGTTTTACCTCTTTGAACCTATTTTTTCATCTATAATATGAAGGCGATCATGATGCCTTCCTCATAGAATTGTTTGGGGATTAAATTGAATGTGTATATGTATTTGTTACTGATGTTAATGAGAACGGAAACTTTTTTTTTTAAAGATTCTATTTATTTATTTGAGAAAGATAGCACCTGCACAAGGTGGGAGAGGGGCGGAGGGACAAGCAGATCCCCCCCTGAGTGTGGAGCCCACTGCAGGGCTTGATCTCAGGACCCCTGGATCACAACCTGAGCCAAACTCAGACACTTAACCAACTGAGCCACCCAGGCGCTCTAGAATGGAAACTTTCTGAGGGCAGGGTCGATTTCAGGAAGGTATCACCTGTGTTCTCACTGCTAGTGAGAGGACAACAAATAGCCATATATTAGAATTCTTTCTATACAAAAAAATACTTATTGTAGAAACTTTGGAAAATATGAAGAAGAAAACAAAAATGAAACATAATCCCACTACTCAGAAATAACCACTCTTGGGGCACCTGGGTGGCTAGTCGGTTAAACCTTTGCCTTCGGCTCAGGTCATGATCCCAGGGTCCTGGGATCGAGTCCCACATCCTCCTCTGTCTCTGCCTTTCTGCCTACTTGTGATCTTTGTCTGCCAAATAAATAAATAAAATCTTAAAAAAATATATTAATCATTGTTAACATTTTGGCGTATTTCTTTCTGGTCTTGTTTCTATGTAGACAGTTATTTTCCTATAATTGAGATCATGTGCTGTAATACAGTTTTGTATCCCCCACTGACCTGGTTGTATATAAGATGAGCATTTTTTTTTTTTTTAAAGAGTAGAGCATTCTTTTTTTTTTTTTTTAAGATTTTATTTATTTATCAGAGAGAGAGAGAGGGAGCGAGCACAGGCAGACAGAATGGCAGGCAGAGGCAGAGGGAGAAGCAGGCTCCCTGCCGAGCAAGGAGCCCGATGTGGGACTCGATCCCAGGACGCTGGGATCATGACCTGAGCCGAAGGCAGCTGCTCAACCAACTGAGCCACCCAGGCGTCCCTAAGATGAGCATTTTTTTAATGCCATTAAAATATTTTTTGAGGGGCACCTGGGTGGCTCAGTGGGTTAAGCCGCTGCCTTCGGCTCAGGTCATGATCTCAGGGTCCTGGGATCGAGTCCCACATCGGGCTCTCTGCTCGGCAGGGAGTCTGCTTCCCTCTCTCTCTCTCTGCCTGCCTCTCCATCTACTTGTGATTTCTCTCTGTCAAATAAATAAATAAAATCTTAAAAAAAAAAAATATTTTTTGAAACAGGGTTACTTTTTTTTTTTTTAAAGACTTTATTTATTTAACTGACAGAGATCACATAGTAGGCAGAGAGGCAGGCGGGGGTGGGGTGTGGGGGGCGGGGAGCAGGCTCCCTGCTGAGCAGAAAGCCCGATGCGGGGCTCCATCCCAGGACCCTGGGATCATGACCCAAGTCAAAGGCAATGGCTTAACCCACTGAGCCACCCAGGTGCCCCGAAATAGAGTTATTAATGTTGTTTTGTTTTATTTTGTTTTACTGATTGAAAAACTGTACATGGAGGGAGTTGATTCATAGATTGGGGCCATTCTGCGAGGAGGGAGGTCTGTCCTATCTTGGTGTTGTATAAATTCCTGGGTCCGGAGTAAGTTGCCTGTTCATTCATTCATTCAGAAAATATTTATTGAGTATCTCTTATGTGCCAGGCATTGTTCTATGACCTGGGATACACCAGTGAAAAAAAACAGGCAAAAAAAATCTTTCCCTTGTATAGGACGGGGTAGGAGTAGCAGGACGGACAGCAAGCAATATGCATAAAAAAAAAAAGCAGTCATAACATTCATTAAGAGGTAATAAGAACTACTAACATGACAAAAAATATAGAGCTGGGCAAGGGAATGGCACTGGAGAGGGTGACATCTTACAGTTTTAAGTAGGATGACCAGTGTTGGGCATACTGAGAAGTTAACATTTGAATGGTGATTTGAAGCTGCGGAATTGGCAGTGTCGCTGGGCCCAGGGGGAAGGAGGGAAGAAACAGCCAAAACAAAGATCCTGGGACTAGAACCTTCCTGGACCGTTGAGGAATAGCCAGGAAACCAGTCAGAGAGAGTCATTCTTTTTTTTTTTTTAGATTTTATTTATTTATCAGAGAGAGAGAGAGGGGGAGAGAGCGAGCACAGGCAGACAGAATGGCAGGCAGAGGCAGAGGGAGAAGCAGGCTCCCTGCGGAGCAAGGAGCCTGATGTGGGACTCGATCCCACGACACCGGGATCATGACCTGAGCTGAAGGCAGCTGCTTAACCAACTGAGCCACCCAGGCGTCCCAGAGAGAGTCATTCTTGAATGAATGGCTTGAGACTTGGAGGGACGGCTGACATGTTGGTTGAGAGAGTGAGGGATCTCAACCAGATGTTGAGATCTTCAACAAGGATGTAAATTTAATAAAATATAAATTCCAACAAGAACAAAGTTGGCCCTAAGTTAAAAGTCCTGTGCAAAGCAAGTCATCTCAAGTTCTTGTTGGCAGACTGGGTGTGGATTTTAAATAAATTATGCAAGTACAAGATAAACGATATATGGCTTATATCTTATAGATACACTGAATTCATTTATTCAGCATATATTTATTGAGTGGTCTGTGATGGGGGTGACACCTGGGTGGGACAATCGGTTGAGTGTCTGTCTCTTTGTTTCAGCTTGGGTCATGATCTTGGGGTCATGAGATCCAGCCCAGTGTTGGGCTCTACACTTGGCATGGAATCTGCTTGGGATTCTCTCTCCCCCACCCTCTGCCCCCCCAAATAAATAAATAAATCTTAAAAAAAAGAACGTCTGGGACGCCTGGGTGGCTCAGTTGGTTAAGCAGCTGCCTTTGGTTCAGGTCATGATCCCAGCGTCCAGGGATCGAGTCCCACATCGGGCTCCTTGCTCCGCAGGGAGCCTGCCTCTCCCTCTGACTCTTCCTTCCACTCTGTCTGCCTGTGCTCTCACTCACTCTCTCTCTGACAAATAAATAAATAAAATCTTAAAAAAAAAAAAAAAAAAAAGAACGTCTATGATGGGCCTGGACTTGTTCTAGGTGCTGGGGAGTTGAAACAAGAGGAAGCCCCTGCCTTTATGAAACTGACATTCTTGTAGTGGAACCTGACCCTGAGCACACTCAGATACATAATGTGATGCTGGGTGGCGATCATCAATGGCTGTTAGCCGTGGTTCACAAAAGAAAACTGTGGTTGGAGTTGAGTCTAAGTTAATCATGATTAACTGCGTAATTCAGTTTTGAAAAAGCCTAATTCCCTTTGAGGCTGTGTGAACAGAATGCCCAGCAAACACCCTTTACTCTCTGGTTGTCAGGCTGGACCTGGAATAAATATTGCATTTACATCCTGGAAGGACAGTGACATACTTGTATGTCATCCTGTGTCAGGAAGGGAGGTTCCAGTTCAGTGGGTTGAGAAATTGTCCAGTGCTCAGAGCTGACCAGTAATGGAATGGGGAACGTGAGAGGGTTAGATTCCCATCAAAAGAACTTGCATTCATCTGTCTTGATATTAATGAGGATATGAGTATGGTAGAAGCCTGGGTTACATATGTATGGCTCCTTCTAGTCCCAGGTAATACTGTGAAGGAGAAAAGGATTTCTGCAAATAATTTGTATTGTAGAGAATACAATTCCACATTAATTAACCAATTGTAATAGTCCGTAATCACCAAGGGCATACGTAGAATCCCAACATGTAGAAATCACAAGTTCTCAGAATTCTTTCTCTTATCACATTAGCTCCATGTCCAGATTTGGGCTCCAGAAACTTCACAGGGTTAGAAAAAGTTCAGTAGGAAAGTCAGAGGATCAGTCAACAGACTTCTTTCCCCCCTTCTTATTGTGACAGTTTTGACAGGGAAAAGTTGCAAGAATTGTCTGAGAAATCCTCATATAGTCTTGACCCAGATTTCCCAGACGTTAACATTCCATCCCATTTGCTTTTATCATTCTACCCAGTATATTTATACATTATTTGAATATAAGTCACAGACACTATGTCCCTTCACTCCTAGTTTGGTATGTACTCTTAAAATTAGGTCTTCACTTTCATAACTTCAGTAGAATGATAAAAGCCACGAAATTAACATTGACACAATGTCATCTACAGACCTCATTCATACGTCCCAGTAGTACCAATTATACATGCTTTATAGCCCAAACAAAACAAAGCAAAAACAACCAAGAATAAAGACCCAGATCATGGGTTATATTCAATGGTCATGTCTCTGTAGGTTTCCTGTAACCTGACATGGCTCTTAAATTTTTCTTTGTCTTTCATGACAACCAACCTTTTTGACAGTGGGGCAAAGGACTTTTAAGCAAAGGTTTTTTTTGTTTTTTTTTTAAATGAGCTAAGACTCATTTTAATGAGCAGGTTTTGATGTGAATCTTTATGTTTCTTTGGTTTATTCACCAAGAACGATTTCCTTGCTGAAGATCCCTCAGTGGCTCCGTGCTCCTGCCCGTCACATGGAATCCAAAAGCTCTCTTCATTGCCTAGGGAAGCCATAACAAAGGACCAAAAACTGAGTGACTTAAAACAACACAGATGTACTCGCACAGTTCCAGAAGCCAGAAGTCCAAAACGAAGGTGTCAGCAGACCATGTCCCTCCGAAGACCATAGGAGAGCATTCTTCCTCTTTCTTTTATCTTCTGGTATTCCAAGTTGTTCCTTGGCTTGTAGCTGGGTCACTCCGATCTGCCATCTTCCCTCTGTGTCTCTTCTTATAAGGATACCTAGTCATATGGGATGAAGGGCCCACTCTACTCCAATATGATCTCATCTTCATTACATCTGCAACAACCCATTTCCAAATGAAGTCACATTCTGAGGTACTGGGGGGCTAGAACTTCAATGTATCATGTTGGGAGCGAGCCATAATTCAGCACCCCTCACCTCACCTTTCCAACCTAATTCTGCATTTCCTTATCCATGGCCCCTCTGTTCCATCCACACTAACCATCTTCAGAGGATACTTGCTTTTGAAATCCCAGATTCAAGGCTTTCTTCTGGCCCTCTCCACTCTTCTCTGCCAGTCGGGGCCCCTCTTTGTGCTAACAGTGACAACTTTCTTATTATATCCCGGGGGCACTGCTCTATACTCTTTACACATAGTGTTCTTTTAAGCCTACTAGGAGGGACCATCATGAGCTCCATTTTACAGATGAGGAAATGGAGGCACAGAAAGCTTAATTTACTCAAGGCCTCACAACAAAAATGATTATTGGACATTTTCCTGGCTTGTTTCCTCCTCATTCCAGAGTTTTTTCTGATTTCTCTAGAAGAGATCTCTGTGCCATGAGTATTCTAGTCAGTGGCCCTCTCTGACCTTTTTAGAGCGGGTGAGCACCCGTCATCCCCCACTGCCTCAGTTTACATGGATCCATATGCTGTGTCGTCAGGATCAGGTGGGGGATGGGGAATGGGATTTGCGTTTTGGGGTTTTTTGTTGCGGGGGAGAAGGGGCAGATTGGGGTTTTTATGTTTACCGCTTCCTTGCTTCCCACCAGAGCCTCTGGCCCTGTACACTACACAATCCCAGATTTCTCAGCATAGGGTTCAGTGTGCCAAATACATCAACATCTCCTGCGGAGTGTGTCAAAAATATCAAAAATACACAACCAGGGTCTTCCTCAAGGCCTCCTGAATCAGAATCTCTGGTTGGGAGACCCAGAGCCTACCTCATTAATTAACTTCCTCGTGATTCTTAGTAAGTTTGAGGATTGCTCTCAAAAGCCCTCACTGGATATGTATAGATTAAGTGATTGATTAATTGACGGACTGACTGACCAGTTGACTGCTTCGATGAACTACTGTCTGGGCCACAGACCAAAAGGAGACTTTTAAAATGCCCTGTCAGTTCTCACAGCTTTTTCTGTAAAACTGCTCTACAAATAAAGTAAAAAAAAAAAATTTTTTTTTTTTTTAAAGAGAAGGTGATGGCCCATCGAGTGGCTGAAGAACAGTGAGCATCGTGGAATGTTGTAGGGCTTAACAACAGGAACCTGCTCTGGTTGGGCGTGGCCCGTTTCTATGAGACTTCCCTCTCTGCAATGATGTCCCATTCTGCATCCGAGAGATCTGCAGGTCTCAGACTGGGTCCCCACCCGCCCCATCCCTCCACCCCTTGCCCAAAACTCTGAGAGTCTGGGGGTGACAGAAGACAGTTACTCCACGCCCCGGAGCAGCCCAGCTGTTTCCCCTAGCCTCTCATTTCAGCCACCTGAACCCATTCACAGTTTTCCTGTCAGTTAACCCAGGCCCCACGACAGTGTGGGAAGGGGCCCCTCTTGACTGGGTGGGGCTGTGTTTCATTTACTGGTGTCCTTCCTCAGGCCTCAGCTGAACAGGTGCAGGCAGAAGCAGCTGGGCCAAATGAGGACATTCTTCTCTCCCTTTCTCTTCTCCCTTCAACTCCCTCCCCCAACCCAGCCACACTGAAGCCACATCCCATTTCCTCCCCAACTTTCAAAGCTGCTCTCCCCTCTGCCTCCTCCACCCTCCATCCATCGAAGGGCAGTACCCCAAGGGAGGGGTTACTTAAACTGGGAGGGGACACCACCGTTAAGGGAAAGTGGAAAGCTTGGGTTGCTCCCCCACCCTCCCTTTCTCTTGTGGTGTTTCTTTTCTTTTCTTTTTTTTTTATGAAAGGGAGGTGGTGAGATGGAGGTGGTGTCATAGGGAGGGGAGGACAACTCCAGGGACTTGCCAACAGCCTCTAAACTCACAGAAGACCGGCCTACAGCCTACCCATCCTCTTCTGGGTGGACTTCTCTGCCTCTCCTAGGAGATGGGGTAGGGCGGGTCAGACTCAAAACCACATTCTAGAGCAAAGGTATTCAGAGTGGCCTTCCCTACTCTATCTGCGTTCCCCTGGAGGGCTCCTTAAACAGATTGCTGGGACTTAATTCCCGAAATTCGATTTGGATTCAGTAGGACCCACGACCCGAGGATTCGCCTGTCTGGCTTGTTCCCCTGTCGATGCTGTTTTCTGTTGGCTCAGGGATCCCACTTAGAGAACTACTGTTCCGGGGCCCCCCGTTAAGATTTCTGGTAAGTGGGCTCAGCCCAGCCGCCACTGGGGGGAAGAACAGGTCACTCAAGGAAGTTGGGCCCCCAGCAGCGGCCTTATCACTCAGGGCTCAAATCATAACCCTACCCCCCCGCAGTTCTGTGTGGTTTAGCTAGATTTGGATGGGACTCTGGTTTAAGAGGGCAGAAAGAAGACCCTCTCTGTCTGCTTGCTTCCCGCTCCCAGGACCAGTCCGCCTCCCAGCTTGCCTCCTGCCATCTTGAATCTTTTGTCTCTGTGTCTCCTTCCCCACCAATGGTAGGGAAAGCGATGTCCCTGTGTTCTCTGACGCTTACCTTTCCTCTGTATGCTGTAGGATATTAGGCAGCTATTCAAGCATGAGGTTAATCTCTGTGTGGTGACTTGGGAGTGATCCATCATGACCTATTGTAGAGTGAAACCACTCCATGATGGGTAGAAAATGTTCTTGCTGATGAGAGAGCAGAAGGCTGGCTGAAGACCAAGCATAAGCAGACCCCTTACAACTCCTCCCCACTCCGGCTTGGGACACGCATGACTTTCTTCCAGGAATCACCCAACTATCTGAATGTTAATGCATTGCTGGGATGGGGAGGAAACAACCTTAGCTTGACAATGGCAAGGCCTCCGGTATCTTGTAGGTCCTCTTTAGCATATGAAAGTTCTTTTGAAACCTTCCTTTTTCCTTACTTCCCCAACTCCTGAGTATATAGTCAGCCACTCCTTAAGACCCTGGGGACTGTCTCTCTGCCTCTGCCTCCGGTTACAGTGTCTGTGTTTTAATAAACCACCATTTTGCACCAAAAACAGCTCAAGAATTCTTTCTTGGTCGTGGCCTCCATATTCCACCCCATCAAACCTCACCTGTCTTCCAAAACCACCTTACTGCTTTGGAAAAAAAAAAAAAAAAAACCAACCTTGAAGCCCTATGTGAATATATATAGATACATATATGTGTTTACATGCACACAGACCAAAGAGTCTGGAAGGACACTTGCCAGCAGAAGTCTGCTCTGGAGGACGGGACATCTCCCTCTTCTGTTCCTCTAATGCTATACTTGAGAAAGCCTATCTCCTTCTGTAATTAAACCAATGAGCTGCATATAATAGACGTACAGCTCAGGAGAGCTATGCTCAGCTATTAACAGTGGGGAGCAGGGAGGGTGCTGAGGGCTCTTTCTCCCCGCCCCCACACACATGTGTGTGCATTCGTGCACGCACTTCTAGACTGTTCGAATTTGTTAAAAGGAAGATTACAAGTTTTTTAAAAAAGATTTTATTTATTTGACAGAAACACAGCGAGAGAGGGAATGCAAGCAGAGGGAATGGGAGAGGGAGCAGCAGGCCTCCCGCTGAGCAGGCAGCCCTATGCAGAGCTCAAACACAGGACCCTGGGATCAGGACCTGAGCCCAAGGCAGGTGCTTAACACCTGAGCCACCCAGGCACCCCAAGATTATCAATTTTTTAATTAGAAAAAGAAACAGGCAGTCCAAGAAACAGACGGCCTCCGCCCTCCTCTCTCCACCGCCGGCTGCAGCCCGAAGCCCTTCTCACAGGCCTCCAGCTGCTCCGCTGTCTCAGCCCTTCCCGGGCGGCACCAGCACTTGCTGGGTCCATCTCTTCACCAGCCATTCTTTGGGTTTTAAAGACACATGACATGTTTTTGTTTGTTGGTGGCCGGCATTCCCAAAACAAAAACAAAAACAAAAAAAACCCTCTCCTGAAAACAGCATCCGCACAGAGGGCTCTATCTGGTCCAATCCCGTGGGCTCCTCACTGCACACGCATGCCCTTTCATGATTGTAATCGGCACAAATGCTATCTTGTGCCCTGAAATTTTTTACGTCACCTAATTTTGTGAGCCCGTCTGTGTGTGGACACAGCATCATTTCTTCTATGAATGGCGCTATGGTTGTTTAACCAGGCCCTGATTGTTGGGCCTTTGGGTGGGTTCCAGTTTGGGGCTATTTATTCATTCATGATTTAACCCTCTGCTCTTGGGCCCCGCCTCCTGCTGGCCTATAAAAACTGCCCTCTTAAAGGTCACGGCTATCAGTCTTCCCCGCCCCCCCCTTCCAAATCTGCCGGCTTCTTCTCTGTCCTTGACTGAGCTCTTGTCCTGACGTTAATTGGACTTGGCCTTATTCACCACCCTCAAAGCCACCCACCAGCCCATCCATCAGACCCATCCGGCCTCTGTTCATTGGCTTTTGTTTTTTTTCTTTCTTTAATCATTGTTTTTCTTCCAACTACAGCCATTTTGACATTTGCGTTGTAAAAGAATACAACAACTAATAAACGTGTAATATAGAAAGTAGAAAGACACTATGTTTAAACGTTTACATTGAATAACGAATGGTATGATCCAGAAGAATATAAATGCATATATAAGTATATATATAAATTATAAATTATGAAGCAGTGTAATAAAACTGAACCTGTGATACCTCCCCTGCAATTTAATACAACATCAGCAAGTCCATGGACATTGCCTATGTGTCCCTTTTGGTGCCATGGCTCCAGTGAACACCACGGACATACTCAGTTTTATTGATCATTCTCCTAATCAATTTTAGTAACTTAATTTGAAGGGCTTCTCTCCAGTCACATCATCTATTACTAATAGCATTATTGGTTCTTTCTAATTGTGTACCTCGAATGTATTTTCCTTTCCTTTCTGCTGTTGCTCCAGTGTAATGTCAACTAGAAGCAGGAACAGCTGGCCTCCTGGACTTGTTCCTGAATTTGAAGGAAATGCTGTGTATGTGTGTGTGTGTGTGTGTGTATACACACACACACACACATACATATATATGTATATATATGTTTTTTGTTTTTGTTTTTTAGTAATCTCTACACCCAACGTGGGGCTCAAACTCAGGACCCCGAGGTCAAGCGTCACATTCTCTTTTTGGTTTTTTTTTAAAGATTTTATTTATTTATTTGACAAAGATTACAAGTAGGCAGAGAGGCAAGCAGAGAAAGAGGAGGAAGCAGGCTCCCCGCTGAGCAGAGAGCCTGATGCGGGGCTCGATCCCAGCACCCTGGGATCATGATCCGAGCCAAAGGCAGAGGCTTTAACCCACTGAGCCACCCAGGCGCCCGTCGTCTTCTTCTTCTTCTTCTTCTTTTTTTTTTTTTTTTTTGTTTAAGATTTTTATTTTTTTTTTTTGACAGAGAGAGATCATAAGTAGGCAGAGAGGCAGGCACAGAGAGAGGAGGAAGCAGGGTCCCCGCTGAGCAGAAAGCCCGATATGGAGCTTGATCCGAGGACCCTGAGATCTTGACCTGGGCCCAAGGCAGAGGCTTAACCCACTGAGCCACCCAGGCGCCCCTTGAGTCACATGCTCTTCTGACTGAAACAGCCAGTCCCCTCCCCACTTTTCTCAGTTGAAGGATAGTTAACACGATGTTACATTAACTTCAAGTATACAACATAGTGATTTAAGAGGTTTATAGGTTGTGCTGTGTTCACCATGGGGACAGCCACCACCCGACTCCATACGACACTATTACACTGCCATTGACTATGTTCCCTTTGCTGTACCTTTTATTTGTGGGGCTTGTTCATTCCATCACTGGAATCCTCTATCTCCCACTCCCCTCACTCATTTTGCACAAGCCTCCATCCCCCGGAAGGAAGTGCTTCTTAGGGTACTAGTAATGATTGCTGTAGGTTTTTCCCTAAATGCTTTTTAACAGGGGTTGAATTTTATCAAATTGCTTTTTCTGCATCTATTGAAATGATAAATTGTTTTTTTTTTCTTTTTTCATTGTGAATGCTCTAAATTACCAGAATTTTTTTTTTTTTTAAGATTTTCTTTATTCATTTGACAGAGAGAGAGAGATCACAAATACACAGAGAGGCAGGCAGAGAGGCAGGCAGAGAGAGGGGAGAAGCAGGCTCCCTGATGAGCAGAGAGCCTGATGCGGGGCTCGATCCCAGGACCCTGAGATCATGACCTGAGCCGAAGGCAGAGGCTTTAACCCACTGAGCCACCCAGGTGCCAGAATATTTTTATGTTGAACTTTCTTTGCATTTCTGGGATAAATTGAATTGTTGCATGATATATTATCTTTCTGTTTTTTATTTCTTATATTAAAGGTTTTATTTATTTATTTGAGAGAGTGAGAGACTGAGAGAGAGCACATGCACAAAGGGGGAGAGGGAGAAGCAGGCTCCCCACTGAGCAGGGAGCCCAACATGGGGATTATTACCTGAGCTGAAGTTAGATGCTTAACTGACTGAGCCACCCAGGTGCTCTTATATTATCTTTTTTAATATACTGCTAGGTTTGGTTTGGTCTGGTTATATTTTGAACAAACTTGATCAGCATCTATGCTCCTAAATTAACCTGTTGATTTTCTTTCTTATACTATATTTGGCTGATTGGAATTGGCATTTTACTAATATCATTGAGTAAGTTGAGAGAGTTTCTTTATTTTTTAATCTCCAAGAAAAAGTGGCATAATGGGGTGCCTGGGTGGCTCAGTCATTCAACTTCTGCCTTCTGCTCAGGTCGTGATCCCTGTGTTCTGGGATCACAGCACCCCAGATAAGGGCTTCCTGCTCAGCGGGAAGCCTGCTTCTCCCTCTCCAGCTTCCCCTGCTTGTGTTCCCTCTCTTGCTGTGACTCTCTCTGTCAAATAAAAAAAAAAAAAAAGGAAAAGTGGCATAAAATTGGAATCGATGCACTTGTGAGTATTTGGTTAAGCATTCCTAGAAAACCTTCTAGAGCTGGTATCATCTTTGTTGAAAGATTTTTTATTTTGTTTATAGCTGTAAGTAAAGTGACTACATATCCTGGTTTGCCTGGGCTAAAGCCAGGTTTTGCCTGTTCCCTGGCATATTTGTAATAGGGGCTGCTTTCACTTTTAAAGATGTCCTGCTTCGGCTAATAAAATACGTGATTATTCTGCATATGGGACTATATAGGCTTTTCTCTTTATTATTGGATTAGTTTTGGTAAATTATATTTTTCTATAGTATATTCCAGTTTGCCTCAAATTTATTGGCATAACTTGTTCATATAGTTCTCATTTTTAAAACTCAGTAGTAAGGGTGCCTGAGTTGCTGCATCAGTTAAGTGTCTGCCTTCAGCTCAGGTCATGATCTCAGGGTCCTGGGATCCAGCCCTGGATCAGACTCCCTGCTCAGTGGAGAGCGGGCTTCTCCCTCTGCCTGCCACCGCCCCTGTTTGTACTCTCTCTCTGTCAAATAAGTAAAAAAATAACAATTTTTTTTTTAAACTCACCTGTAGCCTTAAGTATATTACTTTTAAAATCTATAACATTGTTTATATCTTTTTTCTTGATCAATACTACCTAAGTGTTGTCTATTTTATTAGTCCTTTGAGCATATGACTTTTGACTTTCTTGATTTTCCCTACTATTTATTTTCCATTTCATTAATTTTTGCTCTTATTTTACTGCTTTCTCTTTTTTGCTCTCTTAGGACTTATTCTGCTGCTCTTTTTTTTTTTTTTTTTTTTTAACTTCCTTACTTCTGACCTTGGTTGATCCATTTAGAACCTGTTTCTTTTCTAATATGTGTGCTTAAAAACCACCTATAAGGGGGCGCCTTATAGGCTCAATGGGTTAGGCCTCTGCCTTTGGCTCAGGTCATGATCTCAGGATCCTGGGATCGAGCCCCACATTGGGCTTTCTGCTCAGCAGGGAGCCCGCTTTCCCCTCTCTCTGCCTGCCTGTCTGCCTACTTGTGATCTCTGTCTGTCAAAACAAACACACACACATCTATAGGGTGTTTTTTCCTTACTGAAACACCTATATGTTTTTTTCCTGACTGTATATGCATATCATACAATGCACAGATCTTAAAATCTTCAGTTTTTTTTAGTTTTGGCAAATGTAAATGCCCATGTTGCCATCATCCAGATTGAGATATAGGACATTTCCATCATTCTAGAAAGTTCCATGGCCGTGGGGTTCATTATGGATCAGTCCACCCTTCACCACCAGAGTTAATGAGTTTAGAAATACACTTGGCTACAAGTTCATCTAAGTGGAATCATACAGTATATACTCTTTCAGGTTTGGCTTCTGTCACTCAGTACATGTTGTATATATTAATTACTTCCATTTTATTACTGAGTTTATTCCAATATATAGATGGATATACACTTTTTATTTATTCATTCTTTGTTGATGCACGTTTGGATTATTTCCAGTTTTTCACTATTACAAATAAAGCAATTGTGAACATCCTTGTACAAGTCTTTTGTGGACATAAACTTTCATTTCTCTTGGGTGGGTTCCTGGAATTGGAAAAGCTGGGTCTGAATGTAGGCATCTCTTAAGTTTTATGATATAGCATTTTGATTTTCATTTAGTTCTAGTTCTTAAAAATTTTCCATGAAGATTCTTTGATCTCTAAGTTATTTGGAAGTATGTTTTAAAATTTCCACATGGGTGGAACTTTTTGTTGCTGCTGATAATTTCTAAGTTAATTCCACTTGGGTCAGTTAATTCAGTCTTTATAACACATTTTTTGAATGTTTTGAGCCTTGCCTATGATCTAAAATGTAGTAAATTTGTATGCTCAAAAAGAATGCGTGTTCTCGGTTGAGCCTCTGCCTTCGGTTCAGGTCATGATCTCGGGGTCCTGGGATCGAGTCCTGTATCAGGCTCTCTGCTCGGTCGGGAGCCTGCTTCCCTCTCTCTCTCTCTGCCTGCCTCTCTGCCTGCTTGTGATCTCTCTCTCTCTTTCTCTGTCAAATAAATGAATAAAATCTTTAAAAAATGCGTGTTTTTTAATACACATAAGTATTTATTTAATAAGCTTGAGATCTATACACATATATACATATTTTTTTTCTGCTTAATCTATCAATTATAATTTTTTAGGATTCTATTTATTTGAGAGAAACAGAGCACAGGCAGCAGGGGAAAGGGCAGAGGGAGAGGGAGAAGCAGACTCCCTGCTGAGCAGGAAGCCTGACACAGGGCTTGATTCCAGGACCCCAAGATCATGACCTGAGCCAAAGGCAGACGCTATACTGACTGAGCCACCCAGGTGCCCTTTGATCTATCAATTACTAAAAAAGATGTATTAAAACTCTCCTGCCCCAACGTGGATTTACTAATTTCTCCTTATAGTTTTGTCAGGTTTAGCTTTATGTATTTAGAAGCTTTTCTTATTTGGGATATACAGATTTGGAATTATTGTATTATTGTAGCAAACAAATTTTTATTCTATCACATTTTCAAATCATCATATGGTGGATGTCTCTTATAATGCTTTTTGCCTCAGCATCTGTTTTTTGTTTTTTTTTTAAATCATCATATGGTGGATGTCTCTTATAATGCTTTTTGCCTCAGCGTCTGTTTTTTTTTTTTTTTTAAAGATTTTATTTGTTTATTTGACAGACAGAGATCACAAGCAGGCAGAGAGGCAGGCAGAGAGAGAGAGGAGGAAGCAAGCTCGCTGCTGAGCAGAGAGCCCGATGTGGGGCTTGATCCCAGGACCCTGGGATCATGACCTGAGCCGAAGGCAGAGGCTTAACCCACTGAGCCACCCAGGCGGCCCCCTCAGCGTCTGTTTTATCCCATGCTAATATTTGGCACCGATTGGGGTGCCTGGGTGGCTCAGTCAGTTAAGCATCTGCCTTTGTCTCAGGTCATGATCCCAGGTTCCTGGGATCAAGCCCCGCATCGGGCTCTCTGCTCAGCAGGGAGCCTGCTTCCCCCTCTCTCTCTGCCTGCCTCTCCGCTTACTTGTGATCTCTGTCTGTCAAATAAATAAATAAAATATTTAAAAAAAAAAAAAGAAGAAAGAAAGAAAGAAAAAGAAAAAAAGTACTGGGCACCTGGGTGTCTCAGTGGGTTAAGCCTCTGCCTTCGGCTCAGGTCATGATCCCAGAGTCCTGGGATTGAGCCCTGTATCAGGCTCTCTGCTCAGTGGGGAGCCTGCTTCCTCTTCTCTCTCTCTGTCAAATAAATAAATAAAATCTTTTTTTAAAAAAGTACTAAGAAAAAGTTACTAAATTATCTAGGGCATCCTAAGTATTCAATAAATACTAACTCAATGTCTCTGTATTTATGATTATGTTCATTGTGTCGCTGTTGCTTTTATCTGAGTTCTGGCTCCTCAACTTACCAGTAGGTGACCAAATATATAACTAGAGTCTCTGCTTCCTTGTCTTGAAGTGCAATAATAATGGCTACTTCCTGGGGTTGCTCTGAGAATGGAGTAAAACAATGGTGACGGGCACCTGGGTGGCTCAATCAGTTGAACATCTGACTCTTGGTTCTTGCTCAGGTAATGATCTTGGGGTCGTGATATCGAGCCCTGCATGGGGCTCTGAGCTCAGCGGGCAGTCTGCTTGGGATTCTCTCTCTTCCTCTTCCTCTGCTCCTAAAAAAAGAAAGAAAGAAAATTTTAAAATATAGCGATGAAAAGAGCTCAGCACAGTGCCTGGCCACCGTGGTCTTGATCTGCAGGATTTCTTCTGCTGTTAGAGTTTTCAATATTGGCACTTTTCGGATGGCCTAAGTCACCTGTAATGTCTTACCTGAGCTTGAAGCCCTTATCTAAAATGCTAGTGGAGGGGCGCCTGGGTGGCTCAGTGGGTTAAGCCGCTGCCTTCAGCTCAGGTCATGATCTCAGGGTCCTGGGATCGAGTTCCGCGTCAGGGTCTCCGCTCAGCGGGGAGCCTGCTTCCTCCTCTCTCTCTCTCTGCCTGCCTCTCTGCCTACTTATGATCTCTCTGTCAAATAAATAAATAAAATCTTAAAAAATTTTTTTAAAAATAAATAAATAAAATGCTAGTGGAGTAGGACCCCATGGGTATCTCACCATCCATTTAGATGTTCTGTCCAAAGCTACTTTGTGCCTCCTCTCTCCCCATGGAATCATCTGATTTTCTTGAGCACCTGAGAGATGGACTGACATGAAGCCCTACCCTTCAGGAGCTCACCACCCAATAGAAGCCTGACCCCAGAACATCCAGTAGAAGTGCCATTATAGAAATTCAAACAAGATGCTTTGAGACCCTGCAGAAGAGATGGACCCTATGGGGATGAGGCTGACCAATTGGTCAGCCTGAGACTGGGGGAAGCCCATTTCCCCAGCTCCACCAAACATACCAGCACTGTCACCTGTCATTCTCCCAATACCACGGATTGTATTGTAAGAGGGTTACAACAAATCAGATAGCTTTTCCTCACTTCACAACCTCCAACTGGTGACACAAGGATCTAGGCCTCTTACATCTTGTGGTGACACAGTCTCTGGGACCCCAAAGCCCCCATTAAGCATCTTTTACTTCAGAGACATCTTTGACATCAGCCACTCCCGACCTGTTCCTATGGCTGCTCTTCTTGGGAAGACCTGGGCCCAGGAGGGGAAGGGAGTCACCTCCATAGTCACATGTGTTCCATCTCTGCTTGAGGAGATCCTCAAATTGTTCTGCCATCTTGTTGACTGTAATAAACCTTTCAGCTGGGGCGCCTGGGTGGCTTAGTCAGTTGGGCATCTGCCCTCACCTCAGGTCATGATCCCATGGTCCTGGTATTGATCCCCACATCTGGCTCCCTGCTCAGTGGGGAGCCTGCTTCTCTCCCTGCCTGCCACACCCTCTGCTTGTGTGCGCCCACACGTGCGCTCTCTCTCTGACAAGTAAATAAATAAAATCTTTAAAAACTAATAATAATAATCCTTTCAGCCAAAAAAAATTATTCTGGCACTTACACCAGTGCTTGGCACACAGTAGGTATTCAGTAAGTTAGTGAGTTGGTTAGTTAGTTTATTTATTTATTTGAGAGAGAGTGTGTGTGCACACAAGATGGGGGGAGGGGCAGAGGAAGCGAGAGTGAGGGTGGTGGGGAGAAGACTCCCCACTGAGTGTGGAGCCTGACGCAAGGCTCGATCCCAGGACCCCTGAGCTCACAAGCTGAGGTGAAACCAAGAGTCGGATGCTTAACCAACTGAGCCACCCAGAAGTCCCTACAATAAATATTTTTTAAATGCCCGAACTTGTCTCAATTTCAGGAGGTGCTTAGAGGTTATTTGCAAGGCTACATTAAACTCAGCAATTGGGGGGCAGATAGAGAGATGGAGGGAGCTTACCCCCCCCCAAAGATTTGATTGACTGATTTATTTATTTATTTATTTATTTATTTATTTATCAGACAGGGGGGGAGCACAAGCAGAAGGAGTCACAGGCAGAGGGTGAAGCAGGGTCCCTGCTGAGTAAGGAGCCTGATTCGGGACTCAATCCCTGAGCCACAAGCAGACGCTTAACCGACTGAGCCACCCAGGCATCCCCAGAGGGAGCTTTTGAATACCACACAATTAGGGAATGGGTGGATCTCACTCTCTTTTATTTTATTTACTTATTTTTTTAAGAGCTTGTTTCTTGGTCACCTCTATACTGCCCCTGAAGGCAAGTAAAAATCACCTCAGTGCTACAGGCTTTCTAGCTCTTTTGCTTCCTCCTATAGAATCAGAAAGGAAAAGTGAAAGGGTTGAGCAGAGGCCCTGGTGGGGGAGGGAAGGGATGCCTAATCCTGGAGGGGAGGATCTCACTGTGCCCTCCCAGCATTTGGGGAGAGCACCCAGGCGGACTGAGCACAGGTTCTGATGGATTCCGTACTCTACATTGTCCACGTCGGGCTGTGGGAATTTGGGCAACTTACTTTATCTCTCTCCCCTGGTTTTTAGATTGATTTAAGTTCACAATAAAAAGCATAGACCATGGCACGGTGTAAGTGCTGTATAATTGTGGATATTGCCATCATTGGGGACAGAAAAGAAATGATCACCTGAAATCCTAAAACGATAGACTAAGGCTGTTCTTGGTGTCTAGCCAGATTCTCCTGCTGCTCCTGGTTTTTAGCTTACGCTGTGGCTCTAAGCGTTTAGGTAAAATAAAGGAAATGTATTTTCTTTATTTTTTTTAGATTTATTTATTTATTTATTTGCTAGAGAGGGAACACAAGCAGGGGGAGTTGGAGAGGGAGAAGCAGGCTCCCCACCAACCGAGGAGCCAGATGTGGTACTTGATCCCAGGACCCCAGGATCATGACCAGAGCCCAAGGCAGATGCCCAACAACTGAGCTACCCAGGGTGTCCCAGGAAATGTATTTTCATGGCCCCAGCCTTAATCCCTGCCCCCTTACTTGTCTTGCCCCCAGTCTGCCTCGTCTACCCCAGAGCACCCATCCAGCTCCCCGCTGCTCCCCACCAGCCCGATCTTTGCTCTGCCACCTGCTCACCACCCCACCTTAGTTTGCCTCTATCTCTGTCCCAGGGTCAGGTTCTGCATGTCAGTGCCAGCTAGTTAATCTGATAAACGGATTTCTGAAAATACTAATTGGAGCCAGTGCAAAGGTTGCCTCTTCATACAAAGGTGCATTATGACTGGGGCCCTTCTGGAGAAAATGCCGCGCCCCCTGTGTCCTGGTCTGTGGGAGGGAGCGATGGAGCAACCTACAAGCTAGGAAGCTGGGAGAGATTCAGGCCATCCAACTCCCCTAAAGGAAGATGGATCCTCTTTGAGAATCCACCATGTTGGCTGGGGAGAGGGCACACAGATATGCTGGCAGGGACGTGCCACGGAACATGGCAGACATTTGATAAGTAAATTCTAGATTCAGAGCTGGGCTGCAGAAAGGGTAAGACTTGTCTTCACCTGCGGGGCACCTGGGTGGCTCAGTGGGTTAAAGCCTCTGCCTTCGGCTCAGGTCATGATCCCAGGGTCCTGGGATCGAGCCCTGCAGCAGGCTCTCTGCTCAGCACGGAGCCTGCTTCCCTTCCTCTCTCTCTGCCTGCTTGTGATCTCTGTCTGTCAAATAAATAAATAAATAAAATCTTAAAAAAAAAAAAAAAGACTTGTCTCTACCTACAAGGAGAAAAGGAAATGCAAGTACACAATTAATAAGCACACAGAGTAAGCTGTATCCTGAGCTGAAACAGACACAAATCAGCATAGATAGGGATGAGAGCCCCCATTCAATCTGGAGGATTTGAAAAATTCCCTGGAGAGGGTGTTGGTGGCCTTAGAACTGGTGCCTGGAAAGGATTATGTTTATTTACTTATTTAAGATTTTTTTGTTGGGGTGCCTGGGTGGCTCAGTGGGTTAAAGCCTCTGCCTTCAGCTCAGGTCATGATCTCAAGGTCCTGGGATTGAACCCCATATCAGGCTCTCTGCTCAGCAGGGAGTCTGCTTCCTCTTCTCTCTCTCTCTCTCTCTGTCTAAATAAATAAATAAATAAATAATCTTTTTAAAAATATATTTTTTTTTGTTAATTTTAAGTAAATACCCACTACATGTGGGGCTCAAACTCACAACTCCAAGATCAAGTAGTAAATTTACTACTAGTAGTAGAAAATCTGCAAGTAGTAGAACACAGAAAGAAAAGAAAATCACCCACTCTCTCACAATTGAAGGTGCCCTCTGTTACTGGCAGGTAATGGAGTTATGGGTAATTTCTGTTTGCTATCCATTTCTGTATTTTTTAAGTTTTTTATCATGAGTTTTACAATAAAAAGAATATACATTCATAAAAACAAAATTTAAAACCCAAAGACAACAGACGACTAACATTTCAGCATGTCATCTTCCCGGGCTTTTTGTAATACATAGTTTTATCATCCCGTTCGTATAGTTCTAGATACCTGCTTTTTTCAGTGTCTCAGCATTTGCTTTGCTCATTATAAATGCTTCACAGATAGAACTAGTGGCTGTGGAATGTAATTCACATAACCATGCCCCTGCCCTCCGACTGTAAGATTGTTTACACATATTTGCTACCATAAATAACCCTTTGTGGTTTTTTTGAAGATTTGTTTGAGAGAGAGAGAGCACGCATAAGCGGGAGGAAGGGACAGAAGGAGAGAGAGAATCCCAAGCAGACTCCGTATTGAGCTCGGAGCTGGACACGGGGATCCATTCCATGACCCCGAGATCATGACCCGAGCAGAAATCAAGAGTTGGACACCCAACCAATTGAGCCACCCAGGCGCCCCATAAATAACCCCTGGTGTAGTCCTACACATAGGCAATACTTTTAAACTAATAAACTTAGTTTTTAAGTTCAGAGAAAAACTAAGCAAAAAGTGCAGAGCATTCTCATTTACCCCCCATCCCCACACATACACAGCCTCCGCCACTGTCAGCCCCGCTATGGACATCCTTCACCGAAGGGCACATCCGTTCTAATCATTGTCCCATTATTATCATTATCACCCAAAGGCCATGGTTTACTCTAGGTTCACCCTTGGGGTTACACATTTTATGGGTTTTGACAAATGTGTAATGACACGTATCCGCCAGTGCAGTATCCCGCAGAGTCGTTTCACAGCCCTAAAAATCCTCTGGGCTCTATTATCCCTTCTATTCTACCGTCCTTCCCCACTAGCCCCTGGCAACCACTGATCTTTTTCCTCTTTGCATAGTTTTGCATTTTCCAGTCTGTCACATAGTTTAAATTGTATAATAAGCAGCCTTTTCAGATTGGCTTCTTTCACTTAGGAATATGCATTTCAGTTTCCTCCTTGTCTGCATGAAGCATGGTTTCTTTATCCATTCACCAACTGAAGGACATCTTGGTTTCTTCAAGCTTTTGCAATCATAAATAGAGCTGCTGTGAACATCCCCAGGCAGGTTTTTTTTTTGTGAATGTGTTTTCAGTTCACTTGGGTAAATGCCCGGGAGCACAATTACTGAAATTATGCGAAGAATGTATTTAGTTTTGTAAGAAACCGCCAGACTGGTCTTCAAAGTGTCTCCCCCGCTCTGCACTCCCCCCCAGCGATGACGGAGAGTTCCTGCTGCTCCACACTAGGATCAGCATCTGGCGTTGTCAGACTTCTGGATATTGGCCATTTAGGTGTGGAGTGGTAGGAAATAACAGAAAAAATATATGTTGGTCTCTGCCCCTGGTTCCTGGCACAGAGTTTCTAAACCCCTGTAATTTCCTGTGATAAGAGCATAAGGAGCATCTTTTGTTCTGATATTTGATCTTTGATCCAGGTTCCTGACATAGGGATCTGAAGCCCCTTGGTATTTCCTTGGGGACAGGAGTGTCTTTTGTTCTAATGAAGTGACTCTGGGTGGGTTCCTGGTTGGCTCCTGGGTGGGTCTGCTCACTATAAAGACCATGATTAAAAGCTTGGAATTTTCAGCCCTGTCCTCTCATTCTGGAGAGCGGGGAGAGGGGATAGAAATGGAATTAATAATTAATGCCTCCATTAGGAAGCCTCCACAAAACCCCAATAGTCTGAAGTTTGGGGAGCTTCCAGGTGGGTAAACACATCCATGTGCTGAGAGGGTGATACACCCCAACTCCACAGGTACAGAAGCCTGGAACCTTCCCAGATCTTGCCCTATGTATCTCTTCATCTGGCTGATTGTCTGGCTTTTATCATATCCTTTAATAAACTGGTCAAGGTCAGTAACTGTGTCCCTGAGATCTGTGAACCAGCAGTTTAGTCAGATCCAAGGAGGAGGTGGTCATGGGAACCTCTGACCTGGAGACAGTTGGACAGAGTTCTAGGTAACCTGGGACTACTACTTGTTACTGGTATCTGAAGTATGACTCCCCCAGGAAGTCCTGGGGGAGTGAGACCTTCACCTGTGAGATCTGACACTCTCTCTCAGTAGGTAGTGTGAGAACGGAGGTAAATTGTAGGCCACCCAGCAGGTGTTGCAGAATTGCTTGGTGTGGGGTGGGGGGAACCTCCACACATCAGGGGTCAGCAGCATTGTGAGTATGGTTGTCACGTGAGAGTAAAGGACAAGCATATAGGAGGACTATGAGGTGTTTCCTATACATGTGATATCTCATCTTTATTTTAATTTTCATTTACCTGATGACATATGATATTGAGCAACTTTTCATATACTTATGTGCCATCCGTATCTATTCTTTGTGAGGTGTCTGTTCAGGATTTTTGTCCATTTTCTAATCAGATTGTTAATTTTCATGTTGTTGAGCTTTAAGAGTTTATGTATTTTGTTTTTATATTTGTTTTTAAAGACTTTATTTATTTATTTATTTATTTATTTATTTGACAGAGAGAGAGAGAGAGAGCACATACACAGGCAGAGGGAGAGGGAGAAGCGTATTCCCTGCTGAGCAAGGAGCCTGATCGATGTGGGGCTCTATCCCAGGGCTCCATGATCATGACCCAAGCCAAAAGCAGACACTTAACCAACTGAGCCACCCAGGCACCTCAAGAGTTTATGTATTTTGGACAACAGTCCTTTATAGATGTATCTTTTGTAAATATTTTATCATCATCCATAGCCTGTCTCCTCATTCTCTTGACATTGTCTTTTGCAGTGCAGAAGTTTTTAATGTTAATGAAGTCTAGCTTATTAATTATTTCTTTCATGGATCATGCCTTTGCTGTTCTAGCTACAAAGTTATGACTTGATCCAAGGTCTTTTAGGGCTTTTCCTGTGTTTTCTTCTAGAAGTTCTGTAGTTTGGGGGACACCTGGGTGGCTCAGTCAGTTAGGCATCTGCCTTCAGCTCAGGTAGTGATCTCAGGGTCCTGTGATCGAGTGCTGTGTCAGGCTCCCTGCTCAGTGGGGAGCCTGCTTCTTCCTCTCCTTCTGCTGCTCTCCCTGCTTGTGCTTTCTCTGTCTCTGTCGAATAAATTAGTAAAATCGTAAAAAAAATAAAATAGAAGTTCTATAGCTTTGAGTTTTATGTTTAGGTCTATGATCCATTTTGAGTGAGTTTTTGTGAGGAATGTAGGCCTATATCTAGATTCATTTTTTGGTGGATAGATGTCCAATTGTTTCAGTACTATTTATTGAAAAGAGTATCTTTGCCCCATTGTATTGCCTTTGCTATTTTATTAAAAATCAGTTGAGCGGCACCTGGATGGCTCAATCCTTAAGGCTCTGCCTTCAGCTCAGGTCATGATCTCAAGGTCCTGGGATCAAGCCCCGAATTGGGCTCTCTCCTCAGCAGGGAACCTGCTTCCCCCCTCTCCCACCCCCCTTTCTCCCTCTCCCCCTCCCCCTGCTTGTGCTTCCTCTCTTGCTGTCTCTCTCTCCGTCAAAAAAATAAATAAAATCTTTAAAAAAAAAATCAGTTGGTTATAGTGCTCGCTTCGGCAGCACATATACTAAAATTGGAACAATACAGAAGAGATGAGCATGGCCCCTGCACAAGGATGACACGCAAATTTGTGAAGTGTTCCATATTTTAAAAGGTTTTATTTATTTATTTGACAGACAGAGATCACAAGTAGGCAGAGAGACAGGCAGAAAGAGAGGAGGAAGCAGGCTCCCTGCTGAGCAGAGAGCCCAACCAGACCCAGGGCTCGATCCTAGGACCCTGGGATCATGACCTGAGCCGAAGGCAGAGGCTTTAACTCACTGAGCCACCCAGGTGCCCCAAGTGTTCCACATTTTAAAGAAAAGAATATCAGTTGGTTATATTTTTGTGGGTCTATTTTAGGTTCTCTGTTCTGTTCCATTGACGTTTTCGTCAATTCTTTCACCAACACGACACTGTCTTGAGATTGGGTATTGTCAGTCTTCTCTGACTTTGTTCTCCTTCAATACTGAGTTGGCTGTTCTGGGTCTTTTGTCTCTCCATATAAATTTTAGAATCAGTTTGTTTTTATCCACAAAATAAGTTACTGGAATTTGGGGGGGGGGTTGTGTTGAAATTACAGATCAAGTTGGGAAGAACTGGCATCTTGACGATATTGGATTTTCTTACCCATGAACATTTAATTCTTTGGTATCCTTCATCAGAGTCATCAGAGTTTTATAGTTTTTCTCATTTAGATCTGTTTATATGGTATTTCATATAAAAAATAATGACTATTTAATTTTGGAAGGGGCTGCTAATGTCAATGGTAATTTCCAATTTTACTTGTTCCACTTGTTAGTATATAGAAAGGTGATTGACTTGAGCATATTAATCTTGTATCCTGAAACTTTGCTACAATTGCTTATTCATTCTAGGACTTTTTGTTGTTGATTATTTAAAATTTTCCGTATAGGTAATCATGCCATTTTTGGACAAAAACAGCTTTGTTTCTTCCTTCCCAATCTGTATATCATTTATTTCATTGAAAACAGTGGTGAAAAGGGACATCCTTATCTTGTTCCTCATCTTAGTGGGAAAACCGAGTTTCTCATCATTAAATATGATATTAGCTATGGGTTTTAGGTAGCTATTCTTTTTCAAGTTGAAGAAGTATCCCTCTATTTCTGGTTACTGTGAGTTTCTATCATGAATGGGTGTTGGATTTTGTCGAATGTGTTTCTGCCTCTGCTGATACCATCCTTGATTTTTCTTCTCTAGCCTATTGATATGATGGATTATTTTAATTGATTTTTTAATGTTAAACCAGCCTTGCATACCTGGGATAATTCTCACCTGATCATGGTGTATAATTTTCATACATTGTTGGATTCAATTTCTTAATATTTTGTGGAGGATTTTTGCATTTATATTCATGAGAAATTGGGTCCATAGTTTTTTTAAATTTTTTCTTGTAATATTTTTGTCTGATTTTGGTATTAGGGTAATGCTGGCCTCAGAAGAATAGTTGGGATGCAGTCCTTCTGCTTCTATCTTCTAAAGAAGATTCCAGAGAATTAGTATAATTCCTTCCTTACATGTTTGGTAAAATTGCCAGTGAACCCATCTGGGCCTGGTGCTTTTTTTTTTTTTTTTTTTTAAGATTTTATTTATTTATCAGAGGGGGGGGGAGAGCAAGCACAGGCAGACAGAATGGCAGGCAGAGGCAGAGGGAGAAGCAGGCTCCCTGCTGAGCAAGGAGCCCGATGTGGGACTCGATCCCAGGACGCCGGGATCATGACCTGAGCCGAAGGCAGCCGCTTAACCAACTGAGCCACCCAGGCGTCCCGGCCTGGTGCTTTCTGTTTTGGAAAGTTATTAGTTATTGATTCAATTTCCTTAATCGATAGAGGCCTATTAAGATTCTATTAGTAACTTTTTTTAAAGGATAGATTTCTAGAGATAGGTTTCCTGGTCAAGGGTTGACCAGAGCTTTGGTGGTTCTCAGTGCTGTCTGGACATTAGAATCACCTGGGGGAGCTTTTTAAAAATCCCACTGCTGGGGCACCTGGATGGGTCAGTGGGTTAAGTGTCTGCCTTCAGTTCAGGCCATGATCCCAGGGTCCTGGGATCAAGCCAGGGTCAGGCTCACAGCTTAGCAGGGGTGTCTGCTCCCCCCCCCACCCAAATAAATAAATAAATAAATAAATAAAATCTTTTTTAAAATTTACTTTTCTACAGAACCCTTTGGTTCCTGCATCAGAAGCAGTGTGAGTGGAGGCCAGAGTGAAAAGCAGGGAGGTCCAGATGTAGGCTGTTACATTCACTTGGGTGAGAAATACAGGTGGTTTGAATTTGGAAGGTCAAGGGGCAAATACTGAGAAGTGTTTGGGTTCACGATAGATACTCCAAGTCAAAGCCGTTTGAAGTTACTGATGGATGGGATGTGGGTCATGTGAGGGAAAAAAGGAGTCCTATAAAACTCCAAGGTATTTCCCCGGAGCCAATGATGGTAGAGCTTGGTTAGGGTAGAGGGAAGGTGTCAACAAAGGCCCAGGGTGTGTGTTTAGGAAGTATTCAAACAATGAAGATCCCATATGCTAAGAATATGTATCGGGATGAGGGCCAGGGTATGGAAAAATGGGAGATAAGGGGCGCCAGAGTGGCTCAGTCGGTTGGGCATCTGCCTTTGGCTCTGGTCATGGTCTCAGGGTCCTGGGATCGAGCCCCACATGGGGCTTCTTTCTCAGCAAGGAACCTACCTCTCCCTCTCCCTCTGTAGCTCCCCCAGTTTCTGCTCTCTCACACACACTCTTTCTCTCAAGTAAATAAATAAAATAAAATTTTATTTTATAAATTTGAGCCAGCTGGGTGGCTCAGTGGGTTAAAGCCTCTGCCTTCTGCTCAGGTTCTGATCTCAGGGTCTGGCGATCGAGCCCCGAATCAGGCTCTCTGCTCATCGGGGAGCCTGCTTCCTCCTCTCTCTTTCTCTCTCTGCCTGCCTCTCTGTCTACTTGTGATCTCTGTCTGTCAAATAAATAAATAAAATCTTAAAAAAAAATAGGAGATAAAATATACTGCAGTAGGGGCGCCTGGTGGGCTCAGTTGATGAAGCGTGAAACTCTTGATCTCGGGATTTTGGGTTCAAGCCCTGTATCGGGTGTAGGGATTACTTAAAAATAAAATCTTAAAAACAACAACAACAAAAAAACCCTCAAAAACCAAAAACTCTTCAGTAGATTATAGAAGGCCATGAATACCAAACTAAGGAATTGAAATTTTTGTGATAGGAGCAGGAGGAGCTTTGGAAATTTTTGAAATATAATTAATATGATCAGAGCTTAGCTTTATAACATCAATTGTGTTTAATAACATGAAAAATGCCCATGAGATAATTTTCACTAAAAGTTTAGATGTACTGTGATTATAGTCAAGTTAAAAAAAAATCTCTTTTATGGATAAAAAGCCTTCATGTATTTTTTTTTTTTTAAGATCTTATCTATTTATTTGACACAGAGAGAGAGAGAGCAAGCACACAAGCAGGGGGAGCAACAAGCAGGGGGAGAGGGAGAAGCAGACTCCCTGCTGAGCACGGAGCCCGATGTCGGACTCCATCCCAGGATTTTGGGATCATGACCTGAGTGGAAGGCAGCTGCTTAATCGACTGAGCCACCCAGGCACCCAAAAGTCTTCATGTATTAAGAAAGAGTGACTGGGGGTGCCTGGATGGCTCAGTGAGTTAAAGCCTCAGCCTTCAGCTCAGGTCATGATCTCAGAGTCCTGGGATCGAGCCCCATATCGGGCTCTGTGCTCAAGCGGGGAGCCTGCTTCCTCCTCTCTCTCTCTGCCTGCCTCTCTGCCTACTTGTGATCTCTGTCTGTCAAATAAATAAATAAAAATCTTAAAAAAAAAAAAAAAAGAAAGAAAAAGAGTGACTGGAAGGAAAATTATCAAAATGTTCATAGAGACGGTTTTGGTGGTTGGTAAGACTGTGAATAAGATTGGATTCTTTTTCCTTTTCTTTCTGGTTGTCTGTATTTCCCATATTTTCTTTAACTGAGTGTAACTACTTTTATGATAATATTAAATGTGTGCAAGAGGGCGCCTGGGTGGCTCCATCAATTAAGTATCTGACTCTTGATCTCGGCTCAGGTCTTGATCCAGGGTCATGAGTTCAAGCCCTGCATTGGGCTCCACACCGGACATGGAGCCTACACAATAAGTAAATGAATGAATGAATGAATGTGTGCAGGATAGGAGGAAGGAGTACATTAGATGCAGAGAGTGGAAGCAGGGATATGGGTTGGGTTTACTGCAGCAGTCCAGGGGAAATGGAAGGAGAAGTTGAACTGGAGCAGAGGCCATGGGAGGAGGAGGGAAGTGGATGTGTTTCCTGCCTCGAAATGGATGTGTAAGGAAGCCTTACTACTACAAGTGTGGTCGTTAGGAGGAGAGGCTCTGGAACCAGGCTGCTAGAATTGGAATGTGAACTTGGCCAAGTTGGGCAAATTAGTCTTTATGTTTCCTAAGAGTCTGTAAGCAGGAATAATAGTTATACCTGCCCCGTGAGGTAGTTCTAGGAAGTAACTGAGTGAGTACATATTAACCGCTCAGAGCAGTGGTGCTCAGCTCATAGACACTCGATGGTTTAGCAATTATTCTTACTACTTACCCGGCCTCCGTGGAATTGGTGCTGAATGTGATTGCAGAATGTGCAGTGGAGTGGAGTGAAGGTATGAAGGTTACTGAAATATTATCCCTTACAGATTAATTTTTTATAAAATATGTTTATAAATTTTTTTAAAACTTAGTAAGAGTTTTTTGAAACCGAGTCAGGCTGTCTCCAATGGTGAGCTCCCGACACTGAGGCAGGTTTTTTGTTTTTTAAGATTTTATTTATTTATTTGACAGACAGAGATCACAAGCAGGCAGAGAGAGGGGGAAGCAGGCTCCCCGCTGAGCAGAGAGCCCGATGCGGGGCTCGATCCCAGACCCTGAGATCATGACCTGAGCCAAAGGCAGAGGATTAACCCACTGAGCCACCCAGGTGCCCCTGCTGAGTCAGTTTTAACAGGCACTGCACAGATCACTGAGGGGCTGGTACAGGGCTGTGATTCCAAACTAGTTTTCATCAGAGGATGTACTGGGTGTTTTGGGTGATTAAGTTCATTCCGTTAAAAGTATTGTCCATGGGACGCCTGGGTGGCTCAGTCGGTTAAGTGTCTGCCTTCGGCTCCAGTCATGATCCCAGGGTCCTGGGATGGAGCCCCACATTGGACTCCTTGCTCAGCAGGGAACCTGCTTCCTCTGCCTGTTGCTCCCCCGGTTCATTTTCTCTCTTTCTCTTACAAATAATTAAATGAAATCTTAAAAAAAAAAAAAAAGAAAGAAAAGAAAAGAAAAAGAAAAGTACTATCCATTGGGGCATCTGGCTGACTCAGTTGGTAGAACTTGCAATTTCTTGATCTCAAGGGTGTAAGTTTGAGCCCCACGTTGGGTGTAGAATTTACAAAAAGTCATCATCGTAATAATAAAGATTAGACAAACCATAATAGATGCTTAATCATAGGAAATAAAGTAAGGGTTCCAGAGGGGGAGATGGGGGGGGAATGGGGTAACGACGGGGTGATGGCCATTAGGGAGGGCACATGATGGAATAGTTATAGAACAGTTATGGAAGACTGATGAATCACCGACTCTACCTCTGAAACCAATAATATGTTGTATGTTAATTAATTGAATTTAAACTAAAAAAAATAAATAAAAGGAAATAAATGAAAATGAAACATAATAATAAAGATTAGATTTTTTAAATAAGTACCATCCTTTATTCTGAGCCCTCTTTAAGTGCTTGGTGCTCAGGTAGTCTTTGTTTTATGAAATATGGTATATATAGACCAGAGGTTTTTTCCCTAATACCCTCACTTGACAATAGTCTTGCTTTTTGGTCTCCAAAATTTGGGGGGAAATTTTACTGGTCTTTGAAATGTAAGTTTCTGGGAACTAGGGTTGTGGGGAAAATGAATAATTTGGTTAGGCTCAAGTAGGCGCCTTTGAATCCCCTTCTGAACCTGAGAGTCTATCATTTCAGGGCCACAGCTTGGACCATCTGATCCAAGTGAGTCATTCTGCAAATGAGAGCATTTAGGTGGGGTACTGGGGAAAGAGGTGAATGGTTCTGCACCACTCGGCCTCTATAGCTATCATAGAGTTCTTCTAGTGGACGCCCTTGGCAGCCAGCTTGTGGGAGGGACCACTGTCCTATGACCTCCAGCGTCCTCGTCTTCCATCTTGCTGAAGGCTCCTGGTGGGGAGACTCTGTGCTCTGTGCCACGGTGTTCCTGAACTACTGTTCCAGTGGGCCAGGAGGTTAGAGTCTGAGGTCAATCCCCCAGGATCTCTACTCCAAGGAGCTTAGAGTCCTTCATATACAAAGGATGGTTTTGTTACCACAACTCCCATACAAGATGAGGATAATAGTACCATCTAACAGCCATGGAGAGGCATCTCTGCCTACTTCCCTCACCTCCAGCCAGAGCTGCAAAGAAAAATCCGACTCTGAGAGATAGACCGTGAGATCAAAGCAGACTGGAGATGTGCCGAGTTACCTTAAAGAGAATGGCTTCCTAACCATGACACCTTCATTTTCCCCACAACCTTAGTTCCCAGAAACTTAACCTAACATGGCTACAAAGAAAGGTCCATTAGCTCTGGATACTTTATGTATGTATGTATGTATGTATGTATGTATATTGTATTTATTCATTTGAGAGAGAGAGACAGAGAGCACGAGCAGTGGGAGGGGCAGAGGGAGACGGCAAAACCGACTCCCCGCTGAGCTGGGAGCCCAAAGACATGGGGCTCAATACCAGTACCAGAGATCATGACCAGAACTGAAGACAGACACTTTTTTTTTTTTTTTTTAAGATTTTATTTGTTTATTTGACAGAGAGAGATACAGCAAGAGAGGGAACACAAGCAGGAGAGTGGGAGAGGGAGGAGCAGGCCTCCCCTTGAGCAGGGAGCCTGATGTGGGGCTCTATCCACTGACCCTGGGATCATGACCTGAGCCAAAGGCAGACGCTTAATGACTGAGCCACCCAGGCATTCCTGAAGACACATTTCAACAACTGAGCCACCCAGGCATCCCAGCTCAGGCACAAGGTCACCGAGTAGAGAGGGAAGCTGACCCAGCCTAGTGATTTTCCCTTTTGTGGAAAAAGTGACCTCTTCCAGGCCATGCCCCCAACACAGGAACTTTGTTGGCTGCTTCCCTTTGTTCCGCTTCTTTACTCCCTAACTCCCTTCTGCTTTGCCTTTGGTTGCCTTTGGGGAAGGGTCTACATGGAGAGAATGTACTGGCCCGAGGCCCCAAGTGCCTCTGTCATGTCTGCTCAGTCGCTGTGTCTCCCACTGTTGGTTTACACTTGGCTGTGTGAAGTGCACCTCTGCCTGGGAGCACTGGTTACCTTGAGTTTGCCCCAGGAGTGGAGACTCCCCTGGACGTGTGTTGGCAGGTCCTAGTTTGGAGCCTGAGGAGCTGAGGAGGCAGGCCCAGCCCTCGCTGAGGTCATACCCTCCTTGTGACCTTGGGGCTTGCCTTCCCAGCCAACACCCCATACCTCCATTCACCTCACCATCCACCCCACTGGAGTTCCTCCAGCTCTGCTCTCTGTGTTCTTGTGAAGATGAAATTCAGTCAGTGGCAAAGAAAGCGCTTGCTAACATGTTGAAGCATTCTACACGTGCAGATGATGACTGTCGTGATCAAGTGGGATCCTGTGTGTATGTATAGACTCTGAAAAGTGTAACCCTGTTGCCGTATGAATTACCCTAGTTCTGTTGGGAGTCAAGAACCATGGGAAATTGACAGTTGGGCTCAAGAGAAATAGCAGATTGGCCACCCACCCCCCTCTTTGAGGGTTAAATTGATAATAGTGCCAGGGTTTACCCAGAGGAAGAACTAAGATGGGAACTGAGTTAGGCTGTGGTTCAACAGGTGGCTGCCTATCTGTGACCCCGGCTCAGTCGGGCTTTTGTTGAGTGGAAACGGGGCACTTGGGACCCTCCATCAGGACAGCCAGTGAGTTTCCCCATAAAGCTCAAGGGCAGGGCACATGACCACGTGACTCACCAGACCCTGAGCTCAGGCTGCTGTTTTTCCACTGGACTAAAGTGAGCCCTAGAACCCTCCAGCTGCTCCTGCTCAAGGGAAGGGGGCCGTGCCTGCTTCACCCCTTCTTGCCCGTGACAGACACCCCGCCAAGGGGTCCTACATGGGCTGGATCCTGGTTGATGGGACCCATCCGGAGTAGCTCGGGGGATCTTTTTCGAGGTGGTGTATTCTAGATAACTTGGACGTATGTTTATATTTAGGAATCACTTGGTGGTTGAGAGGTGGCATGGAAATGGGGGTGACAGGCTCCTATTAGCTGTGCTGAGTACTATTCTAAGGAATTAATGTGTTACCTCATTTAATTTTCACCCCAAAAGCCCCTGGGTGGTAGATCTGTTTACAGATGAGGAAACTGAGGAACAGAAGGCTTCATTAACCAGTCCAAAACTGCACAGCTACTGGAAAGTGACAGAACCAGGATTTATTTTTATAAGTTTTTGTTTATTTATTTTTTAATTAACATATAGTGTATTATTTGCTTCAGGGGTACAGACAGGTCTGTGAATCATGATCTTACACAATTCACAGCACTCACTCTAGCACATACCCTCCCCAGTCTCCATACCAGGATTTATTTATTTATTTATTTAATTTTAAAAATATTTTATTTATTTGACAGAGAGAAACACAGTGTGAGAGAGAGAACACAAACAGAGGGAATGGGAGAAGGAGAAGCAGGCCTCCCGCCGAGCAGGCAGCCTGATGTGAGCTGGAACCCAGGATCCCGGCCGGGATCATGACCCGAGAAGAAAGGCAGACGCTTAATGACTGAGCCACCCAGGCGCCCCACCAGGATTTATTTTTTATAAAGATTTTATTTATTCATTTGAGAGAGAGAGAGCACAAGCAGGGGGAGAGGAAGAGGGAGAAGCAGACTCCTTTCTGAACTGGAACTCTATCCCAGGCATCTGGAGATCATACCCGAGCTGAAGGCAGACGCTTAACCATCTGAGTCACCCAGGTGCCCCCAAAACCAGGATTTAAACCAGGCAGGAAGTCTGACTGGGGAGTCAGAGGTTTTTTTTTTTTTTTTTAAATATTTTATTTATTCATTCGACAGAGAGAGAGATCACAAGCAGGCAGAGAGGCAGGCAGAGAGAGAGGGGGAAGCAGGCTCCCCGCTGAGCAGAGAGCCCGATGCAGGGCTCAATCCCAGGACCCTGAGATTGTGACCTGAGCTGAAGGCAGAGGCTTTAACCCACTGAGCCACCCAGGCACCCCCAGAGCTTGTTTTATTATTATTGTCATTTTTCTGATGCACACCTAAGGCAGAGAGAGGCTTGACAAGGTCACATAGCTAGTATGTGGTGGACCTGGGAGTCAGCCCCAGGTCCGTCCACCTCTGGAGTTCACACCAGTAACCATCACTCAATGCTGTATCCGTGGTTGCCCTTAATATTCAACAGGAACGTGCACTGTAGTATTATATATAACGTCATACGACATTCTATTATAGTACACTCCCCTATCGTAGTATGATCTGTTACGAGGTTACCGTTTATATGATGAATTCTCGGGTGCCTGGGTGGCTCAGTGGGTTAAGCCGCTGCCTTCGGCTCAGGTCATGATCTCAGGGTCCTGGGATCGAGTCCCGCGTCGGGCTCTCTGCTCAGCAGGGAGCCTGCTTCCATCTCTCTCTCTCTCTGCCTGCCTCTCCATCTACTTGTGATCTCTCTCTATCAAATAAATAAATAAAATCTTAAAAAAAAAACTGTTATATATATGATGAATTCTCTATCGTTAGACATGTAGGTTGCTTCCATTTTGTTCCCATTATAAATAAATGCCAAGTCTGTCTGTCTTTCTTTCTTTCTTTCTTTTTTTTTAAAGAGAGAAATGGTAGGAATGTTGTTTGATTTATCAGTTTATTTGTTTCTTTTCAAGGATTTAGAGCAGATGGGCTGAGGTCTCAGATGCTGGAAGAATTGGAGGCTTTGAGTTGACTGCTTCCATGGGGAATGAAATTCTGATTAGGAATGGTGCCAGTGTGGAGTGAAGGAAAGAACAGACCCCATGCTTTAGCCCAGGGATTTGGCATTGCCTGCTGAGATAGAGAGTTGGGGATGCATTTCAGAAATATCTGTAATTCCCACTTTGGATGTGTTAGTGTTCTCTAGCTTTTTCCAGCCCAGTATCTCACTGACATTGCCCAGATACACGTGGGTGGGGCTGGCCAGAGGGTGAGCCATTTTCTTCCCCAGATCAGCCATGTGCGGCCATCTGGAGTCACACCATCTGTCCATCCCATGCCCTTTCCAACTCTGTCTCCTGTTGAAGTTTCCCCTTTGGTTCCTATGTCCCAGGTTGAAAATGGAAGAGGAAGCCTGAGTACACAGTGATGACCGTAAGGGTCTCATACACTAAGCCCTCAGCAGGAGTCCAGTCCTCACCTCTTGTGTCCTCACAGCTTTGGGGGATGGGGACCCTTACAAAAACGCCATCTTATGGAGGAGGAAAAGGAAGCTTCAGGAAGTTAAGGGCTTGCCAAGGCTGTGGAGCCAGGGACTGATAGAGCCGGGGTTCAGAGATAGGGCTGTCTAAATTCTGTGGCCACATCATGTGATCTGCTACATCTACTTTGCAGCCTTTGTGATGCACTATAAAAAAGAGGACCCTGTAGTTCTTGGGGGGGAATTTGCAAGAAATCTGCAAGAACATGTCTAATTACCTGCATGTGTGTTTACCAGTTGGGCTCACTTCGAGGGTGTTGGGACCACAAAGGATCCTGGAAGTATCTTTCCTGCCTTATTTTTAAAGTGAGTAAGAGGAAGTCTAGAGAGATCAACGGACTTTTCTAAGGGCAAGATGTTGGGCCAGCCAGATTAGAACAAAGGTCTTCTGATGCCCACCCTATAGCTCTCTAGAGGCAAATAGCTCTTAGCTCGACTCTCTCTGGAGCACTCGGAGTTGAAGCATGTGCTGGTAGAGCAGGTCCAGAGAGATAGGAGTAGGTTGGTATTGCTGGGCATTGCTAGGGTTCATGGAGAGAGGGAACCACAAGAATCCTCTGTTTTTCCACTCCTTATTCCCTCACATACCTAAATTCTAGTTCCACTGTATAGAAAAATACAAGTGGGAACAATTGTCAGGAAGGTAGCATGGCATAATGATTAAGAGTCTGGGCTTCGGGGTGCCTGGGTGGCTCAGTTGGTTAAGTGTCTGCCTTTGGCTCTGGTCATGATCCTGGGGACCTGGGATCGAGCCCCACCTCAAACTCCCTGCTCAGTGGGGAGCCTGATTCTCCCTCTCCCTCTGCCCTCCCCGCCCCGGATTAAGCACACTTTCTCTCATGCTCTCAATCTCTCTTAAATAAATAAATAAATTAATAAATATATAAGAAAAGAGTCTCGGCTGTGACATTAGACAGCCCAAGATTCACATCCTACCCTGAGCCTCAGTTTCTTCATCCGCAAAATGGGAGTTATAGCTCCTCATCCCGTGGGGCCGTGGTAAGACGGAAATGAGACAATGCTTATAGAGGGACTGGCACAAGTTTATGGAAAGAAGAGAAGAATCTCGAGGTTGTTTGAGTTGGTAGAAAAGGGAGAACACAAAACTGGTAACCAAATATGTGATTTCAACAAAAGGCCAAATATTTCTTCATTTCATCTGAGTCATTATTTCCCACAGGCATCGTCCGTGGGGTGCTCATTGCATATCCCCACATGGAGGTGAGCGGCTCGGTGACCTCTCTTCTGGTGAAGAGTGGGGGTCGGCTCAAGATGGTACAGATGCTTTTTACTTCCTGTCTTAAAAGTGATGGGCGATGGCAAAAGGAAGATTGTTAATATAAACTCAAAATCCGGATTCTTTCTGAAGGGCATCTCCTCAGCTATGTGACCTCAGATGAACCCCTCGCTGTCTCAATTGTCTCTTGACCACAAGGTCATTGAGATGGCCACATAATAGCCACTTTACATGTGGTATCTTATTTAATCCTCAGACAAGCCTGCCAGATAGATATTACCATCCCATTTTAGATAAAGGAGAAGACTACAGTTCGGGGAAGTTAAGTAACTTCTCAGAGGCCACACAGCGCGCAAGGCCGGGGGAACGGTGGATCTGTGACATAAGCCCGGGGCTGACCCTAAACCCCACGTGCTTCCTGGTCTACCGGGGGTAGGTTCAGATTTTGTTGGCTCCAAAGCCTATGCAATTTTGGAAGCCCTCTTTAAGGAAAACAATACAAAATCACAAAGTAATATTGCAGATACAAGAGTGGATGTTTATTTAGATTTTTTAAAAAGATTTTATTTATTTGTTTGACAGAGACAGAGATCACAAGTAGGCAGAGAGGCAGGCAGAGAGAGAAGGAGAAGCAGGCCCCCCGCTGAGCAGAGACCCCCCCCCCCATGTGGGGCTCCATCCCAGGACCCTGAGATCATGACCTGAGCCGAAGGCAGAGGCTTAACCCACTGAACCACCCAGGCGCCCCTGGATGTTTATTGAGATTCTGCAGTGAAATTACCACTTTATATTCGAAAAACATGCCAGAGCCCAAATATCACAAACATCACAAACCCCAGAAAACTAACATAACATTTGTGATAACTGCTTGACGCTCCTCTGTAACACTTTGGTCCTGTGTCTTCTGGCTACATCCTCTTTGGTTGTGTTCCCCTATGACAATGATTTTGTAACCTCTTCCATGGAGAAAATAAAAAAGATAACTCAGTGTTCTCAGTGTTTCTCTAGCATGGTTGATTGGAAGTTGTTGGGTTTTTTTGGCTTTTGTTTTTGTTTTTTTAAGATTTTATCCGTTTGACACAGAAAGAGAGAGAGCACACAAGCAGGGGGAGTGGGAGAGGGAGAAGCAGGCTCCCCGATGAGCATGATGTCTGATGTGTGGCTCTACCCATCCCAAGACTCTGGGATCATCACCTGATCTGGAGGCAGATACCTAACCGACTGAGCCACCCAGGCGCCTCCGATTGGAAGTTTTTATTTAAAAAAATATTTTATGTATTTATTTGACAGAGATCACAAGTAGGCAGAGAGGCAGGCAGAGAAAGAGGAGGAAGCAGGCTTCTCGCGGAGCAGAGAGCCTGATGCGGGACTCAATCCCAGCACCCTGGGATCACGACCTGAGCTGAAGGCAGAGGCTTTAACCCACTGAGCCACCCAGGCGCCCTGATTGGAAGTTTTTTAAAAAAATTATTGACAGGGGTGCCTGGGCGGCTCAGTCATTAAGTGTCTGCCTTGGGCTCAGATCATGATCCCAGGGTCCTGGGATTGAGCCCCGCATGAGGCTCCCTGCTCAGCGGGGAGCCTACTTCTCCCTCTCCCACTCTCCCTGTGTGTGTTCCCTCTCTCCCTCTCTCTCAAATAAATAAGTAAAATTTTAAATAAATACATAAAAATTACTGATAGTCTAGAAAAGTTTAACTCAGTTTCACACGTTATTATTGATAATATATAAATATTAGGATAATTGTCACTTTCGGAAAAGCCTCCATCACAGTTTCTTCCACAAGATTTTAGGGTCTTTCATGTTTTCTGGTGCAGTGATTCATATAAAATAATTCTGGATTTGGGGACATTTCTTACCTGATTTTGAGTCAGCTAAACATAATCTTTGTCAAAATCTTTGTATCTTGGGTCAAATTGGCAAAAAATTCTCATCTTTTCTAGTACCAGCTTCCCGTCTCCCAACCCCTTGAGATGGAATGAGCATAGTTATGTTACTGAAAGATTCATGATTAAAGTCCTTTCTCACAAGTCTGTGACCTTTTCAAGGGGATTCATTACAAAATACCGGATGTGAAAACATTTGAAGCATTCGGATGATTTGGCCTGGAAAGAGGAAGGCTAGAGGCAGCGAATAAATAACCACCTTTAAGGATATGAACCTTTGTGGGCATTGGAGGCAGCAGGGTGTATCTGAGCCTGATTCCAAGACCTGGGGAGAGGCTCCGGTGACTGCCTAGTTAACAGGTTCTGCAAGTCCCTTTGAACAGGTTGGCCTAAAATGGATAAGAAGAATAATAGAGAAGTGTGTGAGTGAGAACAGCTCCAGCTGCCTCGCTTTGGACCCAAAGGGTGACCCGTGGTCTGGCACCTGCTATGGGAGCTGGTTTTGCATCAGAGGGGTGGGGCGGGCTTCATGGGAGCACCTGACTGGGTCACTTAGTAGAGCATGTGACCCTTGATCTCAGGGTCGTGAGTTCAAGCCCCACTTTGGGCCTAGAGATGAAGGAAGGGAGGGAGGGAAAGAAAGAGAAATGCATAATCTCAGGCCCTACCCACAACTGCTGATTGGGAATCTGCATTTTCACAGAGCTGCAGGTGGTTATCTGAGAAGCCCTGGACCAGAGACTTGAGCTGGAACTTCCTATGTGCCTGCCCAGGCTTGGCGGCTGTCTTTTTCCTTGCTGTGCCTTTAGCCTTAGGAACCGGCCTCTCTTCTTGCTTCTGGCAGTCGCCCATTGTGTGGATTCATTCCATCTCTGTTCCTCTCCCACCTGACTGCAGACTTCTACGGGACTGAGTTCTCTTCTTTGATTTCTGGCCCTTCACAGTACTGGCACCCAGGAAGTACCATTTATGGAATGCCCACTGCATGCCAAGAGCTTTGTCTCTCTTAACTCATTTGGCCCTCGCTTCAGGCCTGTAGGCTGAAACAAATATCCCTATTTCATGTATGCATGTATGTGTGTGTATGTATGTACATACACTATCTCCATGCGCAAGTTGGGGCTCGAACCCACGACCTCAAAATCAAGAATCGCATGCTGTACCGATTGAGCCAGCCGTATGCCCCAGAAAGCCCCCATTTTATAGATAAAGAAACTGAGGCCCCGTCACTTTCTTGTCATAAGTGGCAGAAGCTGGGAACCAACTGAACCCAGGGATGTCTGATTCCAAAGCCTTCAGTAAAGGGGATCAGTAAATGTTGCTTGAATCACTTACTGACTTGGTTAATTGATTTAAGCATTCATTAATGTTCTTATTTATTCATTGAAAAGACCATGGGAGATGAGCAGTGGAATCTTTTTCTTCTTGGTGAACCCTTTCTAGAACTGGAGCTGTCTGGAATCAACCTTCCAGAGGCGGGGCGGGGGGAGGGGGAGGGGGAGGGGGGGTGGGCTGCAGAAGCCCCCAGCCCATTCTGGGAGTGCGGAGGTGACATGCCTATGTCAGCCCCAACCCTTTCATAATGTCCTCCGTGACTCAGCAAAGAAACCATAGGTCTGAAATCAGAGATGAAGCAAAAAAAAAAAAAAAAAAAAAAGACCCAAAAAACAAAAAACACAACCCTCAAAAATGTTTTCTTTTCCTGGAGGAATTTCCCTTTCATGTTGCTCATTCCTCTGCCAGGGAATCCAGGAAGCCTTGGGCTTGGGGTCAGCTGTGACCCTCTAGTCTGGTTTTTCTGGGGCTCACCCCCCCTCCTGACTCCTCCCTGGCCCTGGGGGACAGCACCAGGCATTCTTCCTCAGCGGTCTCCAGTTCTGGGCTGCCAGGGGCCCGTCCAGCCCAGCATTCCTGAGCTTATTTTACATTGTTAATCCTGAAGCTGGACCCAGATTGTCTGAGTTCAAATTCTGCCTCTACCTCTTGTATTTGTGTGACTTTGACCAGGTCATGTCACCTTTCCTCTTCAGCGAAGTGGGGATGAGAGTATATTTGAGGGTTAAAATAATTAAACTATGTAAAGCACTTAGACCATAATTAAACTATGTGAAGCACTTAGAGTCATCACTTTATAACCGTTCTTGTTGTTCTTACTCATTACGGAGGAGTTGTTAATACCTGGATGAGACCTGGGTGATCTTGTGCCGAACTTCTCCTTCCATTTGCCTAGCCTCACCCCAGAATTTGCATGGATTCCCAGTTATTCATGCTTTAGAGAGTTTAAGGGGGCAACTGCAAATGAGTGAATATATTAATAAAATTAGAAAGCTCTGTGTTGCTCTCTGAAAATGAGATTATTTTAATGGGCGATGAGGCATGAGTCAGTCAAGTTGATTTGGGAATAACCACATTCCATCTGGGAGGAGGGTGGCCCTCTGAAAATTTCCAATCATGGCAGTGACAGACCTGTTACCAAAGGCAGTTTACTGCTCTGTTGATAGATTCAGTTTGCAGCTCTCCAGACAACAGGGGAAGGAGAGTAATTCTTGGCTGGAAACTGGCTTGCAGTTCTCAGCCCTGGGTGCATTTCGGAATCACTGGGGAACAAACATACAGAACCTGGGCCCCACACCTAGAGATTCTGATGTCCAGGCCTGGGAGTGGAACGGAGGCACTAGGATTCTTAAGAAGCTCCCCAGGTAATGAGGAATGAAGTCCAACAGTAACCAGAGACAACCTAATAGTAACAGAGCACGTTAGTATAAACTCGGGGGTTCATTTCTCTCCCCTTGGTAACCATCCCCACAAGGCAGTTTATATTATCCCCGTTTTACAGATAAGAACGCTGAGGTTTGAATAATTTGGCCAAAGTCATCCAGCAGGGCCATTGTTTAATCTAGGTCTGAGTCTGAAAGCTTGAATGCATTGTGTCACATTCCACACTGCAGAAGGTCAGCCAGGAAGAAACTTCCCAGAAATTGACATTAAGATTGTTCCCTCTGTTGTAAACTATAAAATCGATACATAATAGGTCAGAGCAAAGATATGCAAACTGATTTAAAGAGACACAAAGGCTCCTAGAGCCAGAGAAGGCTCAACCTTCACCTGTGGCCTCTATTAACATATCTAAATAAAGACTGCCTCAGTGGGGGTGGGAGGGTGCTTGGGCCATTGGTCTGGCCCTTTGTGCGCTGAGGGATGGGTCCTGGGCCTGCCGACCCCTGGCATAATTGTGATTTGTGATCTGGCTTACACTTTTCCCCTGGGCTTCCTTCCTTTCTCTCTGGACCTCTCAAACTGTCATTTCCTTCCATGGGTCCTCTTTCTCCACCTGTCCTTTAAAAGAGGGTGTTTTCTGCACTCCCCTCATATTCCCCAGACTATGACTGGGTTGCCTGGTGCTGAGGACTTCAGAGGTGTGTACACCAGGTGTCCAGACTCTAGGCATCAAGGTTAAGGTTGGGGAGAGGGTAAGGTGTCATCAGATAGGAGGGGGAGCTCCCATCCGAGATGGCTCGCTTCCTGCCGTGGACCCTAGAAATTTCTTTACATTGTTTTTTTAGCCTCAGTCTGTTGTTTATCTGAGAAATGGGATATGAATGCCTATCGTACATGATTGTCATAAGGATGAAAACAGACAGTAGGCATTCCGAGCACTCAGTAAGAACGTTTACTTATTATTATTATTATTTTTTACATTTTATTTATTTATTTGACTGAGAGAGAGACAGAAGAGGGAACACAAGCTGGGGAAGCCGGAGAGGGAGAAGCAGGCTTCCCACTGAGCAGGGAGCCTGATGTGGGGCTTGATCCCAGGATGCCAGGATCATGACCAGAGCGGAAGGCACGCTTCATTCTGCTGTGCTTACATGGATGGCTAAGCCCTGGTCTGGGTACTGGGGATATGACAGAGCACGCAGCATGGGGGGGGCTAGAAACGAGGGGAGGGATTTCAATTTTAGCTAAGAAGGTCAGGAAAAGCCTCTCTGAAGAGGAGCAGAGACCTGAGGGAAGGAGAAGAGGGGGCTATGTAGGTATCTAGGGGAAGAGTAGTTCAGGCAGAGGGAATAGCCAGGACAGAGGGGATCAATAGTCCCATTTGACAGATGAGCAAGCCGAGTCTAGGTAGGTTAAGCAAAGTCACAGAAAAACCCAGGTTCTGTAACTCTTGATTCAATCATCCCTCTATAAAGCCTTTTGCTGGACACTGTGGGTGCCTTGGCTGAGGAGTGACTGGCTCTGTGTTCACCCCGCAGCCCTCTAGTTGGAGCTTGCTTCCCGTGTCAAGGAGAGCGTGGGCTGATCCACGGCCTTGCCATTCAGGTTCACTTGGGTGGCTCTGTTTTGCTCTTGTGTGTATCCGTTCCTGTGGCCTTTATTGGAGACAGTTAAACTGTATCTACTCCTCAGGCAGTCTCAGAAAGCACAATTCTGCAAAGCTGAGGACCAGACCCTGAAATGTGGTGGTGACTTGGCCTCGGCAAATTCCCTGTCCCTGGTCAGTAGTCAGAGGGGCCTCTGTGGGCAACTGCCGTACCTCCCTCCATACCTTCCTTCAGACTTCAGCAGGAAGATCTGAGGCGACTGTCTTTGGAGGGGTGGCATCTGAACTGGTCTTGGAGGACACGGAGCATGGCCAAGAGAGGCACGGATAAGAATTTCGGTGGAAGGAAGTGTGTGAGTGGCACAAAAGTGTCGCGTGCTGGACCATCTAGTGCATTGGGAGTGTAGGTGCTCAGAGGATGTGTTTGTTGAGGGAGAGGAGATAAGGCTGGAGGGAGAACGTAGGGTAGATCATGACAGCCTTTTTTTTCAAATGGCCGACTTAGCGTGCCCATTTCAGATAAGCGGTCTGGATTTTATCTCTGTAGTCATAGGGGTTTTAAGATTTAAAGAAGCAAAGGAAGCATGTGTGCATTCCTGATGTTTTTGAAAGAATGCCTGGGCAGTAGTGGGGAGCGGGGTTGGAGAGGCTGTGTGGGGGGAGAGAGGGGATTGCACCAGTCCAAATGTTAGGTGGGAGCAAGAGGCACTAGAAAAGAATGATGTCAGTGTCTTTAGCTTGGATGACTCGGTGGGTCACAGTTAACTGACACATAATACGAAGGAGGAGGGATAGGTTTTAAGCACCTCGAGTTTGAGCCAGCTGTGTGACATCTAGGTAGGGGTGTAGACCAGGAGTTCAAGCTGGAGTTGAGGACTGGAGAAGCTTGAAGGCTGAGGCTGAAGGAAGAGAGGGGAGTCTCGGCTGTTTGTGAGAAGAGAACATAAGGGCTTTGGCTTAAGCCCTGGAAGGTGTTTACAGTTCTTTTCTTTTTTTTTTTTTTTTTTTTAAGATTTTATTTATTTATTTGACAGACAAAGATCACAAGTAGGCAGAGCAACAGGCAGAGAGAAAGGAGGAAGCAGGCTCCCTGTCGAGCAGAGAGCCCGATGCAGGGCTTGATCCCAGACCCTGGGATCATGACCTCAGCCAAAGACAGAGGCTTTAACCCACTGAGCCACCCAGGCGCCCGGGTTTACAGTTCTTGAGGCTGATGGAGGAAGAGGAGCTAAGGAGGGAGCTGTGGAGGAGTGTTTTGGTGAAGGCATCTCTGGGACCGTTGGACATAGCTCAGCAGCTGATGGGTGGTGATGGAGGCCACGTCCCAGGGGGAACCACAGTTGACCTAGTCTGGGCTGTCTGCCCAGAGCCACTCAGAGACCAGGAGTGCTTCTGCTCAACCTGAGTTTGTTTGCGTGGTCTTCCGTAGACATATGTCCAGCCTCCCACTTTTGAGAGAAATCTCCTGAAAGTGGAGATCCTGACTTCTCCCCCATTATTCTCCAGGAAGCTCAGCCTAGGGTTTTGTATACTGTGGGGTTCAGAACACTAGCGAGGGGGCTGAATGGCTAAGTGGGATGTGTGGCTGTGGTGAATTTGGTCCATGTCTTCTCCTTGAGTTCCTTTTTAAGAGAATATCTTGTTTCATGGAATGAGTGTGATCTGCTCTCTGAATCTTGAGTTGCTTCAGGCCTGCTTCGCCCATTGGCCCATCCATCCGCCCATCCATCCATCCATCCGTCTATCCTGTGTAGACTTTTGCTAAAAGTGGAACACTTTGCACATGGGGTTGGGAGGGCTCCCTGTACTTGTCATGCATTATCTTACATTACAACAAGCCTCTGAGGGAGGCATGACTACCCTGTTTTGCGGATGAAAAATCAGATCATTTTCCCCAGGTCACACAAGGGAGGGATAGAGTCAGGCGGTCTAACTCAAAAGTCCCTGTGCTCTCAATTGCGAATGTGAGGCCTCCTTAGGTAGGAGGTGATCATAGAATTTATTCTCCAAATTGGAATACATGAAAAAAATTTTTATCAAGGGGCATCTGGCTGGGCTGTGAGTTCGAGCCCCACGTTGGGCACAGAGCCTACTTAAAAAATAAATAAATAAAAAATTAAAAAAAATAAAGTCTTATTGAGATCTAATTTTCATACCATAGAATTCACCTATATTGAGTTTACAATTCTACAGTTTCTTTTGGTGGGTATTTACAGAGCTGTGCAGTCATTGCTGTCATCTCATTTTAGAACATTTTCATCAACCCAAAAAGAAACTCAGTACCCATTAGCGGTCACTCCCTGTTACCATCACCACCCCAGTCCCGGGCGACCACTGATCTATTTTCTGTCTCTACAGATTTGCCTATTCTGAACACTTCGTATAAATGGAAGCTTATGAACTGTGGTCTTTTTGGTTGGCTTCTTTCACTTACCATTTGGCTTCAGGGTTCATTCCTGCTGCCAGAATGCATCCCGGTTGGCCTTTCTTTGCATGAATGACCTTTCTTTGCGTGAATGACCGAATGATAGTCCATTGTATGGATACACCTCTGTCTTCCTTGGGCTTGTTCACATGTTGGCAAACATTTGGATTGCTTCCACTTTGGGGCTCTTATGGGTAATAATAACGCTCTGACATCTGTACACAGGTTTTATGTGGATGTATTTTTAAAAAATTTTTCTTGATTTTTAAATTTTTCTTAATTTTTCTTGCATCTATGCTCAGGAGAGGAATTGCGAAGTTATATGGTAATTCTGTGTTTAATGTTTTGAGGAACTGCTGAACCATTTTCCAAAGTGGCTGCAACGTTCTGGGTTCCCAACAGCGGTTAGGAGTGCTCCAACTCTCCCACATCCTCACCAACACTTGTTATTCCAAACCGGGAGGCTGTTGATGGTAAAAGGGTCCACCATTAATAATTACACCAGGATAACCAGTAGCAATGGGAACATCTGAACTCTACCTACTTAGCAAAAAAAAAAAAAAAAGAGAGAGAGAGAAGATTCAATTCCTGCTTTCAGGGAACTTTTCTGGCCACATGATGACTCAAAGCCCAAAAAACCCCTATACTTGAGTCAATTAAAGAATCAAGTGAAGGTAAATTATTAAGAAGGAAAGCACATTTTATTTCTCCCAGGAGATTGTGTTCTCTTTAATAAGAAAAAAAGAACTGTCTTGTATTTGTATTGTTTAGGGCCCCAGGAATATCTTGGTACGTCATAGGGTTTCAGTAAGGATCTGTGGAATAAATGAATGAATGAGAATGAATAATACAAACTTTCCTGGAGGGAATGTAAAAAAAAGAAAAATAGAAATGAGTCATCTGGCCCAGATTTATGAGTTTGGAGGAAGTGTGGATCTTTTCTAAAAATGGTTTTTTTTTTGCTCAGTGTGGAACAGCACTAATGACAATTTTATTTGTTTATTTTTACCAATGACAATTTTTTAAAAAGATTTTATTTATTTATCTGACACAGAGACAGCAAGAGAGGGAACACAGACGGGGGAATGGGAGACGGAGAAACAGGTTCCCCACTGAGCAGGGAGCCCAATATGGGGCTTGATCCCAGAACCCTGGGATCATGACCCTTAGCCTAAGGCAGATGCTTAATGACTGAGCCACGCAGGTGCCACTTTGCTAATGATAATTTTATTTATTTATTTATTATTATTATTATTTTTTAAAGATTTTATTTATTTATTTGAGAGAGAAACAGTGAGAGAGAGCATGAGCAAGGAGAAGGTCAGAGAGCGAAGCAGACTCCTCATGGAGCTGGGAGCCTGATTCGGGACTCGATCCCAGGACTCCGGGATCATGACCTGAGCCGAAGGCAGTCGTCCAACCAACTGAGCCACCCAGGCGTCCCGCTAATGATAATTTTAAAAGGAAAAAGTAAATTACCAACAATTAGAGGATTCTTTTTTTTTTTTAAAGATTTTATTTATTTATATGACAGACACAGATCACATGTAGGCAGAGAGGCAGGCAGAGAGAGAGGGAGAAGCAGGCTCCCCGCTGAGCAGAGAGCCCGATGCGGGGCTCGATCCCAGGACCCTGGGATCATGACCTGAGCCGAAGGCAGAGGCTTTAACCCACTGAGCCACCCAGGCGCCCCCAATTAGAGGATTCTTTAACCGGATTTTGCGAGTGTAGATGGCTAATGGAAGGTGGGAGAAAGACCTTACAAGCCTACAAGCCGGGAGTCTGGAAGCAGAGTGCAAAGCTTTATGCAGAACACCTCTACAGCAAGCTAACCAAATTTGGGAATGAGAGGATGTAGGACCTACCCCCGAGAGGGTCCAGTGTTTTATTCATAGGAAACAATGAGAATAATTTAAAAGGACCCTTAACTGGCTGTGTGCCCTCAGGGAGGTCAGCTCCCATCTCTGACCGTCATTGATCCTTCCAGATCTAAATTTTCCTGATTATTCAGCCCTATAGCCCTGGAAGCTTCTGTGGGATTGGTGGCCCAGAAGGTAGGCCTTGAAGGAAAGAGCTCGATTTGGAGAAAGGGGTAAGATGCCAGTGGCGGGTGATAAGGCCTTGAGGTGGACTGGAGTGCTCTGTCTGAGATAAATTGGAGAGGGTGGTTGGGGCCTCTCGAAGGAGAACTTTAAAAGCCAGGCTGGTTGACTTTTAAATTTGACCTGATAAGCAGGTCCTTGGACTGAAGATGAAAGGAGTGTCTATGAGAGATTAATCTGATGGCTCTGGGCCATCGATCTGGATCTATCTGGAAGCAGTGTAAAGACCAAGAGGCTCTCAGGGAGGCCTTTGCAACAGTACTAGAAGCCCAGCCCTTCCAAAGAGGGTTTGAAACTCCTACCAGTCTCACTGTATACAAGGCTTCTCTAGAGTTCAGTTTTCCTTAACCATAAGTAACTTAAATCATTATTTTTATATGACAACAATTATTCTCCACTGGAATCCTAAATGTATATATAAATTTCTAAGGCAGAATGTTAGACGTCAAATACATTTCAGGTTTGCTGGGGACAATTTTGAATTATACTACCAGATTCGTCAGAGGGAGATGCATTCTCTGTTCTCTGCTGTAAAGGGTTTACTTGGTGGCAGGTTTTGGGAAATTTGCTAAAAGTCAACTGGAAGGATGGGAAGGGTGGGATCTTAGTTTCAGGAGTGGTTTCACTTTGGCCCAGGTAAAGGATTAGATGTTGGAAACCAAAGAAAGAAATCCAAGATGGTGCCAGAGTTTAAAATCCGAGGACTCAGAAGAAAGATGGTGTGCTATTCATAAAAATGTACAATTTGAGGGGCGCCTGGGTGGCTCAGCCAATGGAGTTTCCAGCTCATGATTTCAGCTCCTGTCCTGATCATAGGGTCCTGGGATGGAGCCCGAACCCCACCTGGGGCTTTGTGCTTGTGGGGGAATCTGCTTGAAGAGTCTCTCCTTCTGCCCCTTCCCACTCAGTATCCTGCACAAGCTTTCTCTCTCTCTCTCTTTAAATAATAAAATAAATAAATAATTTTAAAATGTACCATTTGAGAGAAAGGAGGGAAGATGATGGTTTACCATGAGAACCTAGGGAACAGATGGCCTTGCTAGCCCCAGGAAAGGACTGGGCAGATTGGACATACAGGAGGAACTGGCACTTCTGGGTCTTTCTCAGCCTTTGCCCTTGAAGCTCTCCATTAGCCTGGATGTTTGGCATTTTGCCTGCTTTACTATTAATGTATTACTATGAGACAGGATGTTTACTACAGGGTTTTTGTAGATGTCCTATATCAGACTAAGGAAGTTCTCATCTATTCCTGCTTTGCCAAGAGTTCTTTCTTTGCTTGCTGTGAGCGGGTGTTGAATTTTATCAAATGCTTTTTTTGGTATTTGTTGATGTGATTATATGGGTTTCTTCACCCTTTAATCTTTTTGTGTGATAAATTGTATAGATTTTAAAAAATAAACTATCCAAGCATTTTTGACATAAAGTCAACATAATCATAACATAGTATCCTTTTATATATTGCTGGACTCAGTTTGCTGATATCTTTATGAATGTAATTTTCTTTTCTCATGCTGTTTTTGTCTGGTTTTGGAATCCAAGTGACACTAAAAATACGTTGAGAAGGGAACCCTCTTTTTATATTTTCTAAAAGACTTTAGGTAATATTGAAATTGCTTCTTTCTTGAATTTTTGATGGAACTCTTTGCTTGGTTGCTATTGAAGTTTATCCCATCATGTGGGTTATAGTAGAGAAAGGAACTTTTATATGAGGAGTTATATTAAACAATAAGGAACATCTGTTACCCCATACATCACAAAAAGTCCAGAAGTAGGTGTCCCAGAATTGGTTAATTCAGCAGTTCAACAACATTATCGGGGAGAGTTTATTCTGATTTTGTAGCTGTGTCATTGTCAGGTGTCAGCTTCTTCTCTTATTGCAAGATGGCTGCAGTTGCTCCACGCATTGCAACACAGTGGTTAAGAGGATGGGTTTTGTAGCTAACACTGGTTCCAAATCACTATGACACTAGGCAATGCTTAACCTCTCTGGAAAATGGGATAATAATGGTATTTTACCTCAAAATTTACTGTTGTATAGATTAAATGAATTAGGATTTGGTTTTGTTTCTTTTCTTTTTTTTTTTTTTTTAAGATTTTATTTATTTACTTGACAGAGACACAGGAGAGAGGGGATACAAGCAGGGGGAGTGGGAGTGGGAAAAGCAGGCTTCCTGCTGAGCAGAGAGCCTGATTCGGGGCTTGATCCCAGGACCCTGGGCATGACCTGAGCCTAAGGCAGTCACTTAACGACTGAGCCATCCAGGTGCCCCTGTTTTTTAACTCTTAAAATAGTGTTTTGCATATGGTAAGCATACAATAAATATTAATATATCTTACTCCATTCTCACACGGGCAGAAATGAATTTTTTTCCTCTTGTACCCCATTTATTGAAGCCCCTCAGCAAACTGACTTCACATTTATTGGCTAGAATTTGGCAGGTGCCCATTCCTAAGCCAGCTGTGGGATTATCATGATTTGGTTTGGAGTAATTTAGATTTAACCTTTGAGATGAATGTCTAGCCTCCCCTGAAACACACGACAACCTGACTCTTCATTGAAATCTGGATTGTTGGGGCACCTGGGTGGCTCAGTTGGTTGAGCATCTGCCTTTGGCTCAGGTCATGATCCTGGTGTCCAGGGATCGAGTCCCACATCGGGCTCCCTGCTCAGCAGGGAGTCTGCTTCTCCCTCTGACCCTTACCCCTCTCATGCTCTCTCTCTTTCTCTCTCTCTCTCTCTCTCTCTCTCTTGCTCTCTCCAATAAATAAATAAATATATTTTTTTAAAGTCTGGATTGTTTGCAAGGAAGAGGTTGGAAGGATGATGGTGGGGACGTTTGGGTCATAAGGAGGGGCAGAATCGGAGTCCCCATTCCTGTGGGCTCTCCACAAGATTCCTTGGAATTACCCTTTCATTTCACCTATAGCACTTCAGTTTACTTAATGCTTTTCTAAGTTTATTTAAGTAATCTCTTCCCTTGATGTGGGGCTCGAACCCAGGACACCGAGACTGAGTCACACATTCTTCTGACTGAGCCAGCCAGGTGCCTTGCGTTATTGCTTTTTTTATTTTTTAAAGACTGTATTTATTTATTTGACACACAGAAATCACAAGTAGGCAGAGCAGCAGGCAGAGAGAGAGGGGGAAGCAGGCTCCCTGCTGAGCAGAGAGCCCGATGAGGGGCTCTGTCCCAGAACCCTGGGATCATGATCCAAGCCGAAAGCAGAGGCTTCAACCCACTGAGCCACCCAGGCGCCCCTGCCTTATTGGCTTTTTAACTAGTGTGTGATCTCCGCTAGTCTCAGAATCCCCTTCTAAGCAGTGTGCTTTGTCATTATCCATCTTTCGTAGTCGGGAAACAGGCTTCTGGAGCTGGAGGTGTGCTTGCCTGTGTGTGTGAGTGTGTGTGTGTGTGTGTGTCTGTATGTCTCTCTCTCTCTCTCTCTCTCTCTCTCTCTCGTTGGGACAGAGCCAGGTCCTGGGACTCAAGTGCAGGTCTTGGGATTCAAAAGTTCTCCCCTTTCATTGCTCTTCTGTAAATTACCAACTGTCTGTCATGGACCTGCTATTATGATTATTTATTTATTTATTTTGAGAGAGAGAGATGAAAGAGAACAGGAACACGAATCAGGGGAGGGAAGTGGGGCGCAGAGGAAGAAGCAGACTCCCCCCTGAGCAGGGAGCCCCATGGGGGACTAGATCCCAGGACTCTGGGATCATGAACTAAGCTGAAGGCAGATGCCCAACTGACTGAGCCACCCAGCCTCCCTCCTACTACCTTAAAATGAGCACACAACCTTAAAAATATTTATTCAGGCTTAGAACTCCCGCTCCAGCTCCTGACTGGGCTGGAATCCCAGCTCTGCCAATGTGATACATGCAGGGTTGGGGGTGGGGTCCATCCTGCTGCTCCCCTCTGCTCTCTCACCACTACAGGGTGCACCCCTGCTTCCAAGTGCCTGCGCTGTGGCTTTGCCTGACAGCTTGTTCTGTCTGTCCAAGTCCACTGTGCCCTCCCACAGGAAGTAAGTGTAGTTAATTAATTGGAGGCTCTTCCCTCCCTCCCCAGCAGCCCTCAACCTCTGCCTGTTGGGAATCCGTGGACACACACATCCCGGCTCCCTCGCCTTTCCCCTTTGGTTGCAGTGGCTTCCAGGCAAGAGCTTTTCCTTATCTCCAGCACGAATGAGCTTAAATTTCTCACATGGCCCACATTGGGTAAGTGGGAGCTTACCCAATCCCACACTCTTTACTGCATTCCTCCCCTTTCCTGGGTCATTTCCCCACTCCCTTTTGGGTGCTTCCTGGGACCATCTCTCAGGGAAATGACTTCCCTGGAGTCCTTGGCTCAGACTATGCTTCCAGAGAGCCCAAACCAAGGCAGCCATTTGCTGGTTGTGTTGACAATACCTAACTTCTTTGTGTTTCTCTGTTCACATCCATCATATGAGGATACTTAACAGCCCCTGTACCTCATAGAACAAATGTGGTAAAGCTCTCAGTGCCTGACTAAGAGAAAGTGCATAACAATTATTATTATTATTATTATTATTATTTTATTATTATTACCATTACTGTTATTACTACCTAACTGCCTTGTGCTTTGGTACATGCTACAGTATGCGGGTACCGCATAGTTGAGACCCACTACTCCTTGCCTCTCCCTTCTTACACCCCACTTACTCTCTGAACTTCTGCAGTGCCCCCTCTTCATCACAGGCTGTCTCCTTCCAATCAGGTGTCCAGGACCACCCATTCCCACCACTCTCAATGCAGTCCATCCTTCCCATCACTTCTGGTGGGTGTTCCAAATACCCAGGTAAAACTCTCCTGTCAGAATGACATCTCAGGATTTCTCCATGATGTAGGAGCATCTTAGGGGTCCCCTTTAGACTGGAAACTCTTTAAACTGGAGGCTTCTCATTTCTGACTCATGTCCAGAATATTCTAGGACATCTTGGGGCGCCTGGGTGGTTCAGTTGGTTGTGTCTGCCTTTGGCTCAGGTTAGTATCTCCAGGTCCTGGGATGGAGCCCAGGACTGGGTGGGACTCCCTGCTCAGTGGGGAGCCTGCTTCTTCCTCTTCTTCTTTCCTCTCCCCCAATTTGTGTGCACAGTCTCTCTCTCTCAAATAAATAAATAAGTAAAATCTTAAAAACAGAAACCAAAAACAAAAAACGAACAAATATTCTAGGACATCTCAAAGCTTTCCTGAGGTCTGGGGCAGGGAAGACACTCAATAAATTGTTGTTGTGGGTGTTGATCACAGCTACTGAGCACTTACTATGGGCCTGGTGCTGTTGGTATTTTTTCCCATGTTAATTTTTGCCACCACCCTACGAGGTAAGTGTTAGTTTTTCCAGCCTGGAGATGAGGAGCCTAGCACAGAGAAGTTAAGTAACCTGCCCAAGATCACAGCTGGCAAATGGCAGAGCCCGGCATCAGCCTAACTCTAGAGCTCCCTTAGTCATGATGCTAAAATTGGGGCCTGGGATGAAGCATGCTGGCTTCTTTACTCCCCATCTGAGAGCCCAGGGACAGGTCTCGTTTTGCCAGGTGTTCTGCTGGAGCAGGTCACTCATCTACCCTGGAGGCCCACATGCTCATCCCACCCCTAGCTGTTGAACAGGAATCTCAGAGACGGTAGTAGGACAGGAAAGCTTCATTTACTCAGAATCCAGCGGGCCAGGAGGAGGGAGAAAAAGCAAATATGTACATATATAGCCTGTGTTCTAATTTTATGATAAGGAGAGACTAAACAGGTTCAGGCTAGTACCTGAGGTTTCTTTTCACAAGCAATTTATGTGCTAGAGATTGCAAATGGCTCCCCGCCCCTCTGATCCAATCCCTACAGCTTTGTGTGTGCCTGGAAAACAAAAGGAATGTACAGCAGCGCCCATGACCAACCACAGAGCGAAAAGGGGGAGCTAAGCAGTACCTCCCTTCTTTGGGTGGGACCCATGCTGTCCCCACGCCCAGCCCCACCCCTCCCCAACAGCTCCCTTACCACCACCAAAATGCCATTTATCCCGTGGCTCAGGCTGGTATTTTCTTACAACTAGTTTTTTTCATTCATTCATTCATTCATTCATTCATTCCGCAAAGTTCTTTTGGACACTTACTATGACCCGGCACCATTCTTGGTGGGATGGGGAAGGAACAAAGTATAAACAGATACAGGATGTTAGCGACACATGTAGCGTCTGTTCCAGAAATAGCCGAGCGGGTGAGAGAATAGTGGGAAATGGCGTGGGAGCAGATGGCGCAGGTCTAGTGCGCATCACAAGGACGTTAGCGGTCACCGGGAGTGGACTGAAGAGCTGCCTGAGTGCTGCTGTATTGAGATGAGACCGGAGGAGGCCAGGGTGGACCAGGGATACCCACTGGGAAGCTATCTCAGCTGTGAGCCAGGTGATCCAACTATGCCAAGGTGGTGGCAGGTGAATAGAGGAAAGGGGAGGACTGGAGATGTGTTTGGGGCATAGAATCAACCAGAAATGGGTAACAGGGTGGATGTGGGAGACCGCCAAGGAGAAGGAAGGATTGAATTTGGACCAGGGAAGTAAGTAGCAAAGGCAGAGGAAGGAAAAGGGTGGATTCTGGAGATATTTCAAAAGTAGAGCATCTCTGCTCTGCTGATGGATGGATGTGAGATTTGAAAGAGGAGTCAGGAATGACACCAAGGGTGTTGGCTCTGTTTTGGAAGGATGGAGTTGCCTTCTGGTGATGTGAGGAAGCCTGTGGGAGAAACAGGTTTGGAACAGGAGAAAGATGAGGATCTCAGTTTTGGAGAAGTTGAATTTAAAGGTGCCTATTAGGGGAGCCTGGGTGGCTCAGTCGGTTAAGTGTCTGCTTTTGGCTCAGGTCATGATCCCAGTGTCCTGGGGTAGAGCCTCGAGTCTGGCTTCCTGCTCAGTGGCGAGTCTGCTTCTCCCTCTGTCCCCCTCCACATTCTCTCTCTTTCTCAAATAAATAAATAAAATCTTAAAAAAAAAAAATAAAAGTGTCTATTGAATCTCCATGGAACAGCCAAGAAGGCAGCCTCCTATGTGAAACAAACAGAAAACAGGTCAGTTCCCATGCCAGCTCTGATTTCTCCGATTTGGTAGTGCTACCTGCAAGGGCTGTGTTGACGGTGTTGAGATTTTTTTTTTTTTTAAGATTGTATTTATTCATTTGACAGAGAGTAAGTAAGCAGAGAGGCAGGCAGAGAGAGGGGGGAAGCAGGCTCCCCACTGAGCAGAGCCTGATGTGGGGCTCCATCCCAGGACCATGTGGTCATGACCTGAGCCGAAGGCAGAGGCTTAACCCACTGAGCCACCTAGGTGCCCCGAGGTGTTTTTTGTAAGGTTTTGTTTTATTTATTTTTTATTTTTTATTTTTTTAAGTAATCTCTATGCCCAACATGGGGCTCGAACTTACAAGCCTGAAATCAAGAGTTGCACGTTTGACTGAGCAAGCTGGGAGCCCCTGTGTTGAGATTTTTAAGGCTCACCAATGGAAAAGAGTTTTTCTTTTTTTCCTACTATTTTACTTTAAAAAAATTTTTTTTTAATATTTTATTTCTTTATTTGACAGACAGAGATCACAAGCAGGCGGAGAGGCAGGCAGAGAGGAGAGGAGGAAGCAGGCTCCCTGCTGAGCAGAGAGCCAGATGGGGGGCTGGATCCCAGGACCCTGGAATCATGACCTGAGCCGAAGGCAGAGGCTTTATTTAGCCCACTGAACCACCCAGGTGCCCCCTTAATATTTTACTTTTAAGCAATCTCTTACACCCAATGCAGGGCTCAAACTCAGAATCCCGAGATGGAGAGTCACATATTCTACCCTCTGAGCCAGCCAGGTGCCTTGGGAGTTTCCTGATCCCTAGTGAGACCTGTCTCTGGAGCTGGTTAGGCAAATAATGGTGAACTCTAGGTGTAAGACTTTCTGTTGTGGAGTAGGAAGAAAATGTGAAAAATTCTGTTCTATGTATTTTTGTCTTACTTTTAAAAATTTCTTTTCTTTTTTCTTTTTCTTTTTCTTTTTTTTCTTTTCTTTTCTTTTTCTTTCTTTCTTTTTTTTTTTTTTTAAGATTTTATTTATTTATTTGACAGAGATCACAAGTAGGCAG
>NC_081561.1:61597711-61663634 GCF_022355385.1 Mustela nigripes
TCTTTTTCTTTTTTTTTTTTAAGATTTTATTTATTTATTTGACAGAGATCACAAGTAGGCAGAGAGGCAGGCAGAGAGAGAGAGAGGAGGAAGCAGGCTCCCTGCTGAGCAGAGAGCCAGATGCGGGGCTGGATCCCAGGACCCTGGAATCATGACCTGAGCCGAAGGCAGAGGCTTTAACCCACTGAGCCACACAGATGCCCCTACCCTTTAAAATTTCTTAATATATTCTCTAGCATGCATGATATCGTAAACTAGCAGGTACGAAATTGTTTACAAATTAAGTATCCTGTACAGGAATGATATGCTGTTTTTACTGAGAAATGGAGAGATACCTCTGAAGATAACTGATTTGAGATATTTTACAACAGGTGCTCGAAAGTATGGCTTGAAATACTGTATGTCCTGAAGTGTCTCCTGAATCCTTGAACAAAAAACAAAGTTATGTTCAGTTTGGCTTAATGCTTGATTTTTCCATGGCACAATATACACTTATTTACTTATTTTTAAGTAGGCACCACACCCAGCTTGGAGTCCATCACAGAGCTTGAACTCACAACCCTAAGATTGACTCAGATGCTTAGGGGTGCTTGGGTGGCTTGGTTGGTTAAACCTCTGCCTTCGGCTCAGGTCATAATCCCAGGGTCCTGGGATGGAGTTCTGCATCAGGCTCTCTGCTAAGCAGGGAGCCTGCTTCCTCCTCTCCCTATGCCACTCCCCCTGCTTGTGCTCTCTCTCTCTCTGACAAACAAATAAAATCTTAAAAAAAAAAAAAAGACTCAGATGCTTAACTGGTTGAGCCATCCCGGTGGCCCTAAAATATACAACAACATTACTTGTGTAGTATCTCTCCCAAGAATATTTATTTACTCTTTACATAATCAGGAGGAAACAATCAGACAAATCCATATCAGAGCACATTGATAAAACAGTTGGCTTTCAAAAATATTAGTGTTATCAAAGACAAGGGTGAGGGACGGTTGTAGAATAAAAGAGATTAAAGAGTTAGGGTAACAATGCACGCATGAGCCTTGATGGGATCTTGGGTTGAGAAGGAAAAAAACTACAAAAGGATATTGGTGGAACAACTGGGGATCTTTGTCTACAGATTGTTTATGGTATTGTCTTAGTGTGAATTTTCTAATTGTCATCTTTGTTTGGGGTTATGTGGGAGACTGCTGCATTCTTAGGAGACACAGGCCGGAATATGTAGGGATTGGGGGGGTGATGTTTGTCATTAGGTCTCAAACGGTTCAACCAAACACACATGGGTTTAGATAGATAAAGGGTGTTATTATTCTTGCAGCTTTTCTTGAGGTTTGAAATATTTCAACGTAGAAAGTTGGGGGAAAAACAGGATTCACATATAGTTTCCGTCAGTTCTCAGAAAATGAGGAAATCCAAGAGTGGTATATCAGACAATGTTTATTTTATTTTTATTTTTTCCCTCCCCTGCCTCTCAGACCACAGTTTGTGTACTCAATTGTTTCATTGGCTGGAATATTGTCTTCTTCACCCTCTCTGAGGCAAAGAATTTGCCACACCTTTGCTACTGCAAGAGTAATCCCTGGTGTATTTATTTTGCAGAAGCCTCCATGTCCTTTATATTATATTTATTATCATAAATAGTCCACATGTATGAAGAAGTTTGTGTCTTAAACTACCACAGTCACACTGACTTTATTTTTTTATGGTTTTCCATATGCCAGGCATGGTTCCGTGTATTTTACACGAAAAGAGCCCGTTTCAGCCTCACAACCACTCTATAGGGGAGGTGCTTTTTTTTTTTTTTTTAAAGATTATTTATTTATTTATTTGACAGAGAGAGATGACAAGCAGGCAGAGAGGCAGGCAGAGAGAGAGGAGGAAGCAGGCTCCCTGCTGAGCAGAGAGCCCGATGGATGATGGATGCGGGGCTCGATCCCAGCACTCTGGGATCACAACCTGAGCCGAAGGCAACTGCTCAACCCACCGAGCCATCCAGGCGCCCCTAGGGGAGGTACTTTTATCCTCATTTTCAGAAAAGGAAACTGAGGCACAGACAGGTGATATAACTTGCCATAGGCACACAGCCAGGGACAGGGAGTGCGGGGCCCTGTGTTGTTCACCACTACCCCCTGACCACGCACTTCACATCATGAGCTTTGCTGGAGCTGCCTGCCCAGGAAGGGGGTTTCTGCTGCTCAGACTTTTGCTTTTCTCTGAGGGGTTCTGGGTGCATGTCCATAGCAGAAAGTGTACTCCTCGAGAGAGGCAATAATAATTGCCTTTTTAATAATAAATAAATAAATAATAATGAAATAATAATAAATAATAATAAAATAATAAATAAATAAATAATAATAAGACTGCCCTTTAAAAAAAAAGATTTTATTTATTTATTTGACAGAGAGATCACAAGTAGGCGGAGAGGCAGGCAGAGAGAGAAGGGGAAGCAGGCTCCCTGCTTGAGCAGGGAGCCTGGTGTGGGGCTCAATCCCAGGACCCTGGGATCATGATCTGAGCTGAAGGCAGAGGCTTTAACCCCCTGGGCCACCCAGGCGCCCCCTCTTTTTTTTTCTTTAAAGATTTTGTTCATTTATTAGAGAGAGCATTAGTAGGGAGAGGGGCAGAAGGAAAGGGAGAAGGAGGCTCCCCGCCGAGCAGGGAGCCCAGTGTGATGTTGGTCTCGATCCCAGGAGCCTGGGATCATGACCCAAGCCAAAGGCAAACGAATAACCAACTGAGCCACCCAGGCTGTTCCACTCAGGCGCCACCCAGGTGCCCCCAGAAACTACCACCTTTGAGGGTTTGCCATGTGCTATAAGCCAGGGTGAGATGTTTTCTGCCTGTTTAGTCCTCAGGACCTCACCATGGGCTACGAGCATTGTCCTTATTGGACAAAAGAGGAAACAGCCCGAGAGGTTCCAGTAACTCCCTCAGAGTCATAAGGCCTGGAGCCAGGTTTTAGCCTCCAGGAGCCTGACTCCAGAGCCTTTCCCCACCCCAGGGCTGCCTTGCCTCTACCTGTCCTCTCAATGGGATTTGAAGGTAATTGAGCCACCGAATGGAGACTGGGAGTCAGGCAGGAAGTGAGGGGCGAGAGGGTGGGGTCGGAGTGAGGGGAAAGCCAGGGAGCAGAACCTCCCTCATCACTTTCTTTACCCCCTCAGTTCCCAGATGGGGACATTTCAATGGCAGAGGAGGAGGAGGAGTGGGAGAAGGAAGAAGAGGAGGGAGAAAGCATTGTAATGCTTCCTTCTTGGGGCTTTTCATCTGGCCTGTGGCATTCCATTCCCACCCCTCCTCAAACTTGCCATTTCCTTGAGCAGCGTTTTCTAATTGAGTGCACCTGGTTAGAAACTCCTCCCATATTGGCCCAGTCATTCATTGCTTTGTTGTTTTGTTTTTTGTGTTTTGTTTTGTTGTTGTTGTTGTTGTTGTTGTTACAAAAACCGAGGGGAGCCCCTATTCCTTTGAGGGAGAGCTGATTGGTGAAGCCCCTGTAGGCAGATCAGCCAACATCCAGGAGCTGCTCTGCCTGACCCCGGGCAGCATTGAGCTCACCTGCCTCCTTTGAGGACTGCCGGCTGGTTGTTGACTGGCTCTTTGGCCCTGGAGGTTCAGATGACTCAGCCCTGGGCACTGCAGTCCCAGCCTGGGGTGAGGCAGAGTCCCTCATAACGCTCTGCTCACCAGGAGTTCCCTTTCCCAGGGCACAAGTTCCCACCCTACCTTCCAGGATGGGGCGGTCTCTTGTGTGCCTTTTCCTCAATAAATCAACAACTAATAAATCAACACCCATTCATGGAACAAGCAGAAGAGGCAGAAGAATGAATTAGTTTAAGAGCAGGAATTTTGCGGCCAGATTGCCCGGGTTGAATCCTGCTACTACCTCCGACTTCCTGTGTGACCTTGGGCAAATTAGTTAGTTACTCTGAGTCTTCATTTCCTTTTGTGTAGAATAGGGTGAAATAATAGTATACTTCTCATACAGTTGATGTGAAAATGAGACGATTCAATACCTATCAGGTACACACGGTGCCTGGGACAGAGGGAGCCCCCCATAAAGGATTGATATTCTTGCTGGTGGTCCCAACACAGTGCTGGGTCTTGCAGAGGAGACCCAAGCATATAGGACACAGTCCCTTCCTTGAGAAGAGGCAGTCCAGCATTGAAAAGGGTGCAGTTTGGGAAGAGCTAAGTAGACCTTCTGTATGTTATTTAACTCTGCAGTACCTCAGTTTTCCCATCCAAAAACCATTCTTAAAGGGTGAGACCACGCATTATAAACACCCTGGCCCCGTGCCTGGCATATAGTTGGATCTCAATACATATGGATTCTCCTCCCCTTTCTAGGAACTACACTCTGAATAGGGAAAGAGAGCCAGCCAGCCAGAGGTAGAGGATGGATAGTTCTATCTGCAGGAGTCTGGAGGTCAAAGGATTGGTTCCTGTAGTTGGATTATCCTAGGGAGGCTTCGTGGAGGAGGAGATTGGATCTGAGTCCAAGGATGAATAAAGAAATGGGGCAGGGGCACCTGGGTGTGGCTCATTCAGTTAAGCATCTGACTTTGGCTCAGGTCATGGTCTCAGGGTTCTGGGATCGAGCCCTACATCGGGCACCCTGCTCAGCAAGGAGTCTGTCTGTCAAATAAATAAATATTTAAATCAAATCTTAAAAAAGTTAAGAAGGAAACAGAGCAGAGAGATTAATAGGCTAACCAGTGGAGGAAGAGGGAATGAAGAGATGGGGAGGGCAGTGAGAGGTCTTGCCATGTTTTCAGAGGTCTGTAGAGAAGAAGATTCTGTTTCCTCTGCCTCATATCATTGTCTAACTGGAGTTTTCCCTGCTGCCTTACATACCTCTTGTTTTTTGTTTTTTTGTTTTAAATATTTATTTATTTATTTGACAGAGAGAGATCACAAGTAGGCAGAGAGGCAGGCAGAGAGAGAGAGGAGGAAGCAGGCTCCCTGCTGAGCAGAGAGCCTGATTCGAGACTCGATCCCAGGACCCTGAGATCATGACCTGAGCCGAAGGCAGTGGCTTAACCCACTGAGCCACCCAGGCGCCCTTACATACCTCTTGTTGAAGGCCACTTTTCTTGGAAGTGACCATGGTTATTTCAGATTGGATGAGCTTTTGGTGTTTTTCTTAAGTACTATTGTACTTAATATTGGGGTAAAGACAAGGTGAATTTCTTTCTTTTGCTTCTTCTTTTGTTTTTAAGATTTTATTTACTTGACAGAGAGAGCACAAGCAGGAGGAGTGGCAGGCGGAGGGAGAGGGAGAAGCAGGCTCCCCACAGATCAGGGGGAGCCCAGTGTGGGATTCAGATCCCAAGACCCTGGGATCATGACCTGAGCCCAAAGCAGTCACTTAACCTACTGAGCCACCCAGGGGCCCTCAGGTGAATTTCCATAGACAAAAGTTGCAAGAATTGTGAGGGTCATTTCATCCCAGTGAAAGTGTTTGGTCATGAATGACAAAAATAAGGCAGAGTCTGAAGTGCAAGAACCAGGCCAAGGAGTGCTTGTAGCAGAGAAGTAAGTGACAAAGAAAGAACAGATTGTTAAATCAGTGCCATGGGAACTCTGGGTGATAATCTGGGAAAAGTAAGGTTAGAGCCCCACTTAATATGATACAATGAATAAAGGTAGGTAACAATGTATACATTGAAAAAAAACCAACACCCAAGTTTATGTACTCCTGAAAATGCAGATTTTGGGGCCTCATGACAGACTTGAAGAATGAAAAGCCCTGAAGTAGGGGTCAGAAAATTGCATTTTCAACAAGTTTCCTAGATGATAAAAAACATTCATCTATAAATATTTCCCACATTTTCTTGTAGCGCTTTTATAAATTTTAAGGTGGACAAGGCATGATTCAAAGGCAGAAGTCATTGCAGAAAATATCAGTAGATAAGGCTATGTAAAATAAAAAACTTTAATTTGTCAATAAGAAGAAATCTCCCATTGGGGTGCCTGGGTGGCTCAGTGGGTTAAGGCCTCTGTCTTCAGCTCAGGTCATGATCCCGGGGTCCTGAGATGGTCCCGCATCGGGCTCTCTGCTCAGCGACAAGCCTGCTTCCCCCCTCTTTGTCCCTGCCTGCCTCTCTGCCTACTTGTGATCTCTGTCTGTCAAATAAATAAATAAAATCTTAAAAAAAAATAAATTACAAAATATATGACAAAGAAAAATATGAAAAGGGGCTAATATCCTTCAAATGTAACAAGTGCTTATAAATCAATAAGAAAAAAATCAATATAAAAGAATGGGCAAAGGAGGGACACCTGGGTGGCTCAGTTGGTTGAGCAGCTGCCTTCTGCTCAGGTCGTGATCTCGGCATCCTGGGATTGAGTCCTGCATAGAGCTCCTTGCTTGGCAGGAATCCTGCTTCTCCCTTTGCCTCTGCCTGCCACTCTGTCTGCCTGTGCTTGCTCTCTCTCTGACAAATAAATAAATAAAATCTTAAAAAAAAAAAAAAAAGAATGGGCAAAGGACATAAATAGGTAATTCATTTACATAAGACATGTAAATGTCTAATAGCTTGTCAAAGTATTATTACTAATATTCCACTTTTCATCTGTAGTTTTCTCTCTATAAAATGTGGCATGTATATATGTATGTGTATGTGTATATATATATATATATATAAAGATTATTCAGCCATGAAAAAAGAAAAAAATTTTGCCATTTATGACAACATTGACAGACCCTGAGGACATTATATTAAGTGAAATAAGTCAGACAAGGAAAGACAAGTACTATATGATGTCACTTGTGCGTGGAATCTGAGGAAACTAAACTCAGGTACAGAAAACAGATTGTTGCTTGTCAAAGGCAGGGGGTGGGGAAGTGTGGCAGGTAGGGGAAATGGTGAAGGTGGTCAAAAGATTTTATTTATTTATTTGAGGGAGAGAGATCACAGGTAGGCAGAGAGGCAGGCAGAGAGAGAGAGGGGGAAGCAGGCTCCCCGCTGAGCAGAGAGCCTGAGGTGGGGCTCAATTCCAGGACCCTGAGATCATGACCTGAGCTGAAGGCAGAGTCTTCTCTGAGCCACCCAGGCACCCCAAAAGGTACAAATTTTTAGTTATAATGTAGAAAAGTTCTGGAAATACAATGCACAACATGGTGATTATAGTTACTGTATTGTATATTTGAAGTTCGCTAAGAGAGTAGATCTTAAAAGTTCTCATCAGAAGAGGAGAAACTAGTTGAAGTGATAGTTGTTAACTGATTGGGGTAGTCGTTTTGCAACATATACATACATCAAATCATGTTGTCTAACTTAAACTACTACAATTTAGGTATATGTCATTATAGCTCAAGAAGTCTGGAAAATTAAAAAAAAAGTCTGGAAAATGTTTAAGATATGAAATAATGATGATTTATTTTCTCATCAAAGATAACGGTTTTCTGATCTCAGCACTCCTACTCAATAATTCTGGAAGTAAAGAAACACCTTGCTTCAGGACAGATCTAGTTTTTGGTTCTGTGTTTCAAAAGCTACATTTTTTTTTAGATTTTATTAATTTATTTGACAGAGGGAGAGAGAGAGCGCGCGCGCGCACAAGCACAGGTAGGGGAAGCAGCAGGCAGAGGGAGAATGAGAAGCAGGCTCCCCGCTGAGCAAAGAGCCCCAAGGGGACCCTGGGATTATGATTTGAGCTGAAGGCAGATGCTTAATGGAGTGAGCCCCCCAGAAGCCCCCCAAAGCTACATTTTTTAGTCCTCCTGTACCCTAAAAGCCTCTTACATTTCCACATCTTTGCCTCCCCAGAACTTCATACCCAATCTTTATAATTTTAAATTTAGTGTTCTTTTTTCATAAAGAGTGCATTGCAATGATTAGCTAAAGAAATGCATGTTTGTATTTTTTTTTTGAAGATTTTATTTATTTATTTATTTATTTGACAGACAAAGATCACAAGTAGGCAGAGAGGCAGGCAGGGAGAGAGAGGAAGGGAAGCAGGCTCCCTGCCAAGCAGAGAGCCTGATGCGGGACTCCATCCCAGGACCCCGGGATCATGACCTAAGCTGAAAGCAGAGGTTTAACCCACTGAGCCACCCAGGCGCCCCACATGTTTATATTTTTGAAGACAAGGGAAGGAAAGGACTCACAGGATCAGGCAAAGTGCATGGCACACATACATGTTGATACAGGTGCTCTTGAATTAAAAATACATATGATTACTGTTACAGTATTTGCTATTTTCATCTCTCCAATTGGTAGTGTTTTTTTTTTTCTTTCCAGTTTTGTTTGTTCATTAGATTAGTTCAGCTTTTTTTTTTTTTTTTTAAAGATTGTATTTATATATTTGACAGAGAACACAAACAGAGGGAGCAGCAGGTGGAGGGAGAGGGAGAAGCAGGCTCCCCAAGGAGCCGAGAGCCCAGAGTGATCCCAGGACCCTGGGGATCATGACCTGAGCCAAAGGCAGACACTTAACCAACTGAGCCACCCAGGCGCTCCTCTGTTCAGATTCTTATCAGGGAAATTTGGTAATAAGAACTGTATCAAAAGCCTTGGAATGTTTCATAACCCTACATTGAGAAATTCCACTTTTAGAAATTAATTCACTTTAGAAATAATCATGAATGTGCACAATGATATGACAAAAATATTTTACAGTATTGTTTCTCATAGTGAAGAAGTAGAAACAACTTAAATTTCCAGCAGTACAGCTTTTGGAAAATATATTTTGATACATTCACCAAAGGCATACTACATAGCCATTAAAATGTGGACTATTTAATGATATGGGAAACGTATTAACAGTATTATTTTTTTAGTGAAAAAGCTTATGAAACAACTTGCAATCTTATTCCTAAAAATGTTTATTCGTTTAAAAATAAAATGTATATTCGTAGAACAATTTTAGAAAGATAAACATTGACACTTTAAAGGGTTTTCTCTGGATGGTGAAATTGTAGGTGGTTATTTCCCTTTTTTTGTGGCTTATACATATTGTCTTAAGTTTTCTATACTGTAAATGAGTATTCCTATGATATGAAAATGACACTAAAAGAACAGAGACGCAAGGCTGGTTCAGTCAGAAGGGCATGCGGCTCTAGATCTTCGGGTCATGAGTTTGAGCCCCATGTTGGGAACAGAGATTACTTAAAAAAACAAAACAACAACAACAACAAAACTTAAAAAAAATTCATTGAGAAAATGCTTAGCGTAAAACTTGCCTTTTTCCTAACTCATTTCTCTAACAACTCACTTAGTGGCTCCTTCCTGGGGAGGATCCCATGGGAGGCAGGGATCTCCTCAGGCCTTCTCCCATTTGGAGCCTTCCAGGAAGCCTATGGTCTGGCCCTTTGTCACATAGAATCCGGCTTTGGGGAAACTGCGAAGTAACCCAGACTGTGGGAAGTAGAAGAAATGGAGCTGGGAGATTTTACAGAGCTAGAGCCAGGAGTTCTCTTCACAGAGGATCTACTTTCTCCGCCCATGTTTTCCTCAAACAGCAACTAAGGCTTGTCCAAGGCCACCCAGCCGACTGAATGACAAGGTGAGGCCTTGAATCCATGGCCTTTCCGCCCTGTTCTATCACTGTAATATGCAGATTTAGACCCATCCTTCTCATACTTAGGTGTGCCCAGGGAGCCCAAGAGATCTTGTTGAAATGCAGATTTGGACCCAGCAGGTCCGAGGTGGGCCATTTCTCAGCAGCTCTCGGGCCATGCCAATTTTGCCCGGCTGGGGATTGCAGTTCTCGTGGCCGTGGTGCAGAGCATGGATTCTGGAGCCAGACTTCAGCTTCCCAGTCCTAGCTGGGCCACAGACTCTATGAATATTGTGACCCTCACTATACTGCTGTTTCGTCATCTGCGAAATGAGTCTCATACCTGACTCGTAGAGCGCGAGTGAGTATTTAGTAAGTGTAGCGACACGTTAAGTGCTTAGACCGGTGTGCATGAAGAAGTGGCTAGTTTATTATCATTCTCAGAGCCTTTGGTGGGGGGCGGTTGGTGAAGCAGGGTTTGACGAATGAATGAATAACCTTTAGAAAAAAGTTCTTTCCTGGGCGGCTCGAGTTGGAGAAGCCAAAGGGGAGGGCTGATCGGTGAGGAAGAGGCCCACCTCCAAGGAGCTTCTTTCCACCGGGTGGTCAGAAGGGCCGGGAGCGCCCGGAAGCCGGCCTGCCCGCGCCCGGCCGACCAATGCGGCCGCCCGGGGGGAGGGGGCGGCCAGCCAGCCCTTTCCGTCCTGGGCTCCGGCGGCCCCGCCCCTTGTGCGTTGCGGCGCTCGAGCATTCCACGGTTGCTACATCGTCGGGAGGGGCGGGGCGCCTGTCAGGGAAGCGGCGCGCGCGCCGGCGCGGGCGGGCTGGGGCTCGGCCGCGCAGTGCCAGCGCCAGCACCAGACCCGCGCCCCGCGCTCTCCCGACCGCCGCCTGCGTTCTGGCTCCCGAGTCCGAGCTCCCGCCCGCCCGTGCGCCGCCCGAATATGGAGCTGCTGTGCTGCGAGGGCACCCGGCACGCGCCCCGGGCCGGGCCGGACCCGCGACTGCTCGGGGACCAGCGTGTCCTGCAGAGCTTGCTCCGCCTGGAGGAGCGCTACGTGCCCCGCGCCTCCTACTTCCAGTGTGTGCAGAGGGAGATCAAGCCGCACATGCGGAAGATGCTGGCGTACTGGATGCTGGAGGTATGGCCCGGAAGGGTCTCCCCTCCCCCGCCGCCCGGCTCCGGACATCCTCGGGCCGACTTGTTGGGACATCCTGGTCCCAACAACGATCGGCAAGATGCTTTGGTGGCCCAGATCCCCGGGGCCTGGCTTTTCACTCGGGTACCCTAGCGGGCCGACTGCCTCCGTGGTGTCCCTTTCCCTTCCCCAGCCCTAACTCTGACGGCCGGTCGTTTGGCACCCTCACTAACCCTCTCTTCGGGCCGGGAAAGCGGGACCAGGGCAACCCTCTCCCCTTCGGCTTCTCTCGGCGTCTCCTGCTTCCCTCCCCCGCCCGGATTTCTCGGGAGAGCGCGCCTGGAAAACCCTGGGCTTGGCCGCCCCCGCCCCAGAGCCGGTTCCTGTGTCTGTCGCGGGGTTCTGGCGGGGCAGACGGTGGGGGTGGCGCGCGCTGTTCCGGCAGTCAGGGAAATGAAAAGTGCGGGAGGCAGCGGCTGGAGTCTCCTCCCTTCCCTTTGGGTGTGTGCAGTGGGTCGTGGTAATGGGGGGTAAGGTCCCAGTGATCTTGGCTACCATGGGTGACTCTTCCGTTTCCCCAACCCCCTTCTCGCCATGGGGGAGGGCAGTCTGAGTTTGGAATCTTTCTTAAGGAAGGGAGCCTCTGGCGTAACCCCCCAGCCCCCAGGGGATGGGGCGAGGAGGCAGGCAACTCAGAGGAAGTGGGGGGCGTCACCTCGGGGAAGGCGCATCCTCCTCGGTATGTTAGTCCTTGTCACCGAAGGTACACTTATCCCCCCCCCATTTTTTTGCTTCCCATTCCACTTCCCTTCGACGCCCCCCCCCCCCCCCCTTCAGCCCCGCAGCTCTCCCCCCCCCCCCCCCCCCCCGCCAGAAGTGACTGTGCGCCCTCCCCTAGGTCTGTGAGGAGCAGCGCTGTGAGGAGGAAGTCTTCCCCCTGGCCATGAACTACCTGGATCGCTACCTGTCCTGCGTCCCCACCCGAAAGGCGCAGTTGCAGCTCCTGGGTGCGGTCTGCATGCTGCTGGCCTCCAAGCTGCGCGAGACTACGCCCCTGACCATCGAAAAACTGTGCATCTACACCGACCACTCCGTCTCTCCCCGCCAGCTGCGGGTGCGTGCCTACAAATCCCCACCCCCGACACAGTACCGCCTCACTTAGCAGGAAAAGAAAACCCCGGAGACCTCAGAGGCTTTCTGCCTCTGGGTAGGGCAGCGGGCAGCTTATCTTGGGGGTCAAAAGATGGGGCACCGCGGTGGGACCGTCAGTGTAGCCCCAGCCCAGGCTCGAGCTGCCGGCACCAGTCGGATCCCCTTCTCCTGACCTCCAGGGGGTGCCATTCCTTCCTGGTCTTTCCCCCAGATAGCAACAAGTCAAACTGCATGTCTCCACTCACTAGTACTTTGCCTCTGGGTTTACACAGCAACCGTGAGTTATTTATTGGCAGCAAAAGGACATGCCTGCACACCCCCCCCACCACCACTGGAGTGGGGGGAGTGGAATGTGCTTTATGTGAGGGAAGGGGCTGCCTTGATTGTCTTTGTCCCACTGTGGACTTTGTGATTGAAAAGCTTCCCAGAGCTGATTATGGTCAGGCCCTGATTGCTTTCAGGAAGGGCTGAGGAGTTGTCATCCCACCTTGCTTCCTTCCTTTTATATCCCAGAAGAGCCAGCTCTTTCCTTGTCCTCATTCTGAGGAGCTTAAGCTGCTGCTTCCGACCCAGTGGAGTCACCTCTCCCTTTCCCCCTCAGCCAGAGGCCGGAGCTGAGCTGCAGCTGCTTCCCATGTGATAATGCTGCCCCCTCCCCGGGCCCACCCTCTCCGCCCTGAAGTCTTTCATAACCCTGTGGGGAGCTGCTGTCACTCCTGTGGTTTGGGAAGTGGCTCCCTCGGCCTCTTGCTGGGAACTTGGGCTGGGCTCTTCCCCAGGCAGGGCAGGAGAGTCAAGGCTCTCCTTCCCCCATTGAGCCAGGAGAGGAGGATGGGTGAGCTGGCACCTTCCTCCACCTTGCTCTACGGCCAGCCAAGTCTTCTCCTGACCCTGAGAGGAGTCTCTGGGCCCCATCTCCCAGGGAGGAGGGCAGCCTGGAGGCTGCTGTGATTGGCTGGCCGGGAGGCCAGGGTATTGGGGCCCCGACTGCTGCTTGTCGAGGAACGGGATTCCTCTTCCTGCCAAGTCGCTCTCGGAGATGGGAGTAGGAGGCCGGAGTTGGGAATCTGGGAGGCCTCACAGCTCTTTTGTGATGAATCTGGTAGTTTTTGGCAAGTCTGGAGGTGGAGCCGGTTTCCAGGGCTGGCGAGCCAGATGTTTTTGGAGGGGTTTGGGCAGGAGGGTAGAAGAGGACTTCCTTTTTGTGAAAAGATTGGCAAGGGGTGTGTTCCTTTATGTGAGGGGAGTTTTCCAGAATAGGCCACAAGGACTCTTCTCTATTCCTGCTGCCTGAGCTGGGGGAGGAGTGGACAGATGCCTTCCTAGAAGGTCAGAGTTGGAAGCGACTGCAGAAAGAACTCCAGTCAGTCCAAATCCTTGCGCAGCAGAGAGGCTCAGTTGAGGCCCAGAGAAGGAGGGGGAAGACTGCACTGAAGCAGATGAGGAAGGTCAGAGTCTTCTGGCTAGCCCAGGGGGCCTCAGAGCTTCCAGATGTGGAAGCTGCCAACCACTGCCACTAATTGCTCCCAGGGCTGTTTTGTCCACCAAGTGAGGGCGGAGATTTTCAGGAATTGCCCCGATCCAGGGTGGGGTGGCTGGCTTCTCTCACATGGGATTCCCTGCCTCCCCACAGGGAGGGCCTCACCCCTTCTAGATGGTTCCTTAGAGGCTAGGTGCTTTCTATCATTTCTGAGTTAGAAGTTGGAGCACTGGAACTAGCATGAGTAGAATGCTGGCTTATCAGCCCAACTTTGGCTCTGGGCCAGGCTTTTTCTACAGGGCCCTGTGAGAGGCTTGGGGCTGATTTGGGAGGATGACACTAAGGTGGGGGCCAGGAACGAGACAGCTGTGACAGGGGACCTGGAAGAGATTGGGTGGGGTTGCCATTTCTGCCTCAGTAAGGAGCCAAACCCATGAGTTCCTTCCTGAGATAAAACAATGAAGAAATCTTCATGTGTGCAACTCAGAAATGGGGCCAGGACTAGGAACCCCAGATGAGTGGATTCGGGTGGGGCTCCCAGCCTCTCCGCCAGGACCTAGCAGTGGTATGTAGGTGAGGGCAGGCAAGGATAGGGGTTTTGGTCCCTCAGGGATCATCTGGACCTATCCTGTTGGGTTTGGCCTCCCCTTGGCTTCTGAGGCTTAAATGGCACTAGCCACTGTGGTTCCAGGGAAAAGGGGGTGCAGTGGGGTGCTACGTCTCAGACCCACCCCTAGTGTCCCACCAGCGGGATGTGGGTTGGGTTGGGCAACCTCCCCTTTGAGGAACCTCAGGGTTGGTTCAGTGGCTCTGTCACAGGAGGTGTGGCCTCATGTTCATTCTGGTGTCTTCAAAAGGTGTGGACTTGGCTGCGATGCAGAACTGGAGGAGAGGCTAGTGGTGGTCTTCCCTTTCATAAATCCTTGGGATTTCGGAGAGTCTGTTTCATTCCAGAGGAGGTTCAAAGTTATGATGCTGCTGGTGGTATTCGCTGGTGCTTCGCTTCTTTCAGCCCTGGCTGGGGGAAGTGTCCAGAACCCTGCATGAGGTCAGGAGAGGACCTGTATTATTGGCCCCCCTGAAAGATAACCAAACAGGATCGAAAGAAACAATTTATATCGACCATGTAGTTCTGGTACTTGGTAAGCGAGCAGCAGGTGCCCAAAGCCAACTCCCCCAGGACTTGCCATTCTGTAGCACCAGTGTGTAAACCCAGAAGCAGAACTGGGGTCTTGACCTTCAAGGTTTCCTTCCCTGGCAGACTTCTGCTTTACTCCCTCTCCTTCCCTCCTCAGCCACTGACTCCACCCTCTTTCCAACCTCCAGGACTGGGAGGTGCTGGTCCTGGGGAAACTGAAGTGGGACCTGGCTGCTGTGATTGCCCATGATTTCCTGGCCCTGATTCTGCACCGGCTTTCTCTCCCCCACGACCGACAAGCCTTGGTCAAAAAACATGCCCAGACCTTTTTGGCCCTCTGTGCTACAGGTAAGAGTCCTGTACACATTCTTTTTTTGCCAAATGAGGAAAATCCGAAGACTGGGAAGGGTGGCATGTAACTGGGTTGTGGTGTATACTCCTCTCAAAATTTGTGATTATCCTATCCTTTCTGAGGTGGGGGCCCCAGAGAAGGCAGCAGAACATAATCAGAGTGGTATGGGATTTGAGAGACACCCCCCCCGCCCACCATGTAGGTGGCTTAGAAGTGACTTGCTCAAGGTCTCAGTGATGAAGCTGGGAGCAGAACGAAGGTCTTCTTGGCCCTCGTGTTTTTTTCCACACCAGGAAGAGAAGTCATTCACTCCCCAGTCCCTCGTCAGGCTCACTAACCAACCACCCTGGACCAGATGGTAGTGTGGGAGTTTGCTGTCCAGCCTGGCGCTCTCAAGAGAGGCCCATTCCAGCTCCATTCACGCTGCCTGGCGCTTTTCTGAGCCACAGGAAGTCATCACCAAGCCTTTGCCTCTTGCTTCCCTCTCCCTCTTTCCAAGATTACACATTCGCCATGTACCCGCCATCCATGATTGCCACGGGCAGCATTGGGGCTGCAGTGCAAGGCCTGGGTGCGTGTTCCACGTCTGGGGATGAGCTTACGGAGCTGCTGGCAGGGATCACAGGCACCGAGGTGGTGAGTAGGGGGCCAAGGCCTGCAGCCAGGGGGCAGTTCCTGATGCAGCACTATTCTCTGGGCCTCCAGCAGAGGGAGGTGTGCATCCCTAACCCAGTCCCCCTCCTGGTTTCAGGTGCCCCACCCTTGGGGCTTCTGTGGCCTTTTATCTCCTGCCTCTGTCTGGGGAAGAGCAGGCACCCTTGGGTGGGTTGAAGGGCACTGTCCCTGGGTGCCCTTTTCCTGCCAAATAGTGTGCAGGAGTGGGGGTGGAGGATCTGCTGTCACACGCAGGGCTGCTCTCACACCCCCTTGCCACATCCTCTTGCCAGTTTCTTAGAACTGAAGGCTGATTCCTGGGGCTGGGCTGTGGCCTAACCTCCCCAGACTTCCCTGTGTGCTGGAAGGTGTCCTTCCCCCACACCTGCCGCCAAATGCTGTGGGCTGTGGGAAGTGGACCCTTAGTCCCCAAAGAGACAACCTTCTGCCATCGTACCCAGCAGTCACAGCTCACTGTTGCCCTGTTTGCAGGACTGCCTACGGGCCTGTCAGGAACAGATCGAAGCTGCGCTCAGGGAGAGCCTCCGAGAAGCCGCCCAGACCTCGCCCAGTCCAGCACCCAAAGCCCCCAGGGGCTCCAGTAGCCAGGGGCCCAGCCAGACCAGCACTCCGACAGATGTCACAGCTATCCACCTGTAGCCCTGGAGAGGCCCCCTCCAGTGGCCATGGGCAGCAGAAGAGGGGACACTGCCACCCCCCCTCCCTGCCTGCAGGAACGAACCGCGCTACATCCGAAGCACGAGGGGGCTACTTCCTATTCGCCCCTTGCAAAGCCTAAGGGGTCAGCCCCTACCTATCTCTGCAGTGTGCACTAAGAGTCCTGGCCAGCCATGTGTGTCGGTGGCTGGCTGGGCTCCTCCTTTTCTCTGCATCTGACCAGCTCTGCCCCTTCCCTGATCCTAGCTGGTGGTGGGCCAGGCTGGTTGGAATGAAATTGAAGTAGGTAAAATACACGTACCAACATTTCTTTTTGAGGCGCCCCTATCTCTGGGCCTCTCACGTTCTCAGATGCCCACATGCCCCCAGTGCCTTGTAAAGGTGTTGCACCTTCCAGAGTTCTTTCTGGAGAAGTCTCAGATATTCTGGTAGACGTGTGTGAGGGGAAACAGTCTGGACAGCTCCTCTTGACACACTTTGGAGGCCCCTGCATGATCCATGCCCACAGCTGCTCCCACAGGGCTGGCCCAGGCCTCTGTCAGAGGGGCGGGACCAACCAAGCCCTCCTTGGTTTCCGCTTTGCTTTCTGCTCAGCTTCTCCTGTGTGATTGAGGGGGGTCAATGCTGAAGGAAGAGGTGGTTTTAATTTATTGTTTTGAGGATGGCTGTAAGAGGGTGTGGTGGGGCCCATCTACCCCACAGGTAGCAGTAACCCTGGTGGTTGCTGCAGCCCTCCCTTCTGCTACTGGAGGATCTTTGTGGCCGAGGAGCTGCTACAGCCTGGGGTGGGGCCATGCCCTCCTCTCCCTCTGGCCCTCTGCCCCATCCTCTGGGGGTGAGGGATGGAGCAGGAATAAACTGGAGGTGACAGCCCCCCTCTGGAGAGGGAGGCAAGCCCTGTTGACACAGGTCTTAAGGCCACAAGGTCCAGGCTGGTGGCCCAGGACCATCACGCTACCTTAATAAAGATTCTGGAATAGACCTGGCTTTGGCTTCTTGGGTTGGATGGTGGCATGGGCAAAAGCTGTTTTTAGAGGGCAGGATGTAAAAAGCAGGGCAGAAATCAAGGGTCATGACGCAGGGGTCATCACAAAGCCAATTTGTGAAGGGCCAGAGTATTTTAGGCTCTGGGCCATTTGGTTTTTGCCCCAGATACAGTCAGTTCTGCATTACAATGGGATGTATGCATTCCTAAAACTCATGGCACCATGCAGAATTGCTCAATAAAAACCACAGGGCCCAGGGAAAACAGGCTTGAGGCACAATATTCAGTAACTCAGTGACACATTTTTAGGAAGGAAATGAAGTAGATGGCATAGTTTTTGCTTTAAATGGTTAAGAAACCTATATACTGTAATACAGCCCTTTCTCTTGAAAAAAACCTGAAGTGTGTGTGTGTGTGTGGTTCCCCAAATGAGGTAAAGGGAGGCAGGTCTGGTGTCAGGGGCCTGGGCAGTTGGTAGTGTTTCTCAAAGATGCAAATGCAGATAAATACAAAATTCATGATCAGTTTCTCTTCAAATACATGAACTAGGTTGGAAGAAAGTCACCAAAAGCAAACAAGAAGGGTTCTAGGGGCGCCTGGATGGCTCAGTGGGTTAAAGCCTCTGCCTTCAGCTCAGGTCATGATCCCGGGGTCCTGGAATTAGAGCCCTGCATTGGGCTCTCTGCTCAGTGGGGAGCCAGCTTCCTCCCCTCTCTCTGCCTGCCTCTCTGCCTGCTTGTGATCTCTGTCAAATAAAATCTTAAAAAAAAAGTTCTAGAAGGACTGTACAGCTGGCCCTTGAATATGGGATGGAACCAGGCAGGTCCACTTACATATGCAGATTTTTCTAAATAGATGTATTCACTTAACACTATTGATAAATAGTATGGGACTGTGAATGTGTTCTCTCATGATTTCCTTCACATCTCCTTTTCTCCGGCTTATTTTATTGTAGGAATGCTGTAGGTATGATACATAACCTACAAAACGTGTGAATTGACTGGTTATTGGTAAGGCTTCCAGTCATAGGAGGCTATTGGTGCTCATGTCTGGGGAGTCAAAAGTTTTATACGCAGATTTCTGGCTATATGAGGGGGTTGGCGCCCCAACCCCATGTACTCTTCGAGGTCCAACCCTACTCAGCTCTGCTGCTGTAGCATCAAAGCACCCATAAAAAACAAATGGATAGGCACAGCTGTGTCCCAACACAACTTTACTTAGGGACACTGAAATCGGAATTTCATATAATTTTCACCTATCACAAAATACTCAAGTTTTTTTTCCCACTTAAAAGATGTAAAAATCACGATTAGCTCATGGGCTGCAGGAAAATCTACTTACAACTCTACTCTGCCAACATCTGGTCTGAAGCTTTAAGTAGCCAATAAAGTTAGGGAACCTGGCTGGCGGTGACTCCAAACTGACGCATTCCAGGGCCTGACCTTATTCTCCGTGGCTGCAGTTTTCTCTCGAGACTTTCTCCTGCAGCAGTCCACCTGCAGCTGAGACAGGACCATCTTTTGAAACACCCTCCTTCCTGGTTGCTGGCATTCCCCCAAAGTAGCTTCTGACTTTGTGAAGGCTCTAACTGGAGACACAGACTCACAGAATGAGGCGGCAGGGAAGGGTATCAACTGTTAAGAATCTGCTCTGAACACAAAAAGGGAAGAGTTTCCCGCCAGCTGAAGAGGGAAAACAAAGATTTCTACTGATCACATCAAAACACAGAAGTTCAATAAATACCTGCCTTTGGTTTTTATCTATATGGCCCAGTGATGAGCCACAACAGCCCACGTAAAGAACCTATTCCAAGCCCTGGCCAGGGAGTGGGAATGCTGGCATGGGGCACCTCCAGTCAGGCCTCAGAACTGAGTAGGGACGAAGACCTAGAATGGAAGAAGGAGCCAGCCTGACCCTCCAGTCCTCCCTGTCAGCCACTGGGAGTCACAGCTGCCTGTGACCACTCACTGTCCTGACCTGTCCCGAGTTCAGCTGTTAAAAGCTGTGTGTCACCAACAGGGAATCCTGGTATCCCCTCATGTCTCCTCAGACCAGGGCAAGTCACTTTCCTCACTCCATGGTGACAGGCATGTCTTCCACATCTCGGGGGACCGCGCTCTGAAGCTCACGCCGAATCTCAGGGGACAGCTGTGGATGGGGCTGTAGTCGGAGCAGTTCCAAGAGGGCCTCCTTCTGATCCGTGGCTAGGTCTGCCTTGTAGCGCTGGACAAAAGTCAGGAGGCACTGGTGCCAGAGCACAGGCAGTTCGCGCTTATCCGTCCGGAAGCCCAGGAAGTGGAAGACCAGGGCGTCCAGCACGCGGTAGGGCAGCGCATACTTCTTATCCAGCAACAGTCGCAGGAAGATGCTGTTAGCACCGCTGTATTCCATCTCGGCGATTTTCAGCATGGCTGCACTGGTGGGGAAGGATTAGTGGTGGGGGGGATGCTGGAGGAAGGGCCGCCTTCTATCGTCCCTCCGACCCTTTTCCTCCTCTGTTGGCCCCTGCACTGTGCTATTCCCGAAGGGGGCCATCTCAGGCTGCCTTCTCACCTACCCAACCTGACACTCCCTCGGCCCCAGTTACCAGCTCAACACAGATTTCACCCCAGATCCCTACTTCTTGCTCAACCGCTGGTCTCAGTCTCATTATCTGGCTAGAATAGATTCAAGCATGTGAAGATCTCCACCCTTAACACACTTTCTTCCCATGTTTCCTATTCATTCATTCAACTCTTTACTAAGCACCTGCCATGTGCCAGGCACTGGGCTCCTGTTTTGGGGGAGCTTACATTCTAGTGGAGCAGCAACACACTTAGGTGCTTCAACAAGCCACAGACCCAGGGCTGTTCCAGCTCCTTCTCCACTGTGTGTGTCCCCCTACCCCCCCATCCTGGGATTCTCCTATCTGGGTCTCTCCTAATTGTCCTCCACTCCCACCGACACTACCTGGAGTGCAACACAGGGATGGAGCATTTGGTGATGATGCTACCCACAATGATGGCTTCCCGGAGGGTACAGGTGCCGGACTCGCACAGTGGGATCAGGATCCCTGGGGAGAGTCAGACGGGGGTCACCTTGAGTTCAGGTGCTACAGCAGCTCCCCACCTACCCGAAATATAGTCAGCTCCCAAGTCAGGCTTGTTGCTTTCACCTGCAGGAGCTCCAGCCCCTCCCTCTTAGCAGCCTCCCGGGTTCCCACCTTTAAACCAGGCTCCGGGCTTAAACAGGGCCTTCTTGAGAGCCATATAGAGGTGGAAATTCAGTCGTTTGTATTCAGCGATGTCGTCTCGTACCCGGGGGAGCAGGACAAGGTTGTAGAAGCGCTGAGCCATGCGTTCCTTCAGGTTAGAGGCGAAAATCCTAGGTTTTTTTGGGGGGTGGAGGGTGGGAAAGAGGGATATGGGGGAAGATCCCAGGTCACTGGACAGTGTGGCACTGGCACTTTGAGTATCATCATGGCTGGTGCACACATGAGATGTGAGGTGTGTGTGGGAGTCAGCTGTGTGCACTCAACACCCAAGTCAGACAAGAAAGGGCACAGGACAGGCTACCAGGTGCCCCCAAGCAGAGTGAGTGCTGTCTTCAGGAAAGCCTGCACTCTCCACTGTTCCCTTTCCTTCTCCAACATGGGTTCTCTCTTTGCTTGTTACGAGGGAACTGAGCCTGCCTGGGGAGCCAGACTTCAGAAGCCCCTCTGACACACCAAGGGTTGTCTCTCAGTAGTTATGAGCCCTGTTTCTGGAAACTCATCAGAGCAGAGTCTCAACGTGGTCCTGGCCCTGAGGCCGGAAACAGGAAAGCTGGGGAAACAGTGAGCTAAAGAAGTACAGGCTAGAGCTCTGGGGCAGGACTAAAACAACAACAATGGCAGACAACAATGGTAGGACTAAAACAACAACAATGGCAGACAAAGCCTGTCCCCCTCACCCTCAGCATCTACCTAGCCCCCTTTACTCCACCTTGTAGCCTGGTACATGGCAGCTGCAGTCCAGGCCTCGGGCTCCGTCACGTAGAGTATCTGCTCCCAGTTGGAGAGCGCAGGGATGATCTTGAAGGCCTTGGGCAGCTTCCCACTCCGGTATGTGGATAACACCTGGGGGTGGGGGTGGGGGTGCAGAATGAGCACTGCCAATGACACAGAAGCCACGTGCCCCATGCCAGGCCTGTCTGTGTGGTTTTCACGGCTTGTTCACTTAGTCCTCACAACAATCCTGTAAGGATGTGCTCCCAGCACCTCATTTCGCAGGTGGGGAAACCAAGACCAGGGTTAAGGAACCTTCCCCAAGGCCACCACGTGCCTGAGTGGCACAGCAGGAATCAGGACCCACACACACAGGCTCTTAAGTCTGCTCCTGGCCACTGTGCCTCATTTGTGTGGGAAGAAAGCCGGAGGTGGGAGCCCACAGCCCCTGGCAGGGTATTCCATTACGGCTCTCCTCTCAGCTCTTACCTCCCGGACTCCCCTGTAGACCTCCAGAACCCGGGGGTCCAGCTGATGCAAGGGAAAGCCTGACACCTCTGACATAACCGTCTCAACTTCCGTCTGCTTCTCAGTCAGCTTCTCCATGATGATGTCAGCCAGGGTACGTCTATGAGTAAGGGAGGTGCGGGAGGGAAGGAGAGAGGGCTGGGGTCAGTCCAGGAAACTCTACACAGCCCGCGTTGGGATGTGAGGCCCCAGTCTCCCTGGGCCATACCACCTACCACAGAATCCCTGCAGGGTGCGGAGGACCTGAAAGTCATTCATTCTGGGACAAAGCTGACAGTGTAGGAAGGTGAAGAACCTGCATTCTCCCTGTATGACCCTGGGCACATTCCTTGGCTTCTCTACGCCTCAGTTTTCCTCATCTGTGAGACAGGGATATTAACAGTACCTAACTCCTAAAGTCAGCATGAGGATTACGGGAGTTAATGTTCATACCTTACTATTAGGACATAGCAAGCATGCAGGAAACATTGTTTATTTCAAATGCATCTATCCTGTGCTGGTGACATGCGGAGAAGTCCCCTGTTACAAAGTCCTGGTATGACCTCTCCAGCGTGCCAGACATATCGCAGTTACCTTCCAAAATTTCAAGGAGTAAGGGGCCATTAAGGAGGGACTATGACACAAACTTCCCCATAACTTCATTTATTAAAATTTATGGAGGGGCCCCTGGGTGGCTCCATGGGTTAAAGCCTCTGCCTTTGGCTCAGGTCATGATCCTGGGGTCCTGGGATTAAGATCCCATATCAGGCTCCCTGCTCAGCAGGAGTCTGCTTCTCCCTCTCCCTAGGCCTGACGCTCTGCCTACTTGTGCTCTCCATCTCTCTGTCAAATAAATAAATATAATCTTTAAAAAAATTAAAATTTATGGAAAGGTTTCTAAGATTAATGGTATTTTTCTCAGGTTCCTTATGTAGAGCGTATCACACATCACCTTATTGTGACAATTTGGAATTACTGTCACGTTGGGCTTCAGGATAATAACGGTGTCTTCAGAGGCTCTACATTTAAAATACCTCCTGTTTTCTCAACACCAGGCAGTGAGGCAGGGCTTGGCAGATGTTACCTCATACAGGCTGTGCGACATCTCAAAGAGGTGTCAATACTGCCCTTATTCAGACACAAGAACAGATACCCACAGAGGTCAATAATTCCTCCAAGGTCTTAAAGACTTGCTGGATCTTCAACCCTGGTCTTTCACATTCTAAAATTCAGGTACTCGACGGTATGCTATCATGTAACCCCAACTGCACCGGCCTCTGACTGCTGAGTTCATGTGGGTCTGGGCTTGGCTTTCAGAAGCTGCCAGCTGTCATTTCTCAAGACTATCAGCAGCCCCTGTTTTCGGTAGCTGTGACCAGTAAAGTCACCCAGCCAGTTCTGCCAGCATGCTGTGTTACAAAGGAGTTCAGAGGTGCTGAGCGAGAACCCAACGGGCTCTCTGGCAGGACAAACATACCAGACCAGGACACACTGTGACATCTACTTCAGCTGCTGGGAATCAGTGTGGGCAATGGGCTCATTTTCTCATTCTGTGCTCTCAAGTGATCACAGAACTCCTTCAGCTTCCTTTTTTTCTTTTTTTCTTTTTTAAAGATTTTATTTATTTATTTGACAGAGAGAAATCACAAGTAGATGGAGAGGCAGGCAGAGAGAGAGACAGGGAAGCAGGCTCTCTGCTGAGCAGAGAGCCCGATGCGGGACTCGATCCCAGGACTCTGAGATCATGACCTGAGCCGAAGGCAGCGGTTTAACCCACTGAGCCACCCAGGTGCCCCCCTTTTTTTCTTTTAAAAAAAGATTTTATTTATTTATTTGACAGAGTGAGAGAGAAATCACAAGGCAGCCGAGAGAGAGAGAGATGGGGAAGCAGGCTCCCTGCTTAGCAGAGAGCCCAATGCGGGGGCTCGATCCCAGGACCATGAGATCATGGCCTAAGCCAAAGGCAGAGGCTTAACCTACCGAGCCATCCAGGTGCCCTTTAGTTTCCCTTTCTTTTTTTTTAAGTATCCCTTTCTTATTCTCAATATTACTAGCAAAGAGATATGCCCTAAATTAGCTCTAAAAAGCATAAGAACTAAGAACAGCATCATATAAGTATCACAGGGTCAGAATGAACTAGTTGAGGGCCTTTATCCGAGACTCCGCCTCCCCTGGGTCAGAATCTATGGGCTTGAGAGTTTGACCATAGGAACTTTAGTGCCCGCGTGCTTTGGAGCTGCCATTTAGGATACATGGCAAGAAAAGTGTGCTTCCAACCGGGGTGAGTCTGCCCACCAGGGCACATCTAACAGTCTGGACACATTGTTTGGTTATCGTGATTAGGGAAAAGATCACTACTGGCACCCAGCAAGCAGAAGTCAGGCATGCTGCTAAACATCCCCCAGTGCACAGGATAGCCTCCATAAAAAATAATTATCTAGCCCAAAATGCCAGTAGAGCCGAGGCTGAGAAACCTGGGCTGAACTGATGCTGAGAGCGTGAAAGAGACCTGGCCAAGGAAATTAGCACTCAGCAAACCGAGCAGACCAAAACCAAATCCAATGGGATGGACTGCCCTGGAGGCATGAGAGAAGGCCCTATAGCTGTCTCCCCGGGCAGTTCTATAAGTGGACAGCTGGGCCTGGGTCATTCCCACTGAGGAGGGCCGGTTCCCCAAAACTAGCTATGCTCAGGCCCTTCCCAAAGGCAGGGAACCGAAACTGCCAGGGCATCTGCTTCCCTGTAGGAAAGCTGCCACCGGAACCTGACCTCCCACAGCCCCAGACCATGCCAGCTCTACCTGGCAGGAGGGTTCTTGTTCATGAACATCTCAATGGCACGTTCATCCTCAGGGTCCACGACCACCTCTGCATGATGGCCTGACCCTGTCATTGTGGCAGCCTTCTCCAGGGTGGGCCACTCCTCGTCCTCATCATCTGATCCATCCTGTGGGACTCCTGGACCTAGAAGAGGAGAAAAATGGATGAGCAAAGGCAAGTTGTGGGTGGGAGATGTAGAGGTCATTTCAATGTTACCCATGATGCACAGTACAAGCCTCAAATGGGCTTGTAACATACATGGACAATTGTAGTGAAAGCAGTGATGCCCCACTATCTTCCAGTTCCGGGGTGGGGGGGGGGTTCCTGTTCCCGATCTCGCTTGAGAAACAAAATGTACAAATAGGAGCCAAGGAGATAGCGATGCCAATGCATAATCATTAACACGCAGGAGCTCTTCTAAACACTGTACCTAATTTTCATAACACCAAGAAGTAAATACTACTATTCTACCCAGCTTCAGAGGGGGACTCTGAAGCATGGGAAAGTTAAGTAACTTGCCTAGGCAGGTAGTCTGCATTTAGACTGCGCATTCTTCCCCTCTGTTCTATACACGTTGTAGGGCTTCAATATATGCCAAAACGAGTAGTACAGGCAGTGTATACCACAGGCATGTAAAAGGTGATGGAAGCAAGGGATGATCAGACTCTGGACAGGCAGTACAGGAACTGGAGGGGTGTGCTCCAGGTGTGGGTAACAACACTGGCAGAAACGGTTGGTTACCAGAGTATCTAACAGGCTGTAGCACGAAATAAGGCTAGAGCAGTAAAGTAAAGCTCCACTGCAGAGGGTCTTGAGGCCAGGCAACGGACTTCAGATTTCAATGGAACAAACCCCTTCCCCCTACCTTTAGAACTTATTGATTTGAGAAAGAGTGTCTGCGCATGCACGTGAGCATGAACAAGGGCAGGGGTGGAGGCAGAAGGCAAGGAAGCAGCAGACTCCCAGCTGAATGCAGAGCCAGACGCCGCAGAGGGCTCAATTCCAGGACACTGAGATTATGACCTAAGCCAAAGTCAGATGCTTAACTGACTGAGCCACCCAGGCACCCTGGCACAACCCATTTTTATAATGATTATTGGAAGGCTACAGCTAGCTGGGCATCTGGAAAGGTGTGTAATAATCCAAGCAGAAAGATAAAATGTTACACTCAATAGCTCATTAAGAACAGAGGCAGTGAGGACATCTGGGTAGCTCAGTCAGGCACCTGCCTTCGGCTTGGGTCATGATTGCAGAGTTCCTGGGATGGAGCCCCATGCATGGCTCTCTGCTCAGCAAGAAGTCTGCTTCTCTCTCTCCCTCTGCCTGCCACTCCCCCTGCTTGTGCGCACGCTCTATCAAATAAATAAAATCTTAAAAAAAAAAAGAATGGAGGCAATGTGTGATAAAAGCTAAATGGGGGAGGGGGATGCACCAGATGTTTTGTCTCCACATGCTAACAAACCCCAAATCTGTGCCAGTAGGTAGATTTCCCTTTACTCCAGAGACTCACTCCAGCTCCCTCCTGTAGAGCAGCTCTTGGATAAGCCACAGGCAATTCAAACTTCACCTGTCATCAACCGAATTCACTCTCTTTCCCTTCTAGGTCTCTGCATTCACTGTATTCATGTCTTAAATGGCACTACTGTTCACCAAATGCTGAGGCAGAACCTGGTAGGCCTGCCTCATCCCCTGCCCTCACCCCAATACACAATCAGTGAGCAAGGCCTATTCAATTCTACCTCCCAAACTATCTCTCAAATCCTTCACAGTTCTGCCTGAACCTAGATTAGCATCATCTCATCTGCATTAGTTCAACAATCCCCTAACTGGTCTCCATATTTTCCAACAGCCCCCTACTGTCTTTGGGACAACTTTAAATCCTGAACATAGCCTCGGAGTTTTCTGTAGATTTGGTTCCTACCTACCCTACTACCATTAACCCATTCACTCAACAACAGTGAGTGCCTACTATATGTGAGGCACCATTCTGAGCGCTGAAATTAGTGTAAAACACCCGACAGAGCCGAGTGTTTTAATAAGGGAAAGAGACAATAATAAGTATTAAAAGAAGACAAGTGCTATGAAAAAGACATAGAGCAGGGGCGCCTGGGTGGCTCAGTGGGTTAAAGCCTCTGCCTTCAGTTCGGGTCATGGCCCCAGGGTGCTGGGATCAAGCCCCCGCATCCAGCTTTCTGCTCAGCGGGGAGCCTGCTTTCTCCTCTCTCTCTGCCTACTTGTAATCTCTGTCTGTCAGATAAATGAATGAAATCTTAAAAAAAAAAAAAAAAAAGACATAGAGCAGAGTAGAGAAGTTGTAAGTGTGGAAACAGAAATGGGAGCTCGCTCTTTCTTTTTTTAAAAAAGATTTTATTTATTTATTTGAGAGAGACACAGTGAGAGAGGGAACACAAGCACGAGGAGTGGGAGAGGGAGAAGCAGGCTTCCTGCCAGGCAGGGAGTCCAACGTGGAGCTAGATCCCAGCACCCTGGGATCATGACCTGAGAAGAAGGCAGGCACTTAATGACTGAGCCACCCAATCTATCTTTCTTTCTTTTTCTTCTTCTTTTTAATATTTTATTCATTTGGGAGTGAGAGAAAGGGACAAGCAGACTCCCTACTGAGCACGGATCCCAACATCAGACTAGATCCCAGGACCCTGAGATCACGACTTGAGCAGAAATCAGATGTTTAACCGACTGAGCCACCCAGGTGCCCCCAGATATTTTTCGGAGTGGCCACGGTAGGCTTCTCTGAGAAGGTGAAGAATCAGGGGAATAAATCTACAGGGGTATGAATACAAAAGAAATAATGAGGGCAAAAGCCCCAGCTTATTATGTTTAAGGAAAAATAAAGCCTGTATGGATGAAGAGGGGAAGGGGAAAGTACTAGAAGAGGTCAATTTGGCAACAAGGGCAGATCACATAGATCTTTGAAGTCTTCCCGCTGCTGCGAACGGACTGTAAGGTGGATGGGAATACTAATTAGGAAGCTACTACAATAATCCAGGTGAAAGATTATGGTGGTTCAAACAGGACTGTGTTTCAAGGTGATGAGAAAAGGTCTGACTCTTAATCTATTTTGAAGACAGTCAACAGGATTTCCTAATAGATCAGATGTGGAGTAAGAAAGAGAGGAATCCAAGGTTTCTTCTGTCTTGACGAAATGGGAAGATATCATCCTATTAACTGAGATGAGGAGGACAGTGGGAGGAGCAGGCTTGGCAAGAACAGGATTTCTGTTTTGGACACACTAAATTTGAGATGTAAAAAAGGCAGCTGAAATAGAAGAATCTTATTTTCATGGAAGAGATCTGGGCAAGAATACAAAGTTGGGAGCAGTCACCAAGTAGATGGCACTTAAACCATGAAACTGATGACAGCACCGCAGAAGTGACATGAAGAGGTTCAAGAACTGAACCTTGTGGCCCAACAATGATAAGAGGCTGGACCCAAAAGAGGAGCCAGCAAAAGATACTGAAGCCAGAAGGCCAGTGTTCAACTGTTAAAAACAGTGCTCTCAGGACAATTAAAGATGAGATCTTTAAATTAAAGATGAGATCTGAGAAACGGATCAAGCAACTCGGAGGTCAACACAAATTAGTCTCTCTTCCTCTTGAGCACCTAAACAATATCACTCTTTCTGCTCAGAGCACTTCCCACTCATTTTTCTCAACACAAAAGTCATGCAATCTGGGAAGCCTGACCCCAAAAGTAATGCTATTGTTATAAGGAAAGCTATTCTTTCTTTACCCTGGAATGTATTGTTCTAAAAATCAATTTAATTATCTCTCTCTTGGGCTAGACTGTAAGATCTTGAAGTCAGGCACATGGCTCTCCTGTTTCCTTCTTTACCCAAACCATCTAAACTCCTAGCACAGTGCAAAGCGCGGACTAGACAACCCCCAAGAATGTACAGAACAAATGGATAAATGTTAGGTGTGCTCTGTGGCGCGAGCAACTACTTCCTGTTGGTCTAACTTCAGGGGTGCCTAGAAGCCGAGTATCTAAAACTACAAGTGATGTAGAGAGATCTGACCATTCTAAATCTGGTCCAGAGCGGGGTCTCCCAATTCATTACCTTCGCAAGGGTGTACTGCGGACCCCTTATTTACTTTATTTGATTTTCTTAATTTCAAACGATTCCCGTGCCAAATACCTTTTGGTCGTCTACTCCTCCCCTCCCCCAAAAGAACCTCCCTCTTCCTGGTACTCCCCCACCCCCACTCACCGAGCCGCGTGGTACGCTCGCGTGGCGCTGAGGGTTTGCCCCTAGTCCCATGCTCGGTCTCGAGTTCCTCCTGCTGCTGCCGTGCTTGCTGCAAAATCCGTCGGGTCAGCCGGGGCCCCACATACTCTTCCTCCTCGTCTCCGGTCCCACGACCGCGCCGCTTTTCCCGGGCTCCTGCTCGCACCGCGTCCCCACTCAGGATCTGCTCAGCCAGGGGCGCATGTTTTTCCTGACCCGCAGCTCCGCGAGCCGCCTTGAATTTGGGCATTTTCCTCCAAAACTTCGCCGGAAAACTTCACACGTGGGAACGGAGGGTGGGTGGGGGGGAAAGGTCTCCAGCGCACTTGCGCAGTGAACTCTCACTTCCCAAGAGACTCCCACGGAGATTACAGCGCCTCCTAGTGTTCGGAGGCCAGGAGTGCCATCCGCGCCATCACACCCCCTAAAAGAGCTCGCGGATCCTGGAGCTGGATTCCCGAATAAACTCATTGCATTTAACGTTGGATTTTCCAAGTGGTGGCAGTCGAGCGATGATTTTTCTACTTTCACGGATCGAAGACCTATGTCCCCAGACGTGAACCAGCTGGAAGGCCGGGGCCCGGAGTTGAGCCGTGACGTCACTGGAGGCGTCACCGAGGAGGTGCCTAGACTTGCCCCCGCTCCTCGTGGGCGCGTCGACTGGACGCTCTGTTTTTACCTCATTTCCGGAGCACATCCCTCGTTAGAAGCTTGCAGTAGGGTGGATTCGCCTAGTGTGGGCGGCCGGAGACCACTGTGATTTAACTGTTTATTCCTTTCACCCTCCTGGCCCGGTACCATGGGAGTGACTTGGTAGGCCCGCAAGGGACTTTGAGGGGCGGCGTTTGGGGTCGGGAAGGGCCCTAAGGAGCCTGGAGTGTACCCGGGAGTAGGCTCGGGACCGGGGTCCGCGGTCCTCCACGAGCTGAGCAAGATGTCTTCGGAATGTGTGGGTGAGGGAGGCACTGTGAGGGTTGCGGATTCTCTGGGTTTGTTTGCTCAAAGATGCTTCTTTTCGTCCTGGAAGGCGGCAGGTAAAAGGTTTTGTCCCAGGAGCCCATCGGTGGTGAAACTCCTTCCTTTTTCTTCCTTCCCAGGAGGCCGTCGGGCTGCCAGGGGCGGAATTTAAGCGTTGGAAATAGGTTGTCCGGACTGGGACCCAATCTGCAGGCGGGGCTAGAGGGGGTGCAGGATAGGCCACGGGGGAACCATCTTTTTTTTCCAGGTTTTCTCCTGCCCCTCCCTACAGCCACCTAATGAAGTTAGACCAGCCCGTGTCTGGTTCTGGTGTGGCCGTTTTAAGATTTTCAGTCTAAGGGGCGGGAGGGAGAAGCTGTTGGAGTCAGATGAGGGTTCCTACTGTGTTTAATTATATGATTGGACTAGTTTCTATGGACTTTTACTGACATGATATAAGTAGGGTGGCAGAGAAAGGTATGGGCCTAATGCCTGGGGGCATGGGTTCCAAAATGGTAGATTTCAGGTCTTTTTTGGTTTTGTTTTGAATATTGGTAAGTATTAGCATGTTTCCAGTAAGAGAGGGCTGGAGGCTGGGATATCCTGAAGTTAGTGGCCAGAGCCCGTGGGAACTACTTTTTCCGGTAGCTCTAGTTCTTGCTGGCTTGTCCGTTACTGCACTTTTGTTTTCCATAGTGGACATCATGAGCCTTTTCTAAGTCTTCTTGTGTAAGGGGGAATGTGTGAGGGATGGAATGAAAAGTTTGTAGCATAGAGCCTTGGAACTCTGGAAGCCCCTGTTCTTTCAGTAGAAGACAAGAGAGGGAATGGGACCCTTAAGTTTTTCACACTCCTGGGACTTCTGACCCCTATAACATCAGTTTAGGGATTCTCTTATGTTTCTCAACAAGGCACATCATCTCATTGCTCGTGAGTGCCTTTTTCGATGGAGAGTTGTGACAATTTTTAGCAACAGCAGGACTTCCATTTTTATACCTTTATGTAGTTGATCATAAAGTTACGTGGTGTCTTCCAAAATTCAGTAACATGCAGTTTTTATATAGCTAGGTACCACATGCAGTAGTTTTTGTTTTCTTTTAAATTTATGTCTTTGCCTTAAAAACTTTTTAATAGGCAGCAACGTCTCCAGGGAAACAATCTGGTATAATGGATAAGAACACAAACACAGAGCCAGCCTGCTGGCTTCAAATCTTGCTACACCAAACCAAGCTCTGTGACCTTGTGCGAGTTACTCAATCTCTCTGTACTTCAGTTTCTTTGTTTGTAGCAAGGATATAAATAATAGCTCATTTATAGGGCTGTTGGGAGGATTCAAAGAGTTCATTTGTCTAAAGGCCTTTGGACTCTGCCTGGTACATGGTTGATGCGAAATGATTGTTACCTACTACTCTGAAGGGGAAGCCAGTTTCACTTACCATAGAAGGAAATCTTGAAAATAACATTTTTATTTCATTGTTTTGATTTTATTCTTGTACGCACTGTTACCTCTCGTTCCTAAAGATTATAAACTTGAGGCTTGCTTTCTCTTGGATCCTAGGGCTGTTGAATACAATTTTCTGCATTGACGGAAATGTTCTATTGACACCATTGTTGAATACACTAGCCTTCGGTCACATGTGGCTATTGAGCCTTTGAAATGTGGGTAGTGTAGCTGAGGAGTTGACTTTTTAATTTGACTTGTTTTATTAGTGTAAGTATAAATAGCCACATGCGGCTTGTGGCTACTGTTCTAGACAGTGCACATTCAAAGTGTTAGGGAAATGGTGTAAAGACATATTAACCCCAGATTGAGATTTTCCCTATATAGTCAGAACTGAAGGAATCACAAAGGACATCCCTTTCTCATATGACCCAATGTTACGGATTGCTCAATCTCTACCATTTAAAACCTTATCTCTTTTTTTTAAAATGAGACTATTTTTAAAATCATTTTATTTTATTATTTTTTAAGATTTTATTTATTTATTTGACAGAGAGGGCATACAAGTAGGCAGAGTGGCAGGCAGAGCGGGAGGGAGAAGCAGGCTCTCCACTGAGCAAGGAGCCTGATGTGGCACTCTATCCCAGGACCCTGGGGTCATGACCTGAGCCAAAGGCAAATGCTTAATCGACTGAGCCACACAGGCTCCCTTAAAACCTTCTCTTGAACATTGACATACATGTCCTGCTTGGGAAACATTGGTGTGATATGGAGTTCACTGTACTGATGAGAGTGTCCTGAGACCTGTGTTCTAGTTCTTAGTGGAGCTCTCAGGAACTGTGAGCTTCTATTTCTTTGTCTTTAAAATGAGAGAGAGAGGATCAGGGGAACTCCTGGCCCTGAAGAGCTGTGGTTCTGTGATTCTGAGTGAATGGCTCAGTGAGTGCACCTAGGTCTCTGGGTACTGATGATTTGGTCCTCTCCCTTCCAGTGTGTCCCAGATGCCTGTGGCTGAGGGCAAGAGTGTCCAGCAGACGGTGGAGCTCCTCACCCGGAAATTGGAGATGCTTGGGGCAGAGAAGCAAGGAACATTTTGTGTGGATTGTGAGACCTACCACACAGCTGCCTCCACTCTTGGCAGCCAAGGTCAGTGAGATGGATCTGCAGGATGGCTGGAACCTCGCTTGGAGTTGATTGACATTCATGTTCATTGAAAAAAATATATTTTTTTCTCTATTGAAATCTTTATGCTCTTTTGCTAAGGGCGATATTCTTGAACATGTGGCACATGTTTCTGAATGCATTAAATCTTGGTCCTTCATCTCTTAAGACTGGGCCGAAGCTTTAGTCTTTTTGCACTTTGCACTTTTAAAGCTGTGATTCTCAGGTGATTGGTCACTGGCTAATGGCATCTAAGCATCTGGATTACTTGGTAAAGGTGCAGAGTCCTGGGGCACCTGTGTGGCTCAGTCGATGAAGCATCCAACTCTTGATTTTGGCTCAGGAATCAAGTCCTGCATCAGGCTCCACACGGAGTACAGCATCTGCTTAGATTTCTCTCTCTCCTTCTCCCTCTTCCCTCCTTCTCACTCTCTAGCTTTCTCTCAAATAAGTAAATAAAATCTTAAAAAAATAAAGTTGCAGAGTCCCGGCTCTCCTTACCACCTGATTGGTGCTATAGGCCTCATAATGACACTTCAGCCAGCTCCCTTGATGATCTTTACACACTCTTCAGTTTGAGAGAGACTCCTTTTAGGTCCGGAAGTCTATGATCCTTTCACAGCTTTAGAGTGTTTGAACTTCGTGCAGAAAGGCTTTCAGATTCCCACACCTAGTCAGTGGCATTGGATATCTCACTGGCATGACCTTGACCTTTATTTTTTTTTATTTTTATTTTTTTAAGAGTTATTTATTTATTTATTTGACAGACAGAGGTCACAAGTAGGCAGAGAGGCAGACAGAGAGAGAGGAGGAAGCAGGCTCCCTGCCGAGCAGAGAGCCCGATGCGGGGCTCGATCCAGGACTCTGGAATCATGACCCGAGCTGAAGGCAGAGGCTTTAACCCACTGAGCCACCAGGCACCCCTGACCTTGACCTTTAAATCAACTTTTGTGGGGCGCCTGGGTGGCTCAGTGGGTTAAGCCTCTGCCTTCGGCTCAGGTCATGATCTCAGGGTCCTGGGATCAAGTCCCGAATCGGACTCTCTGCTTAGCAGGGAGCCTGCTTCCCTCTCTCTCTCTGCCTGCCTCTCCATCTACTTGTGATTTCTCTCTGTCAAATAAATAAATAAAATCTTTTTAAAAAAAAAATAAATAAATAAAAAATAAATCAACTTTTATGGACACCTGGGTGGCTCAGTGGGTTAAAGCCTCTGCCTTCAGCTCAGGTCATGATCCCAGGGTCCTGGGATCGAACCCCGCATCGGGCTCTCTGCTCAGAGGGGAGCCTGCTTCTTCCTCTCTCTCTCTCTGCCTACCTCTATGCCTACTTGTGGTCTCTCTCTCTGTCAAATAAATAAATAAAATCTTTAAAAAAAAAATCTTTTGTTTTAAGTATATTGAGATGGACTGTGGATGGTGATGGTAGGGAGGCAAAGAGAATCTTTCTTATTCTTCAAGTTTTTATTTAAATTCTAGTTAGTTAACATACAGCGTATATTAGAAGTAGTAGGAGTAGAATTTACTGATATGTTGCTTACTGTAACAACGGGTGTTCATCACCCCATTTAGCCGCCACCCACTTCCCTTCTTCAATCCTGTTTGTTATCTATTGTTAAAAGTCTTTTATGGTGGGGTGTCTGGGTGGCTCACTTGTTTAGCGTCTGTCTTCGGCTCAGGTCATGATCCCAGGATTCTGGGATCGAGCCCCTCAGCAGGGAGCCTGCTTCTCCCTCTCCCACTCCCCCTGTTTGTGTTTCCCTTTCTCGCAGTCTCTCTGTCAAATAAATAATAAAATCTTAAAAAAAAAAAAGTCTTCGGGGCGCCTGGGTGGCTCAGTGGGTTAAGCCTCTGCCTTCGGCTCAGGTCATGATCTCAGGGTCCTGGGATCAAGTCCCGCATCGGGCTCTCTGCTCAGCAGGGAGCCTGCTTCCTCCTCTCTCTCTCTCTGCCTTCATCTCTGCCTACTGTGATCTCTGTCTGTCAGATAAATAAATAAAATCTTTAAAAAAAAAAGTCTTCTATGGTTTGCTCCACCCTATCTCTTTTTTTCCCCTCATGTATGTTAAACTCTTTTGTTTCTTAAATTCTACATATGAATGAAATCATATTGTATTTGTCTTTCTCTGACTTACTTCACTTACCATAATATACTCTATTTCTATCCATGTTGTTGCAGATCTCAAGATTTTTCTTTTTGATGGCTAATATTCCATTATGCATCTCTATAATATATGTAGATGTAGTAAATGTATAGACATATGTATATATAGATAGTAGATATGTATCTATACATCTCCCACATTTTCTTTGTCTGTGCATCAGTTGATGGACATTTGGGCTCTTTCCATAATTTGGCTATTGTTGATAATGCTGCTGTAAACACCAGGATGCTGTACCTCTTCGAATCTGTACTTTTATATCCTTTGGATAAATACCTAGTAGTGCAATTGCTGGGTCGTAGGGTAGTTTCTTAAATTCTTAAGAAACTCCATACTGTTTTCCACAGTGGCTATACCAGTTTGCATTCCCACCAACAGTGTAAGAGGGTTCCCCTTCTCTATATCCTTGCCAACATCTGTTGTTTCCTGTGTTAGAGAACGTTTGCATGTGAATTAGAGAGCCTGGGTTCTCTTAGTCTTGGCTCTGCATTAATTTGACCTGGGACAGTTCCAGAGCACAGAGGTTAGATCATGGAACCAGAGAACTAAGTCCTGGTCACATACTAAATGCAACTTATTGAAGTTCCACAACCTATAACCGTTTCTGTGCCGGTCATTAGCCTATTTCTCCTGTAGACCCATTCCCCATACTTTCCCTGCCATCAGCATTTGCCAGGCCCCTTTTAGTCACCTTTGGCCAGTGAGGGGCAGTGGGGAAGGCTAGAGGACCGAAGAAAGAGCACAGGATCTCCTCTCCTGCTTTGAGCAGTGTCTCCGGATGTGACTGTGTCTATCCCTTGGATTTAGCTCCTGCTGGGTGCCCCTTGTGCCTGGCTCGAATGACAACACATCCTTTCTTTTTTCCTTCCAGACTTAGGGAAGCAGTAGCTTCCTACTGCTAATAGAAAGTATTTCTTATTCCTAATAAGCAGTATTATTTCTTTTTATTTTATTATTATTATTATTTTTTAAAAGATTTTATTTATTTATTTGACAGACAGAGATCTCAAGTAGTCAGAGAGGCAGGCAAAGGGAGAGAGGAGGAAGCAGACTCCCCAAGGAGCAGAGAGCCCGATGCAGGACTCGATCCCAGGACCCTGGGATTATGACCTGAGCCGAAGGCAGAGCCTTAACCCACTGAGCTATCCAGATGCCCCAGCAGTATTGTTTCTTATAGTAGCTTCCTGTGCTGCTAATATTTGAGTGGCCTCACTGTTTGTTTTGGTTTTTTTTTGTTTTCCCAACCCTGGTATTTTGTTTCCTGTATTAATCCCCTCTGATGAGGGGCGCCTGGGTGGCTCAGTGGGTTGAAGCCTCTGCCTTCAGCTCAGGTCGTGTTCCCAGGGTCCTGGGATCGAGCCCCATGTAGGCCTCTCTGCTCGGCGAGGAGCCTGCTTCCTCCTCTCTTTGCCTGCCTCTCCGTCTACTTATGATCTCTAGCTGTCAAATAAATAAATAAAACTTAAAAAAAAAATCCCCTCTGATGAAACTATTTGCTACATGGTCTGTTTCTGTATCTTCCCAGGACTGTTCTATCATAGTACTGATCCCCTAGTGTTGTGGTCATTAAATAAGTTGTGTGGTCATTAAATAATATATGCAAAGTACTTAGAACTGAGGTTGTCATGTAGTGTTTAATAAATAAGAGCTCTGCTGAATTTCATCATCAGTAAAATCACAGTGTTACCATTAGTTTTGCCTTCAGTAGGAAGGATGTAGGAATTGAAAGAGAGAACAGTTACGAAGGCATTTGGAAAACGAAACATTTGTGCACAGATATAAGATGGCATACGTATCTATGAAACTACCTGTCAGAGGCTCTGTTTCCTGATTTGACCTTTACTTTTTAAGGAGCTACAGTCTAGTTGGGGAGAGGACACATTGGTAGCAGACAGTGGGGTGGAATGGAAGGAGCAATAGACTTGAGGTCAGAAGGCCCGGATTGGAGTTCTACTTCTGCTCCTTGCTGACTCTGTGCCTTTAGATCACAAGTTTTCACGTGAGCCAGCATTAACATTACCGAGAGAGCTCGTTAACACAGGTTGTGGGGGTACCTCCCAGACTTTTCCACTCAGTAAGTATCAGCCAGGGCAGAGAATCCACATTTTCAACAAGTGCCCAGGTGGTGGCGCTGCTGCTGCTGTTGCTGGTCCAGAATCCTATAGGCTTCATTTTCCTTGTATGTAAAAGGGGGAGAGTAACACTGGTTCTGCTTGCTTCACAAGTTTGTGCTGATATAAAGATACTTTTTAAAAAAAGATTTATTTATTTGAGAGAGAGAGAAAGCACAAGCGGGGAGAGAAAGAGGGCAAAGCAGACTATGAAGGGCTTGATCTCAGGATCCTGAGATCATAACATGAGCCAAAAGCAGACTCTTAGGGGTGCCTGGATTAAGCCTCTGCCTTCAGCTCAGGTCATGATCTTAGGGTCCTGGGATTGAGCTCTGGCCTCTCTGCTCAGCAGGGAGCCTGCTCCCCCCCACCCCTGCCTGCCTTTCTGCCTGCTTGTGATCTGTGTCTGTCAAATAAATAAAATCTTTCTAAAAAAAAAGCAGACACTCAGCCAACTAAGCCACCCAGGCATCCCCAAAGATACTTTATTTTGATTTAAAAAATACTATTGTTTGTAAACAATTGGCAGTGCCTTCTTCATTAAAAACAAAAACAAAAACAAAAACCTTAGCTGACTTTCAAAATATTTTTAAGACAGTAAGAACTGCAGACAACTATAGTATGAATTAGTTACAGTGAGTTTGCACAAGAACAGAATGACAGATCATCTTTGGGTACTTTTGTTTTTTTTGCATTGGGTTTGGCAGGAGGTGAAAGGTACGCATTGGCAGCAGGTGGTCAGGAGGGATGTGGGGGGCAGTTGGCACAGAGCCTGTTGAGATTTGGAAGTGGCAGCAGAATGGAGGCCTGTGTAGAGCTGTCTCCACCCCATCTTCTCTTTCCCACTGTTAAACTCTCATTCCTGCCTAGGATGTCTTTACTCCTCCGTGCGGCTGAATTCTATCCTCTCCTCATTTCATAGTTCAGGTCCTGTTTTCTCCATGAAAGTTTTTCCTGCTGATTCTTGCACAATTTGATCTCTTTCTGCTCTGATCTTCCTTCCAAGAAGACTTCTGGTCTGTCCCATGTAAGCATTTTGGTCTTACAGTCTCTTTAAAAGTTTTTCACTTGTCTTTTTTTTCTTAAAGATTTTTATTTATTTATTTGAGAGAGAAAGAGTGAAAGAGCAGTTGGGAGGGGCAGAGGGAGAGAAAAAGGGAGAAGCAGACCTCCACCTGAGCAGGAAGCCTGACGTGGGGCTCGATCCCAGGACCTTGGCATCATCACCTGAGCTAGAGACAGATGTTTAACTGACCAAGCCACCCAGGTGTCCCTCACCTGTCTTTAATGAGAGCATCAGCTTCCTGGGCCAGGTGCTAAGTCCTCCACTTGCATTGCCTCTTAAACTCTTGCAAAAAATATTGGGGATAGGGACGCCTGGGTGGCTCAGTGGGTTAAGCCGCTGCCTTCAGCTCAAGTCATGATCCCAGGGTCCTGGGATCGAGTTCTGCATGGGCTCCTTGATTGGCAGGGAGCCAGCTTCTCTCTCTGCCTCTGCCTGCTGGTATGTGTGCCCTCTCTCTCTCTCTCCTTCTGCCTGACAAATAAATAAATGAAATATTTTTAAAAAACTAAAAAACTAAAAAAAAAATATTAGGGATAGTTAAGTACTTAATAAATATTTTATAGTTAAGTCTTAATAAATACTTGGTAGTCTATCCATTGATTCTTGTTGTATATGAGAGGGGGATTTTGCTTTCCATTTTCAGTTAACCAAATATATGTAGCTTTTCTTTCTTCTTGCAGAGAATCTCTAGTAGTAATCATCAGTGAGAAAACTCATTTCTCAGAGAAATCACCCAAATCAGCTAATACTTTAAAGCACTCCAAGGGTTTGGGCACCTGGATGGCTCAGTCGGTTAAGCATCTGTCTTCAGTTCATGATGCCAGGGTCCTGGGATCAAGTTCTGCATCCACCTTCCTGCTCATCAAGGAATCTGCTTCTCCCTGTACTGTTCCCCTCTGCTTGTGCATGTGCATTCTCTCTTTCACTCTCTCTCTCTAATAAATAAAATCTTTTTTTTGCTAAAGATTTTATTTGACATCAAGCATCCATCTAGGAGATCATCTCTCAACCTAAGAACTAAACTGTTACTAGCTCTATCAAAATTCCCTTGTGGTCCTCACGTTTTCTGTAGAGCTGGGTTTTACCACATGCTGCCTTGCCTGCCGTTCTTCTCTCTTCCTCTTTGAAAAAGATCGTTGGTGAGGGGAATTCCACCCTCCACCCCTGGCCATTGCCCTCCAAGATGGTTGAGGTAATGGCAGATTGCCATCTGGCCCTGTTGTGCACATTTGACTCTATCCCGGGATTTGAGGATGAAGATTTTGATGCTGATAGGCTCTCTTTCCCTGCAGGTCAGGCTGGGAAGCTGATGTACGTGATGCACAACTCAGAGTACCCTCTGAGCTGCTTCGCCCTCTTTGAGAATGGCCCTTGGCTTATTGCCGACACCAACTTCGACGTGCTCATGGTGAAACTCAAGGGCTTCTTCCAGAGTGCCAAGGCCAGCAAGATTGAGACACGGGGTACCCGTTACCAGTACTGTGACTTCCTAGTAAAGGTGGGCACAGTCACCATGGGGCCCAGTGCCCGGGGAATCTCTGTAGAGGTAAGACCTTGGGGAAGCAGGAGCATTGTGTGCTGAAGCGCTGCTCAGCAGAGGGCCCTGTAGGTTTTCTCACCCCTCTGAATGCAGACAGGCACTTATGCCTTCCTCATCCCTGTCTCCAGGGCCTGTGTGCTCCTCTGTCCTGTGGCCTTTACCTTTTCTTTAATCATTCAGGCTCTGGTCCATGATGGGAATGGGATGTTGGGGTCAGAGCAGATAGAAAGCTTAGGAGGGCTGGCTTGCTGGAGAAGAGAAGGGACCAGTCACCCATCACAAGGACTGGAGCAAACCAGGGCAACTTTTTGTGCAGGAACTTTTGGGAGGTGGGCCCTAAATCATGTGTCTACATAGTTTTTCCATAGTACAACTTAAGATAGGTCACAAAGGTTGTGTAGCAAGATGAGCTTTTCCTTTTGACATGCTGTCGATTTTCTTGCATGGTAGAAAGAGGTGTGTGTGCGGGGGGAGACTTCATCTCTGAGGTGTATACTGGAAACCACAAAGAATGTGGCAATAGCTGGCTTTGGGACCAGTGAAATTCCTCAGTCTACCACATGCCCAGCACTGTGTGAGATTAAAAAAAAAAAACCCAAAAAACAGGTGAGCTACAGGGGCCTGCCTTTTGAAAACGTATGATAGTAAATGAGCAAAGCTGAAACAAAGTGTTTTTGAAGTTAGTCTGTAAGACATTCCCCGGGCACAGATTGCTCTGGGAATTCAGGCCAATGAGAACACTGCTGACTTTGAGGATTGGGATGCTTTCTTCAGGAGTAGCATGTAAAGAGGGACTTAAAATGTAGAGATATGGGGATAGATGAGACTCACAAAGCATTCCAGGTAGAGAAAAGGGCCTTAGCAGTAATTACTGTTCTGAAACTCCAGGGACCCCTGTGACCAAGATTTCCTGACCCCTTTTGGCTTGTGATACACCTCGCATTTGCTGAGACCCACTGGGAACCCACTGTCTGCCTGTCCTTCCTATTTCCAGCTTTATAGTACAAATATATCCCAGTTCTTTCTTTACGTGTTTTTCCTCATGGTTACTAATTATTTTCCTTGCCATCTTTCCAGTGAAAAAATAGGAGAAAGGATTGAGAAAGTGTAAGATGTATCTCCTTTGGCCCTTGCCACATTGGTGGGGAAATTACTTCTTAGGGTCAGGTGGGGTCCATTGTGGGGGTAATGTTTGGTCTTAAAGAGACCTAAGAGCATGTGTGTCTGCTTTGCCCCCTGTGGACACACACACAGATACATACACACTTTTACATTCTCTTGTTCTTCATTTTCTGTCAGAATTTTCCTGAGCTCTCCTTGGATCTTCATGCACCATAGCAGGGACTGTACAGTTCTGAGATCATCAGAAGGGGCCTGTATCCTGTCCTGGGTCTTGTGGGTGGGGGCTGTGGGTCGATAATTCCCAAGATGAGAATGTCAGAGATCCCTAAAGGGAATGTGGAATTCCTGGTGTATGGCTTGAGTTTTTCCTGTGGAGCAATACTGTTAGAAGGTGTGTGTCTTGGGCTTGGGGTTGGAGAAGATGGGAGCAAGGGGCAAGAGGTGCAAGAGAAGCAGAAGACCTCATTCTTGCCTGCACTCACCTTTGTTCTCTGTTCTTTTGGTTCCCAGGTGGAGTATGGCCCCTGTGTGGTAGCTAGCGACTGCTGGAGCCTGCTGCTCGAGTTCCTACAGAGTTTTCTAGGCAGCCACACACCAGGGGCTCCCGCAGTGTTTGGGAACAGACACGATGCCGTCTATGGCCCAGCAGATACCATGATCCAGTACATGGAACTCTTCAATAAGATCCGCAAGCAGCAGCAGGTGCCAGTGGCTGGGATTCGTTAGTGACTGGTGGCTGCCTAGCTGAGCTCTGTCACCAGGGGGTCGGTACAGGAAGATCAAGGGCTGCACCCTGAGACCCCTGGACCCCAGAAACCCAGGGCAGACATGGAGGCTTCTCTTCCTCCTCTCAGCTATGACTTTTGTTCTGGGGATCTGGACTCTCCTCCCCTGACCCTCACACACAGCCCCCCGGCAGCTGCTTCACCCTACGCCTTACTGGACTTGGCCTGTTCTCAAGAATGGTAATTACGAAGAATGGAGAAGTGTGGAGCTTTCCTGCTTTAGGGAAAAGGTAGGACAGGGCTGTCCCTGCCCAGTGTTGGTGGGAAAGCAGTCTGTATCTCCAGCTGTTGCAGATTTGGCCTAGGTCCACAGTGGATGGACTGGGCTGTGCTGTGCTGTGCTGGGCTGTAATAAAGGCCTCTTCCTCTACTCCAGGGATGCAGTTGGGCCTCTCCTGGAGAAGGAGTAGAAGGCATAACTTGGTGTGATGGCTGTCATTTCTTGACCTGTTTGCTGAAGTGAACTGTGAGTTGACTTTTCTAGGATACTGCCGGAGTACTTTGGAGTCTCCCTCTGGCATCTTTCTGTTCTGTTGTGAATGAGGTTGAGCTGTAAGCCAAGCTGCTGTAACAAAGAGAACCTAAAGTACAGTGGCTCCTGGTAGAAGGTTCTTCTCTCTTCTGATAGTACAGATGTAATCAAATGGTCTGGGGCAGATTTAATTATACACGGTCACCAGGACCTTGGGTTCCTTCTGTCTTGTTCAGCCAACTTTGGGGTATTGACCTTGCCCACCAGGTCAAAGCAGACTCATCCGTTCCGTGTCTGCAATACACCAGGGAAAGAGAGAGCAAAGCACTTTCTTTTTAAAGGATATGACCTGGAGTCCCTCAAATCAGTGTGGCCACACTTTGCTGAAAGGGGCGCTGGGACATAGAGCCTCTTACTTCAGTGACCATGTGTCCAGTTAAAACCCCGGGGCTTCCATGACTAAAAGATGAAGGAGAAAATGGATGTGGGGGCCTAGTCGGGCCTCTGCTACATGGAGCTCAATGGATGTGCCCAGGAGGGCCCTTGGTGGTTATTTTGGAGAGCACCCCCGGTAACGGAGTTATTTGTCAGTCGCATTGGGTTAGGGCAGGTGCCAGAGCCACTCGTGAGTTTCCCTGGCTTAGTCATGCTGGGTAGTCCGTTCTGCCCCCCTTGCCTAAGGGTTCACGGCTTCCTGAGCTCTTTGTCCTTGTTTCATTTGAGGCTCCAAGCTGCTCATTGAACTTACATTGCCTGCTCAACCAACTCAGGCTACAGAAATGTTCACTTGGGCTAACATTGATATATACAGGCAGGAATGGTCTGAGGAAACACTTTAACGAATTTTACCACAGAGCTGTCCTCAAGGATACTGTCCCTCACTGCAGGTACCTCAGAGAAATTAGTTTTAGATCAGATGCCTCTGCAACAGGAATCGGGAGACCGTCACATTTCCCTTGTAGATTTGGCTGGCAGGAAGCTCGGTTAACTTCAACTGCAGGACCTGCTGCCTGTACTTTTTGTTTTCCTTTGCCCCTGGCATTTTTGTTTGGTTCTTTCTTCTGTTTTTGCTTTTTAAAATTGAGGTGTGTTTTAGATGTCATTTACAGACAATAAAATGCATACATAGATCTTGTGTTTTTGGCCCTCTGATTTATATTTGCTCTCGTCCAGCTTTATCTGTGTTTTTCTGTAGACTCCCTCAAAGCTTTTGTGAGATGAGACGGCGTTTTGAAAACATACAGAGATAGAGTGTGATAAATGTGATTCAAGACGTATGCATTTTACGGAGGGGTTCTGTGCTCTAAAAGTAAAGAAGAGTATAAACTCCCTAACTGTAGTTTGCCTTTTGATGCAATCTTGGCTCATACATTTCCTCATACTTTTCCCTTATTTCGAGCATACATTTAACCAAAGTCAAGTCCAGAGGACACCAGACCGGGCTTTATGAACTGCCACATTGGGTACTTCTGTCCACTCTTGTTCTTTGCGTCAATTAAAAAAAGTTTATCCTTATAAAAGGCAGGTAATGCAATATATTTCTTCATTTAACATATATGGCTCCTCTAGTGAGGAAACTGAACTGGTAACTAGTTGGAAGGGTCCAGATGTCATCTAGCTTTTATGTGCAAGTCGGAATGGGACTTTCAAGAGCTGTTGAGGATTGTCTGTATCATTTTTGAAAGTTCAGATTGAATGAAAGCTTAGGAGCATTGGTATAAATTTAAGGAAAAAAGGGCATGGTGATCCTCATTTTATAAATGATAACTTAAATGTGGCTAGTTAATGGAGATACCATGTGTTTGGTTTTAAATCTGATGTGGTTCCTTCTTTGCTAGATCTGTCTTCCTGAGTCTCCTGCCTCTGCTTGCAGAGGCTTTTCCCTTCTTCCCATCTGTATCCACCCCAAAAGAGCAGAAACTGGGTTCTAAGACCCTGCTAACATGTCGGCTTGGTGAGTACCTTTGTCAGAGCTCTGCAGCAAAGCTGTGGGACTCCACTAGTCTTCCTTTTTTGGGAGCCGGGGAGGTGGGGCCCCCACATAGGTCATGCTGAGAGAGGAGGCTGCAGTTGGGACCAAACTCCAGACTTAGGACCCGTAGCTGCTATCATGTGTCTAAGTGTGGCTCCTGGGCCTGTGTGTGGTGCCAGGTTATTTTAGGTGGAATGTGGAAAACACTTTTCTGTTAGTACTTACGTCTTATTCTAATGTGTATTAGAAAAAAGCATCACTAGCACTTTATTCCTTAGGATGAGGGTAAGTTTTTAAAGAAGAACTATTGAGTTCTTGAACTATTGAGCTCTTGCACAAATGATACCTGTAGATGGCAAACCCTGGGATGGCAGAAGGCAAATGCTGGGATTTGGGGAACCCTGTATTCTACCTGTGTCTAGCCCATCACTTGTATCCATTCATGGTTCCTGCACTGGCTGTGCCCTCCTCCTGTGTCCCCTGCTCTTGTGATTCTCTGTACTCCTGTTCCCAGGCTGCCTCCTGCTTGCTTGCCTCAGATCTTGAGTACCGAGTGGTCAGTCACGTTTCCCCGCCATCTCTTGGTGTTCTTGCTCCTCTGAAGGAAGACCTAGAGACTGACCACTGGTCTCCACTACCAGGTCAGCCCTGGCCCAGTATGTCCAGTATTCATTCATGGGGCTTCAGTGAGATTTTTCTTTTCCGAATCCTGGATGATAAAGGAAAGCAGTTAGAAATTCCATGCCCTCCTCATGCCCTCCAGGTGTCAGGAGTGGAGACTCTGTGAACATAGGAAGGGCAATAGGCTGAACATTTTGAAGCTGTGCATATAGTAGATCTGGAGCTAGGTGGGGCTGATGGGTGGTACATACCTGTGATTCCCAGTATTGTCATTCCCTTACAACAGCCTCCTTCTCTGTATCTGCCGCTGTTTGGACCCCTTGCACTGCAGGCCCCAGTCACAAGTGCCATGTGGCATGGCTAAAACCAGTTGTATCACAAATTTGGTCCTCTCCTAAGGGTTGGTATCTTTGGACTTTGAGCAGTCCCTTCTTGGGGATGGACTCTCCCCCAAGGTGAGTTTCTGCCATTGTGTAGAGCATTCCAAAATCAGTCTCTTGGATTACAAGGGTCCTTTAAGTCACCTTGTTTGACCATGATTCAGGACTCAGATCTTTACATCATCCCTCCCGGGGGTCATGCAGCCTTCACTTGGCCTCATCTAGGGAAATCCCTTCCCTGTGTATTCCATTGCTTTTCTCAGTAACTGAGACAAATGCAAAACAAGCCTATCCTTTCCCTCCCGGATTATGGAGACTGTATTGTGCTTAATGAGGGAGTTTTTTCTTAGTTGTGCAAGAGTGTCAGCGGACGATGACTCTCAAGTAGCAGTTTGAACTTAGGGCAGCCTAAGCCCCGAGGGGAGCCCTGAGAGGATGAAGATGCCTCAAACTCTGTGTGTGTGTATGTGTGTAGTTTGGGGGGAATAGGATTTGTAGGGTTCATTAGAGGATCTCAAAGATCTGTGATCTATAAGAGGGTCTCTAAAAGAGCACATCCTGAAGGGAAACAGGAAGGCAGAGGTAAAGCAGATGTGAAATACATCCTGCTGGCTTATCATATGCATTTATATGTCCTGTATATAAATATATGTATCTTCTGTCCCAAAGACAGAATTCAGTATTGGAAATCTGTCATGTAGGAAGGGCAAAGCTAGGGATGTGGAGGTGACAGGTATTCCAAGGCTGCTACTAAAGGAGAGAGAGCGCTGGTTTAGAAGACAGGTAGCTAGCTGGGTGCTGGCCATAGTACTGTCCTGAACCTGTTTTGTAACTTCAGTCATGTTGGCCTTTCTGGGTCTCATCTGTAAAGTGGGAATAAATGATGCCCACTACCCATTTTTCATAGGCTTGTTGAGGGGCTCAAAGGAGAGTAGATGTCAAAAGCTTTGTAGGTAAGGAGACACTCTCTCTGCTCTTGCTTCTTTTTAATGGTGTTGAAGGTACTGGTGTTTGATTAGGATGTTTAAGCTGGGATATTATGGGGGCACCTGGCTGGCTCAGTTGGAAGAGCATGCGGCTCTTGATCTCGTGGTTATGAGTTTGAGTCCCATGCTGGGAATAGAGATTACTTAAAAATAAAATCTTTAAAGAAAAAAGTGGGGAAGTTACAGGGTCATACTGCTTGGTGGCAAGTTAAAATTCTCCCCCAGTGGAAAGAATGCTATTGTCATAGACAACGAGCAGTGAGAAAGGGTCCCAAGAAAGTATACAATAGTACAGGTATATTTTTTAAACAGATCAGTGAGCACAGTGTATGGCCCATCTCTGGAGCACTGAACTCTTATTTTTAATATCTACAGTGATAAGATTTTACTTATTCTACAAACTGAAGGGAAAGAGGCTCTGCTTAAAAAATAAATAAATAAAGTTGGGGCGGAATTGACTCTATCTTCTTTGTGGAACATACCCATCCCTGTTTCCCCTCATTTCCCAGGCCTTAGTTGTGCCTGTCTCTGAACTGTGTTTATGTGGTGCCATGTGTATTGTAATCATGCACATTACCAGTTGTGCCTTTAAAGGAAGCTCAGTGTTTGATTCTATTTTCCATTTTTGTTGAACCATTGATGTTCTTAACTCTGAAACTACACTAAAACCTTTTTGTTAGCTATGCTGCATAGCCTTCTCATATTTGGATTATCCAAAATAGTCTTTTTATTCTGCTTCCATCTAATAGACAATTCTCAAACTCTTTAGTCTCAGGACTCCTTGGTGCTTTTAAAAGTTCCAAAGACCTTTTGTTTATGTAGGTTATACCTATTGATATTTGCCTTATTAAAACTTACGAGAAAAAGAAGGTATTCATTTAAAGATAAAATAAGTCCAATGCATCTTAACATATTTTAATGAAAAATGACTTTTTTTTTTCAAGCAAAAAACTTACAAAAGTGACATTGTTTTATATCTTTGCAAATCTCTTGAATGTCTGGCGTAATTGAAGACAGTGGATTCTCATACCTGTTCTTCATTTAGTCTATTAAAATTTGTCATTTTGATTGAAGACTGTGACTCCAGCCTCACAGATGTGTAGTTGGAAAAGGGGAGGGGTATTTTAACAATCTTGACACATAATTGTGCATATTCTTTGAAACTACATCGCAACTCTGCTGTTAGTTGCAATGCAGAATCTCAGATTCTATCAGTAAACTTTTTGTACTCTGTTATATAATAATATATAATAATATTCATTGGTTTATTTTGTACCTGAAGGGATCTTTTACTGATACCTGATTTTCTAGCATCATGCATTGGTCATTTGGAAAACATTGCAGATCTTTTAAGTGCTGACACATTTTGTTATACAAGAGAAAAAAATCATATTAACATCACCACTGTTATCATCAGGAAAGTCTTGTGAGGCTATTAAGTTCACAGTGGCAGTTACAGGTTTACAAAATTCGAAGTTTTTCTTGAGAGCTTGAGTTTCATCATTGCTAACAAGTGCTGTCAGGCTCACTTTATCTTTGAGAAAATCTCTGTCAGACACCCAGAGCTGACAAAATAGAGTTTTTCTGTTAGCTTTCTTTCAAGTAAAAATGGTATTCCATGAAGAAAGTTACTAATTCAGCTCAAAATGCAGAGAAATTGCACAAGTGCTTTTCCTCAAGAGAAAGATGGTACTTAGGTAAGAAATAGAAGCACTTTATGCATATGTCCATTTAATCATGTAGAATAGTATTGAAAAGATGGGTACTTAAAATAATTTTTAGTATTTCATCAAAGATTTCTAAAGTGAAACAAGTTTTATTTTTTCCTATGAGTGGGTGACAGTGAAGAGGACATTGATAGCACAGTTCAGTGCTGTTGCCTTGATACATGCTAAGGCAGCAGTAATTTTATCCATTGTTACTTTTTTTTCCATCAGTGCAAATGTCATCACTTTGACAAAACCAAATAATGTCTTATTATGATGAAAATAGTTGTGATCTCAGGGACCCTGTGAAAGTGTGCCAGGACTCCATAGGCCACACTTTGAGAACCGCTGATCCAATATATGCTCAGGGCACTGAGAATCTTTTCCCCTTAGATTGCTATTCTGAGAACACACTCCTTCCTTCAGAAGTCTTAGGTGTTCCAAAACCTCTCAATAAAAGCACCTATTATGTGTGGGGCACTTTGCTAAGGAATTGACATTGAAAAAGGTACAATCTTGAATCTCCAAAAATTTGGGGGGTGGGTGTTTGGGGAGCAAGGGGAGAAAACTGCTAATAAGAGTTAAAATGTAAGATAAGATTTTAAAAAGGAATTAAAGGTGATAGGCAACAAAGGGAATGCCAAATTTTTAGACCCTACTTTGAGCTATGAACCACATGGCAAATCTTCATCAAATCAACCGCGGAGTCCTTTCCTTCCATCATCAAACCTCTTAAAAATGGCCAGGTTAATTACCTTTAGACCTGTTTTTACACTTATGTAAGCTTGGCTGCAGGCATTGTAGTTTCATGCTTACACATGCACTGGCTGTTTCTCCCTTCTAATTTTGCTGTTCTTGAGCTTTTGTGCTTATTTATTTCATATTGACAAGTGTGTAGCCTTGAGCCACTGTAGCTGTTAACTCAGATGTTTGTTTTCTTTGTCCTTCTATTTACATGTAAGCCTTTACCTGCTTTAGCCATGTGTTGAGTGATGTAACAGTGTTGGTCTGGTATCTGTAAACTGGGTGGGTGGGGGTGAAACGTCACCTCCCGCAATTTATGTCAGAACAATGCAGCCTCTGGAGGAAATCTTTAAGACTAGTAGAAATAGCCGCTGTTGTTTCCCTGTGGTCTGCATCCCTACGATCTGCTGAACTTCTTAAGTTTTTGGCTGTGAGCCTCTTCCTTGGGGGGATTTCCATAAAACAGCTGGGTCCCGCCTGGGTCATCAGTGTCAAAAGTCAGACACGTGCTCACTGTCTGGTAGCCAATAGTAACTTTTGCAAACGCAGCCTCAGGAAACCCCAGGGTTCGGAGGCTGCTGCTTTCGGAACGACAATGTTAGCAATCACTTAGTCTTAACAGAATAAAACAAAAACATAGGATAGTGACAAAGGCTTCCACCCGTGGTAGTGGAGAGAGATGTTAAAGGAGCTCCAAAAAGTGTGTGGGGAACTAGTGTAGATGGAATTCCTTCACTGTTCCGCGGGCTGAAGTGCTGGGGAGAAGGGGGCGGAGATGGGCTCGGAGAGTCTGGCCCTTTAAGGAGGAGGGACAGCCTTAAGACTCTGTACCTTTAAGAGTCTCTTTGTCTGGAAACCTCCTTATTTACCCTGCTGTGCTTCAACCAAACTTCGACCCGCGATTCACAACGCCCCTCTACGCCGCCGCCCCTTACGCCAGGCTCAAATCGGCCGCACGTTTGTGGCTAACCCTAAACTTTGCGCCGGCAGCGCGAACCTTCGGAGAGGCAGTCTGTGCCGGGGTCGGGGCCGAGCGCTGCGCCGTTGGCGCAATGCGGGGTCCGGGGGGCGGGGCTCAAGCGGGCGGGCCAATGGGCGGGCAGGGGGCGGGGCCTGTTCGGTTGTCTCGCGCCCTGGTGACAGCTCGCGCGTGCTGATGATGGCGGTAAATAGAGGGGGGTGGTCGGGGAGGGGGCGGAGGAGGTAGGGAGGCAGCCAAGGGGGTAGCTCCAGGGGGTGGGGGGACGGGGACCGGGGAGGACGCGACGGCCAGGGAGCCTGTTCTAAGACTCGGAGGCGGGGACAGGAGTCTCCGGCACACTGGCCCTCCCCTTTAAAGAAGCCAAATCCTCACACACCGGGTGAGGGGCGACAAAGGCGGCGCGCGCCTCGCGGGCGGGAGGAGCGGCGGCAGGGGGCGGGACCGCGGCGCCGGCGGGCTGGGGGCGCCCGGGGCGGGGGCCGGCGGAGGCGAGAGCCGGCAGTCGGGGCGCGCCAGAGCATTATTTTGGCGGGGTGGGTTACGACTGGATTGGGGTTTAAAAAAAAAAAAGCCTTGAGAGGAGAAGCGAAGGAAGGCTTAGGGGCTGTGGGGGGAACGGGTCTAAGAATGAGATGAGGAAGATTAAGGGGAGAAAGGGTTAGAAGGCAGGGAGAGGAGGAGTAAGAAAAAGCCAGCCAAGGAGGTAGAAAGGAGGCAAAACCCAGGGTGGGTGTTAAGGAAGCCAGCAGGGAATGAGGTTAGGAAGACCCGGTCTGGGGTTAGGTTTAAGAGCAGGGGTTTGAGGACGAGAGCTTTATAGGGAATGGTAGCAGGGTGAGGGTGCTGGGGGGAAGAGTTGGAAGTGGAAGGCTAGGAGGGGCAGAGCTGGGGTGCTAGTTGGGAGTAGAGGAGAGAGGGTGATGAAGAGCCAGACGTGACAAGGGTGTGAACTAGTGCAGAGCGAGAGGAGCTGAAGGACTAGGACCCGCGGTGGGGTGGGAATCGCGAGGTTCTGAGAAAGGTATGGGTTAGTGGGTGGGCGATGGGTGTAAATTCTTGAAAGTGAGGGAGGGTGAAATAGATACTGGACGAGTACCAGGTGGAGTTAGGACTTAGCGTAGTGGAAGGGTGAATGGAAACAGATGAGAGGTGAGGCGTTTATAGGGTAATTCTGGGGCCAGACAAGCTGAAAGGAGAAAAGAGTAAGGGTGTAAAGGAGTGATGGCGGTCTGGGACATGGTAACTGGGGAATTGTGTTAATTGACTAGGTTCAGCCAGATCCAAGGTAAAAACAGTGAGGTGGAGAAACAGGGCGAAAAGGGGATGGTGAGAGAAGCAAGGAAGAGATGGGCCCTGGGATTTAAAGGATGAGATGGGGTGTAAGGGAAGAGAATAGGATTAAGGGAAGCTGGAGAAGTCCTGCTGGATGAAGAACTGGACTAGACTGTGCACGAGTGGGAATCAAATGTGCAGGTTGTGGGGAGATGTTCCAGAAAGTCTGCATGGGTCAGGGCACAGATGCTATAGTGAAGGATCAAGTGTAGGGAGCCTTTGGTGCAGAAGAGGAGGAACCATGGTGAGTGAACAGAGACCTAGAGATAGGAGTAAACACTGAAAAGTAAGAGTGGAGGTTGGGGAGCGGTGGTGGGTGTTCGCAGGAAAGGAGTTCTTTGTTGAGAAGAGAACTGTGTGTTGAAATTGTGGGTCCTTTTGTCTACAAAAGTAGGAAATTCCAGAAACCTGTCTTTCTCTTCAAGGCATCATGAATCTGCTTTCACCTCTTATTGCTTTTAATTCGACTTTCATGTCTACTTTGAAAAGATGAGACCCATTTTGATTTGATTTTGTTCTTCTGTGAATGATGAAGGATCAACTGGATGCTGAAAACCTCTGCATTTCGCTAGTATTGTGATGATGGGAATACAGGTTTTATTTACTTACAGTATGGCTCTTCCTGTGTGGTGTGATAGTGTTGTGTTGTAACAGGGTGTACCTGACAGCACTGAGCAGAGTGCTTTAGCCACAGCACATTCATTTTCAATGGAGAGCCTACTGTTGTTGAGATAGAGAAGGATGAACATCTTTTTGTTTTGATTAACCAACCAGATTTCTGCCTAATTGTTTTTTGGTGGCTGGAGAATATTGAGAAATCGTTTCAGAAGAGAGCAAATAACCAACTAGGGAAGTTTGCTGAGGAAGAGATTTAAATCAGGACTGTGAGGGCTTTGAGTTCCTAAGCTGCCTTTAGCTTTATGTGGGACATTTCACACTGTAGTGGGTGACTTACTCATTAACTAAATGGAATAAAGAAAGGGAAATTTGTAGAACAGGGGAGGATTTTAGAGTGGGACTTCTTTTTTAGGTTAAGTAGTGAATTTTTGAGGTTTTTTTTTTTTTTTTTTTTTTTTTTTTTATCATGAAAAAGCCTCCATACAATAATGCAGTGCCTTGGACAGCTCCACTGCCTCTCCTGTTTTGTAGTTGTGAATAAAGAAGGCCATATTAATATTAATTTCCTAGAAGCTTTTGATTTTTAAGACACTTCTGGAAATATAAAGGAAGATGAGAAATTTGGGACAAAATTTAGATTATTCTTACTATTTTGTTTGATGATATTTATTCTGAAGCTTTTACATTTAGTTACGAATGTGAATGATTATTACTTTTTATTTGGTAGTTCCAAAGGATAGCTATAATTTACTTAAGGAAAAAATGCAAACCGATCTTGAGAATCTTATTTGTGGTTATTTTATTAGTATACATTCGGATATATAAAGATAACTTTTTTCCAAAGTTGTATAAATTTTGAATTGCCACCGTTTTATGGATTTTTTTTTTCGTTTTATGGGTTTTTGTGTAAATGGCAAAGATAATAGCATTTGTAACAACAAACTTATATTTTGATTAGTGGTTATCAGAATCACTGATGTTCATTTCTGTCAGTTTAGAATCTAAAATCTATCTGGATTCAGCTTCTGTGTTCATGGATTCTGGATTCTCTTAAGCAGATGGTCAAGGTGACTACATTGATTTTGTAATTTAATAGAAGATTTTTAGAAATTACTATTTTTGCTGCTAAATTTTAAGAGGATTAGTCTGAAATGTAAACTTTTGAGCTGAAGATTAACTGATGTGGGGCACCTGTTTCTGTAGGATATTTGTGCATATTCCCTTCCTGTCTAGATAAGTTTGGTATTACTAGTAGGTTGTACTCTGTTTATGGTTTTGCTGTTTTTGTAATGTAATTGTTTTATATTTGATGTCTTCATGTAAATAATTTTAGACTTATTTGATGTTGGTGAAGAAGGGAAAAAGTCTGTTGGGTTCTGTCTTTTGTCTCTATCTGCCGCAGTAGTGTGCTAAATACACTGATTCTTATTGGGAATGATTGTTTCTCAGTTGATATTTCTAAAACTGAAAATGGGTAATCTTTTGGTTCAGATAATACTATTCATCAATAAGGACTCAGTGATAAAGGTAAGCTTTCTTTTCATTTGCTCAAGTGAACTCAGTTGAACTTTATTTTGGTTATAATCTTGTTTGCTAAGCAAAAAACTTTTAAATTCTGTGTTCACATTTGGGTGAGTAGGTTTTACATACTTAAATGTTTTTCTGATTAATTGTAGATTCTTTGGATGGGAAGAGACCTTGAAAGGACCTCTAGTTTATCCTGCAACTTCAGTCAATATCCCACTTAAATCATCCCAGGTAGATAAAAATTTATCCTGTTTTCATAAATCTTCAGAGAGAATGTGGCAACCTCTGTAGATAATCTTTTCTGGTATTTAATTATTTTCTTTATTAGGACAGTCTGCCTTCTGTCTAACCAGCATACACCTAATACTGTATTTGTATGTGTTCTCTGTTGCCCTATTCTCCATTTTTTAGTAAAAATATGTGCTTACTATAGTATTAAGAAGACCCTAGTACTTCATAAACTTAATAACAATGGCTGCTGACATATATGCTTTTATGCCACCCATTGTTGTAAGTTCTTTGTAGATTGTAACTCATTCACTCCTAGCAGCAACCCTATGAGGTTGGTGGTGTTACTGTTCCCATTTTACATGTGATGAAATAAAGTCTCCTTGAGATTAAATGACTTGTCCTCAAGGAGTCACTCAGACTTTTTTTTCCAGTTGTAGAATTCTACCAAGTGGTGGGGATAGGACTTGAACCTTGGCATTTTGCGGGCTGTCTCTGCTCTGGTATTACCTCTGCTTGACTGTTGTGAACTGATCAGTATCCATGTTCTTCTCCAGATTAGGATTAAACAGTGCTGGTTTATTTTACCCTTAACCTGTCCTGTTTGCCAGTCCTGAGATTATCCCTGTGATTCTGTTACTGACCTTTCCTTAGTGGCTTGCTAGATGGGGAACCTGGGACAAACACCATGAGGGCTATGTCTAATGCCAAGATTACATCAGGGTTCTTACATGCCCTTATTTTTTTCTTTACAAAATGGTGTTCATAAAACAAAACAACCTAAAACCAGTAAAAATGCCTAAGTGCATTGCAGATAAATGGTTACCTATCTTTTTCACATAAAAAAAAAGACTCGTTTTAAACCACATATAGGTTTATAGTTGAGATTGTTGCCCATTGAGGAAAAATGGAACTCCAGTTCCAGTGCAGATGTCTGTAAGCAAAGTATGTTCAGATTCTGCCTGGTTTTTTTTTTTTTTTAAAGATTTTATTTATTTATTTGACAGAGAGAGATCACAAGTAAGCAGAGAGGCAGGCAGAGAGAGAGGAGGAAACAGGCTCCCTGCCGAGCAGAGAGCCCGATGCGGGACTCGATCCCAGGACCCTGAGATCATGACCTGAGCCGAAGGCAGAGGCTTAACCCACTGAGCCACCCAGGCGCCCCTCTGCCTGGTTTTTTACTGTCTTCTCTTTATGTGTGTCTGTGCAAACAATATACTAAATATATTTATGTATGCTTTAATTTGGTTAAGTAAATTGATCCACCCTTTCTATTAAGACTTTATTTATTTTTTTAGAGCAGCTTTAGGTTCACAGCAAAATTGAGAGAAAGGTGCAGAAATTTCCTGTATCCCCCTGCTCCCTTACATGTACAGCCAGCCTCTCCCATTATCAACATTCTCTCACCAGAGTGGTTCATTTGTTATAGTTGATCCACTCTCATTTTTTAAAAATAACTAATAATTAGTGTTTACTAAGTGCCCAGCATGAGCTAAGTATGTGAATTGTTTGAAACTCTCAGCAACCGTGTGAGAGAGCTTCTGTTGTTAACGCTCTTTTTGTGTGTGTGACTTGATATTTTTATTATGTTTCAGGCTTATGGAAAAGTTGCAAAGATAGTGTGGGAACTTCTCTCTTCCCTCATTCAGATTCACCAGTTGCTTTTATTTGCCCCTTTTGCTTTATCATTTTCTTTCACTTGAATATTTTTCAAGAAAAGTTGAAAAAAAGTGGATAAGAAGGCCTTATTTTCAGGACCCTGAGATCATGACCCAAGCTGAAGGCAGAGGCCCAACCCACTGAGCCACCCAGGCGCCCCCTAGAAGGCCTAATTTTAAAAAGAAAAGGTGGCAGGGCACCTGGGTGGCTCAGTGGGTTAAAGCCTCTGTCTTTGGCTCAGGTCATGGTCCCAGGGTCCTGGGATCGAGCCCCATATCGGGCTCTCTGCTCAGTGGGGAGCCTGCTTCCTCCTCTCTCTCTTGCCTGCCTCTCTGCCTACTTGTGATCTCTGTCTGTCAAATAAATAAATAAAATCTTTAAAAAAAAAAAAAAAGAAAAGAAAAGAAAAGGTGGGGATACCTGGGTGGCTCAGTCAGTTAAGCGTCTGCCTGCAGCTCAGGTCATGATCCCAAGGTACTAGGATTGAGCCCCATGTCAGGCTCCCTGCTTAACTTCTCTCTCCCGTTTTACCCTTCTCCCTGTTCTTTTTCTCTGTCTCAAATAAATAAAATCTTTTAAAAAAATTAAAAAGGAAAGGGGAGAATGTTTTGAATGTATATTAAGTTGGTATGTTTGATTTTAGTTAATTTCACCTGTGAATGACAAATTTGTAGGCCCCTCCCTCATCAGCAAAAACCATGTCGTGGTGTACACCTCTGTTGGGGACCTTCTTAGCATCTGGCATGATGTGTCCACACACAAGGGAATCCTCAGGATATGATAACTGTTGACATATGGGTGATTATTATGTTTTTAAGGATTTTATTTATTTGAGAGAGAGAGCATGCACGAGTAGGGGAAGGGGCAGAGGGAGAGGGACAAGTAGACTCCCCACTCAGTGAGGAGCCCAATGTGGGGCTCGATCCCAGGAGGACCCCAAAATCATAACCTGAGCTGAAGTCAGACACTTAATGGACTGAGCCTTTCATGCACCCTGTTTGGGTGATTGTTATGTGAAAACAGGAGTCACAGGCCTGTTCATCACTGTGACTGAGACATATTTAGGTGAAATACATATATTGAAGATCCTTATGTAGCATCAAGGAGCGGGAAGAAATCTAAGTGCAGAATGTACTTCCTTAAGAACCAGGTTGCAGGGGCGCCTGGGTGGCTCAGTGAGTTAAGCCTCTGCCTTTGGCTCAGGTTATGGTCCCAGGGTCCTGGGATCGAGCCCCACATCGGGCTCTCTGCTGAGCAGGGATCCTGCTTCCCCCCTTCTCTCTCTGCCTGCCTCTCCGCCTACTTGTGATCTCTCTCTGTTTAATAAATTTAAAAAAAAAATTAAAAAAAAAAAAGAACCAGGTTGCAGTTAATACAAACAGGTTTGCCTTATGGTAGAGGAATGAATATAAATATCCTAACATGTTATTACCTTCCTCCAAAATAAACCTAAATTTTGAGTCTTTTCAGTTGTCATCATATATGGAGATGTAACTGACTCCATCCCACTATTATCTTCCAGCTCATCCTCAGTCTTTATTAAAATGGTAGCCAGTCCATTTCATAAAAACATGACCTGCAGATTGAGGCCTGTTCAGTTTTAGTATAAGGACTATTAACTATAGTCTTATGTATGTAAAATACAGCACTTGTGGGCTTCTCCCCACCCCACGTTTTTAAGTGATCATCAAAGCTATGAAATATAGCTCCTTACTAAAGCTGATTGTAATAATTAAAAACACTTAGCTTTCATAAGGATGAGAAAATTATAAATTATTTGGAAAGCATCCTTTCCCGTCATGCATTATTGTTTCTGAGACATGGGCAGTTTTTAAAGACTATAATACTGTTCCTTTGCCATTTACTTGTTAATAGAAGTCTGAAAAGTAAGGCGCTCTTCTAAAATTTTCGGTGTTGTTTTTATTATATGTCAAGTTGTAAATAGCATTCTGTGACAGGTATTTTCTCTCTTTGTCTTCTATTGAGCTAATTAGTAATTTACACTCTGTAGAATCTCTTCCAGCCTCACTGTGTGAAAATGCATGCTACTCTGTGCCTTCCATGCAGCCTGGGCTGACAAATGATTGGGGGCAGACGTTGGTTACCGCTTCGCAAGGATCAGGGATAAATTTTTTTTGTATTGTGTTTTTATAAACATACAGGCTTTTGTATGTGCCCTGCGACTGCCTCGATGCCCATCCCACCCCCATTCAAATAGGCATGTTAAGACCTCCTGTAATCCAGAGCTACTGTCCTTGATTCAGTTTTGGATCGTTTTCTTTTTTTTTTTTTTTTTTTTTTTTTAGGATTTTTTTTTTTTTTTTTTCAGAGAGAAATTACAAGTACACTGAGAGGCAGGCAGAGAGAGAGAGAAGGAAGCAGGCTCCCTGCTGAGCAGAGAGCCCGATGCGGGACTCGATCCCAGGACCCTGAGATCATGACCTGAGCCGAAGGCAGCGGCTTAACCCACTGAGCCACCCAGGCGCCCCTGGATCGTTTTCTATTCTGTCCCCCACCCCCACCCCAGCATTGCAGGATTTGGGAAGGATTAGCAGGGCAGTCTGGCAGAGTTTAGAGCCCGGGAAGCTGGTCTTCATTGCTCCCTCCCATTGCCAGAATACAGAGCTCCTTCTCATTGCCTTTAGAACCCAGCAGCGCTTCTTTCATTGGGCAAGTTATGTGAGGGGTGGGAGTGCAGCTCTGTTGTTAGTGAGTTAGGAAGATGCTTTCATACAATACTTGTATTCCTCCAAAGGAAGGATGGGTCCTACCTTTGTGTCAGCTTTTTCATAATGCAGTCATGAGTGACCAAAAGATAATTTATAGCCTGGCTTTGGCACTTTGTCATGTTGGTGTTCTGCTCTTTCCTGCCCCCTGCTCTATCTCTTTCTGCCAGTCTCTGATACGGGAAAGATGATGTGTAGGATCTGTCATGTGCTCATGTGGACTGGCCATGTGGACATACTAAAGTAGCAAGAGCTTAGCTTTTGGCTTTGAAATAAAGTCTTAAGTATCAGTTTGTTCTATGAACAATATAAATTTTATTTGAGAATTAAGGGAAGCATAGAGAGGAGTTTACTGATCCATCATTTTGAGTCAAAACCTTCCTAGAATACTAGATAATTTGTGGTACTTATTTTTGCAGTTATGGGTACTAACTTATCAGGATAATAAGGTCAGTCCCTGATAGAGCTCATTAGAATCTCCCTGACAAAAATTGTTACCTGAAGGTGTCTACAAAGAGAATTAGGTAAGAAAATGTGTGTATAGCTCAGTTCCGCCATCATTGCTAATAGCATTGTAATCATAAGCATCTAGCCATTGACAGTGAATCAGCATTTATGAACAGAAGACATCACATTTATGTAAACATTTATAGAGTAGGTGGAGGTTTTGTTCGTGTTTTGTTTTCATAATCTGAAATGCCTAGAGCATCTCTGCGGATGGTCATTACTAAGATCTACTTCTCTTATTCTCCTTTTTCTGTGTTCTAATACAGCTACCCATATCAGTTGTCTTAATATTATTGGATGTTCATGGCCAGACACTCATTATAGACTTGAGCTTTAACATCTAAAAGAGGTCAAAGGTCAGATTAATGAGCAACATTTTATATAAAACAAAATATTGAAATAAGCATCACACAGAGGAGTATTATGAGTAAGCAAAGATGACGAAGTGAATACATGACTGTGGAGTTAAATATACCCTTTTATTTTATTTTATTTTATTTTTAAAGATTTTATTTATTTATTTGACAGACAGAGATCACAAGTAGGCAGAGAGGCAGGCAGAGAGGAGGAAGCAGTCTCCCCGTGGAGCAGAGAGCCAGATGTGGGGCTCGACCCCAGGACACTGGGATCTAGACCGGAGCTGAAGGCAGAGGCTTCAACCCACTGAGCCACCCAGGCGCCCCAAATATACTCTTTTAAAAGAAACATTTGCTAAAATATATGGCATAGCTCGAAGAACTGATAGCAGTGTATTTCAAGTGCATGGTAAGCGTGCTTTAGTGAAGAGATCAAACTCATTTGTGATTGACATCATTGTCTGCTCCATGCTAGAATCCTGCGTTGGTTAAATATTACCAGTCTCCCCAGTTACCCTGTAAATGTGCTGCTTGAACTTTTATTTTCTCCATAGAGAAAAAAAAGCTTAGCCTACACTTAATAATAATTCAAAATCTATTTAAGCTATCAATTCAATAATCCTAATAATTTAAATAAATATAAAATAAAGCATGTAATTGCCACTTTTACCTATTAGATTGGAAGATGATGGTAACCAGTAGAGGGTAAGGATGTGGGACAGCTGGAACACTCACACGCTTTTGGGGGGAATGTAAATTTCCTTGGAGGTAAATTTGGCAGTGCCTATTAGAATTTAAAATGTGTTTACCCTGTGACCCAGAAGTTCCACTCCTAGAAATCTGTCCTATGGATATATTCATACACTTGCATGAAAAATATGGATACAGTAGCATTGTTTGTTATAGGAAGAAAATGACATGTGACATTTCTACACAGTGGAACCTCCATGAAGCTATTAGGAATGCAGTGGATCTTTGTTTGCTAATGTAGAAAGATGTCCACTGTTAAATTTTATTTATTTATTTTTAAATACACCTAAAAGCTCTTCTTTATTTGTTTGTTTAAGTGATCTCAGTGCCCAGCGTGGGGCTCAAACTCTTGACCCTGAGATTAAGAGTCACATACTCTTCCAACTAGTTGAGCCAGCCACACGCCCCCTGTTAAATTATGTTTTTATTTTTTGAATTCCATATTTTTAAAAAATGTTACAGAACAATATATGTAGAATATTTCTATTTCATAAAATGTAAGGACTGTTACCAAGGTGTTCGCTTGTTTGGGGGAGGTATTCACTTTTTTCTCAATATACTTCTATGGTGTTTACTTTTAATAAGCCTATGAAGAAGGGGTTCACTGACAACATCGTTACAGTGGGATCTTCTGAGGTAGAAAGGGAGAAGAAGGAAGCTGGCTGGAGAAGAGAACTGCTTCATTCATGTAATACACATCAGTCAAATTTTTGAGTCAGAAGTGAGAACTGGAATGGCAGAAAGGGGGGTATACTGGAATTTGAGGCCATTTGATGGAGGTTTTAAAGGCAATGATAAAGAGTCTGCATCTGATGTGAAAAATGATCTTATAAAATGGAGATGATAAAAGCACCTAGTCCAGGGGCACCTGAGTGGCTCAGTGGGTTAAAGCCTCTGCCTTCGGCTCAGGTCATGGTCCCAGGGTGCTGGGATCCAGCCCCGCATCAGACTCTCCGCTCAGTGGGGAGCCTGCTTCCCTTCCTCTCTCTCTGCCTGCCTCTGCCTACTTGTGATCTCTGTCTGTCAAATAAATAAAATCTTTAACCCCCCCCCCCCCAAAAAAAAGGTACCTAGTCCATTGGGTTCTTGTGAGGACTAAATTAAATAATGCATATAAAATGTTTGGAACAGTAACCGACATATAGTAAGTGTTCATTATTAGCTATTGTTATTGAATGAAAATACATTGTCATTTGTAAGCCTGAATAAATTAACATATTGTCTTTTATTATGTGTGCTGATGATTCTGCTGACCCCTCTGACAGATCACATAGTTTGTGTGTTTTTCCAGCAGTAGTGATGGTTGGACCAACCATTTCTATTTTTCACCTTTGATCCTCCCACCTGCTAACTCTTAGTATTAAAATCTGAAATACTGAAGGATTATAATTTTAGAGGTTTAGACATACGATGTCCTATAAGTTGCTTTTGGTTTTGCTTGCCAATATTATCTTGTATACTAGTTATCTTTTGGGGTTTGTAAAAAAAAAAAGGGAGGGAACAGGTAATTTTGGGGGAAAACATTTTCTGTCCCATGGGATGTGGAATAGATATGTCACTTTGCACTAAATGTGTTCATCAGTTTTTCTTAGCAGTGCAGTGTAATGAGCATATTAGCTACAACACCTACATTGGCAGCCAGCAGTCTGCTTGTGAATTCTTTTAGAAAAACAGAAATCTGGCTAGAAGTGCTCCTGAGCAGTTGAAATATCTTTGGGAAAATTACATAGAACAAATAAAGTAGAAAAAATTTCTCCTCCAAAAAGAAATTGTTTCACCACTGAAAGCTACGAGAAAAGATGTTTTACTTGTAGATTGAGATGTGACAATGTAATTTGCTAGGACTTTAGAGTTCGTTCTGTATTTCAACCTTCCATTGAAGTTTGCCATTTAAAGAATTTGAATGTATATATTTGTTAAAAATTTCTAAAACTGTTTTAAGAACTATGAATTTCTCACTTTATAGTATATGAATTCTATCGTAAATTATTTTTTCCTTTCCACTTCCAGGTAAGATGTATCTTAAAGCATATCTCTTTTTGAGGTTTTAAAATAAAAACATTCAACAGAAATAACAATAAAAGTATATATTTAAGCACAGTACTTGGCACTTAAGTGTTCTGTAAATTTTATTGAATAAATTAATGTGTGCATGAATTTAAAATATTTTTAATTTTAACTTTATACCCTGTGATTTGCACACAGTCTAGCATTGGCGTGTAAAGGCCTTCTCTGCAGCCTCCATTTCCATGCCTTTTTTCCTCTACTACGCCACAAGCACCTTATCTAATGTATTCGATGTATATCCTTGATTCTTGATTCTTTCTAAAATGCTCAGTGATTTTTTTTTTGGTGTACTTATCTTTAATTCCAAAACTGTTCATGCCACTACACTATTGCAGAATTTGGCTATAGAATTCTCCCTGTAAAAATGCTATAGCTCTGGGGTGCTTGGCTGGTTCAGTCGGTAGAGCTATGGCTCTTGATCTCAGGATTCTGAGTTTGAACCCCATGTTGGGTGTAGAGATTATTTAAAAAGATAATCTTTAAAAAATAATGCTGTAGCTCTTACTCTGGTTTTACTATTTTCACTCAGCACTGTTTTAAGACCTGCGAGTGGTTTTGGGTATACATTAGCTAATGGCTCCTACCTGCAGTGTGCTACCCCATGGTGTGCATCCATTCCCATAGTGATGGGTGTCTAGGCTACCATAAACAGTGCTCCCAATAACAGACTTGTTTGTGTTCATGGACATGTTTGAGAATTTCTTTGGGATGCAGACTCAGGAGTGGCATTGCGGCATAAGTACTGTCAGGCTGCTGAGTGTACACACCTCACAGACATTGTATTGCAACCTCCCAACACTTGCTGTTGGCCAGTTTGAATTTTTGCTGTTTAATATCTATTTTAATCTGAATTTTCTTTTTTTTTTTTTAAGATTTTATTTATTTATTTGACAGAGAGAGATCACAAGCAGGCAGAGAGGCAGGCAGAGAGAGAGGAGGAGGAAGCAGGTTCCCTGCCGAGCAGAGAGCCCGATGCGGGACTCAATCCCAGGACCCTGAGATCATGACCTGAGCCGAAGGCAGCGGCTTAACCCACTGAGCCACCCAGGCGCCCCTTTAATCTGAATTTTCTAACCACTAGTGAGTTTGAACGTTTCTTCATATTTTAGTTAACTGTTTCTCTTCTGTGAAATAAGCATGAAACAGTAAGCATAGTATTAAAAATATTTTTTACTGAAGTATAATTTATGTAGAACATGTTAGTTTCAGATGTATATTATGATTTGCTATTTGTATATATTGTGAAATGATTACTATAGTAAATCTAGTAACATTTATCACCATACGTTGTTATAAAAAATTTTTTTCTTGCAGTGTAGACTTTATTCTACTATCTTTCTGATTTGCTTAGAGAATAGATCCGGACATAGTACATTTTATTTCTATTTTTTTTTAAATTTTTAATTTAATTTTATTTTTTAAAAGATTTTTATTTATTTATTTGACAGAAAGAGATCACAGATAGGCAGAAAGAGAGGGGAAGCACGCTCCCTGCTGAGCAGAGAGCCCGATGTGGGACTTTGTCCCAGGACCCTGAGATCATGACCTGAGCTGGAGGCAGAGGCTTAACTCACTGAGCCACCCAGGCATCCCATTACTTTTTTAGTTTTTAAAGTTTAAGGAGCTTTTGGTTATGCATTTTATTTTGTAATATATATATATTTTAAAGATTTTATTTATTTATTTGACAGAGAGAGAGATCCCACAAGTAGGTAGAGAGGCAGGCAGAGAAGGGGAAAGCAGGCTCCCCGCCTAGCAGAGAGCCCGATGCAGCGCTGGATCCCAGGACCCTGATATCATGACCTGAGCCGAAGGCAGAGGCTTATTAACCCACTGAGACACCCAGGTGCCCCTATTTTGTAAGATATTAATGTGTTTTCTCAGACTTCAAACAAGGAAGAATATTATACTTTATGCAACACCTTAAAGTATTATTTTCTTCCTGATTCCAAGAGCCTGAAACAAACATATTCTTCTAAAATTTTATTTACTTTTACATTTTACCTATTTAACTAATTTTTACACCCCATGTGGAGCTTGAATTCACGACCCCGAGATCAAGAGTTGCACGCTCTTCCAACTGAGCCATCCAGGTACCCCTAAACGAACATATTTTTATGCATTCAACTCAAAAGCTGTGGAGTACGTTACAATTAAATCACCTTGCTAATTAATCTATTCTCATTGTCTTCATTTATGCTGAAAGGAGAGCAGGCATTTTTACTAGAGTAGATTTGGTTGGAGAGTGCTTCCTTTCAGTGGTTTAAAAAGATTTCCTGGGGCGCCTGGGTGGCTCAGTGGGTTAAACTTATGCCTTCAGCTTGGGTTGTGTTCTCAGGGTCCTGGGATCGAGCCCCACATCGGGCTCTCTGCTCAGCAGGGAGCCTGCCTTCCCCCTCTCTCTCTGCCTGCCTCTTTGCCTACTTGTGATTTCTGTCTGTCAAATAAATAAAATCTTTAAAAAAAATAAAAAGATTTCCCTTGACCACAGATCGGTAGACTATCAAAAAATATCAGCTCCAGTGATTTCCTATGTTTACAGTCTTCCTAGATGTCAGAAAACTGAGTAGTTGGCAACACCTCCTCTACTTGTCTGTTTATTGAAGAGCTCAGTGCTTGATCCTAAGCATGACCTTAACGTTCATTGACTGTAAATAGATATTATTAAATATGATGAACAAATACTATTCATATGCATTTGCTATGAGAGGGCCATAGATGTAATTTTTAGAGTATTTGGGTATAGAGAAGAACATATTTTCTGAGATACTGTTTCTTAGGGTCTTAGAGAATGCTGAGCAGCAGTTGAAATCTGGTGAATCCCACTACTCTTTGTGTCAGTCTTCAGGAAGGGATAAATATCTCTGATAGAAAACGCTGGCTTTTGTTTTAACAAATCCGCAGTATTTGTGCTTTCCTGAGGAAACAATGGTCTCTGAGGCATTTTCATTTCTTACCAAAATGTGACGCAGTCGGGTTATTCTTTTGACATTGGTTTAGCATCTGCTTGACTGTTTGAAAAAGGAATTTTAATTTGTGAAGTGATAGAGCCATAAGCTGTGAACTTTCCCCAGTAATAGCATAATATGCTTAAATTTTTCCTTTTTTTTTTTTTTTTTTTTTGGCTGGCTTTGAGTTTATGATTTTTGAAGAAGTATCAGCAAAATATTATTTCCTGTTCTTAATTGTTTTCAAGCAATGCCACACTCTGTGTGAAGGTGTAGTATGTTTTTTCAAATTACTGGGTTTTGCTCTGCCTTGAAAATTACATTTTTTATTATTTTCTTTTCTCCCCAAAACCTTGCTTGGAAAATCATCTTTTTAGGGACGCCTGGGTGGCTCAATTAGTTAAGCATCTCCCTTTGGTTCTGGTCATGATCCCAGTGTTGTGGAAGTGAATCCCACATTGGGCTCCCTCCTCATTGGGGAGCCTGCTTCTCTCTCTCCCTCTGCCCTCTTTGTGCTCTCTTTCTCTCTCTAGCTCTTGCTCTTTCTCTCAAATAAATAAATGAAATATTTAAACAATTATGTTTTTAGATGTGATTTTAAAACATTCTTTTAAACTTTTCAAGAATCTTTTACAATTGAACATTTATCAGTGCTAAGCTGTATGTAGCATAAAAAGTACCCTACCTGCTTTTCCTTCCCCCAGCATTTGGCCTCTATGGGGACCTCCATTTTCGATTCTTCCAGCTGTTTCTTTTGGTATTTAATGCCACACTTTTAAGCAGTAGGCTTATGCTGCTATTTTTAAAAGTCTGTATAGCTCGTTCTCTAGACCTGTACAGCTGTCATTCTTGGGTCTACCTTCCTTCATCTCTTTTTTATGTTGGGACCTCTGTTTCCTGGACCCCACATCTTACCTCTTCAGTGTTTATACTTAAGCAGTTCTTCCAGAAGTTTCCTAAGAAGCTGCATAGGATGTACATTTGGGAATCTGCATATATGAAAATGTCTTCCTTTTCTCTCATACTTGATTTATAGCTTACCTGGGAATACAGTATAGAATAATTTTCTGAGTTTAACAGGAATTGCTTTATTGATTTTTAGCTTCTGTTGTTGCTAACGAAAAGTCTGTTGATGTTCAGACTTTTTTTTTTCTTTTCCCCTCCTTGATTAGAAGTGCAATTAGAAGTTGATCTTTGTCTCTGATATTCTGAAATTTTATGATAATCTGCCTCACTGTGAGCCTTGTTCTCTCTGTCATACAGGGCACAATGGGGACCTATTCAATTTGGAAATGTAGATTTTTCAGTTCTGGGAGATTTTCTTGAATTCTTAAATTCTAACCAATATCCCCCTTCTCTCTCTTGTCCTCAGTTTTCCCATTCTTTCCCTCCTGAACTCACTCTATTTGTGTTTGGAATATATGGACTGCTTTACTTTTCCTATTTTTACTATTTCTTATCTTTTTTGTCTCATTACTTTCTGGAAGATGTCTTGACTTCAGATTCTTCTAATTAGTTTTATGTTTCTGCTTTCATATTTTTAATCACTAGTTTTTTTCTCTGAATACTGCTATTTTATTTTTTATAAACATATAATGTATTTTTATCCCCAGGGGTACAGGTCTGTGAATTGCCAGATTTACACACTTCACAGCACTCACCCTAGTGAATACTGCTATTTTTAAAAAAGATTTTAGGGGCATCTCTGTGGCACAGTGAGTTGAGCGTCTGACTCTTGATTTCAACTCAACCCAGGTTCCCGAGATCAAGCTCCGCATCAGGCTGTACTCAGCATGGAGTCTGCTTTTCCCTCTTCTTCCCCCTGTGCCCCTCTGTGTGTGCATTCTCTCTCTCAAATAAATAAATAAAAATCTTCAAAAATTTAAAAAAATATATTTTTATGTAATTTCTTCCCCCAACATGGGGGTTGAACTCAAAACCCTGAGATGAAAAGTCGCACACTCCACCAACTGAGCTTACCAGTTGCCCTGTGAATGTTGCTTTTACTTTTTTTTTTTTTTTTTTAAGATTTTGTTTATTTGAGCGAGAAAAAGAGAGTAAGAGCATGAGAAGGGAGAAGGTCAGAGGGAGACACAGACTCCCCGCAGAACTGGGAGCCCGATGTGGGACTCGATTCTGGGACTCTGGGATAATGACCTGAGCCAAAGGCAGTGGCTTCCAAACAACTAAGCCACCCAGGGGCCCTGAATGTTGCTTTTATTTATTTATTTTAAAATATTTAATTTATTGGGCGCCTGGGTGGCTCAGTGGGTTAAGCCGCTGCCTTCGGCTCAGGTCATGATCTCGGGGTCCTGGGATCGAGGCCCACGTCGGGCTCTCTGCTCAGCAGGGAGCCTGCTTCCCTCTCTCTCTCTCTGCCTGCCTCTCTGCC
>NC_081561.1:61664034-61691050 GCF_022355385.1 Mustela nigripes
AGAGAGCCCGATGCAGGGCTCGATCCCAGGACCCTGGGATCATGACCTGAGCCGAAGGCAGAGGCTTTAACCCACTGAGCCACCCAGGTGCCCCTGAATGTTGCTTTTAAGTAGTCTATTTTTGTTTCATGGGTGGAATAGCTTTTCTCTGAGTATGTTAATTGTAATTTATTTTTTTCTTCAGTTTCCTGCACCATCTGTTTCCTTAAAATACCTTTACTTGATCATTTCTTTTGCTTTTTCATTTAGGGGATTTCCTTAAATGGATAGTCTTGGATGTCTTACTCATGTTCCGTAACAAGCCACTGAAAAACTGAAAGCTGGATTTGCTGGAGCGGGGGCTTCTAAAAGTTGACTGGTGGTGTTATTCATTATAAGGTAGTGAAGAGCTCACTTTTAGCAGTCAGTATTTGTAGGTGTTTTTCTGTTGACCGGGTTCTTCCCTAGAGCGAATGTTCCCATCCTCAGTTTACACCCCTGGCTGCAACATCTGGGTTGCTGAGTGGGAAAAGAGCTGGAGGTATCTACCTTTCAGGATAGCAACTCATCCATAATCTGCATCTTTTTAGACTGCTAGGCCTGCCCCTAGTTGTGCTTGAGTCTGGTTTCCAGAGTAGGCATCCCATCCGTTGACCCGTGGCTGCTTAGAGTGAGGCTGGGTATCTTGGGGCAGAACTTTCACCCTGTTCTCCTTTTTCATCCTTGCCTGCTATCCCCACTTTCAGAGGTATTCTGAGCTTCTCTGGTGTATTCCAGCCCAATTCAGTGTGATCTGCAGTTCTGTTTAACATGCTCCTTTGTGCTGCTAAATCAAATAACCCATCCATCTGCTTTCCAGCTTCCACAAAATTTGTTGTAGTTGTTTCCTCTCCTATTCTTTGTCTTTCAGATCTTGTTCTTATTGTTGTTTTCAGTGGAGTTACTGAGAGCAGAGAGGTAAGTGCAGGTGTTCAGTGCATCATGTTTCACTGAAAATCCAAACTTCTCTAATGCCCTGATCCGTACAAGACTTAATAGATAAATGGCTTGTGGCAATTTCAGAACTTTGCTACAGTACAGACAGAAATCTGGATAGCATAAATTCATTTTGTTTTTTGCTGTCCTCATGGATTAATGCCTAATGTGTAGCTTTCTAAAAGAGAATGATACCTGAGTGGCTTTAGGAACTTTACAGAGAGAATAATAGAACTTTTTGACGTGGAAACAGACCCAGAGTGCAGAAGTGACCTATTTATGTTTACTCATCTCTCTAGAACTGGAACTGGTCTCTTCTCCAGTTGTCTTTTCCTTACCACTATGGTTCTGTCTTTTCCCATTAAAGTAACTGGAAATAGAAGCCCTTTATCCATTGCTTGTGTCACCCAAATGTCCTGTTAACTTTGTGTATGCTTTGAGTTTACAGTCATGAGTGGGGGGTGGTGGTTATTTAAGTGTTCTTCTTTGTTAATTTTTAGGGTTCGTTTTTATTTTGGTGAACTTCAAACTTGATAAAATGTGTATTTCACCATCAAAAAATGTTTCTGTTTTGAAGAATTTATAGTAAGCATTTAAAAGGTTTATTTTCTTTCTTCCTATTATTCCATTCTCACTGGGTTCCAAAAGTTCCTTGAGGGGGAAAGTGAAAACGTTTTCCTGAATATAATTATAGCAGATGAAATAATTTAGAACAACTCAGGATACCTGTTAAAATGTGGAAGTAGGGGCGCCTGGGTGACTTAGTGGATTAAGCATCTGCCTTCAACTCAGGTCATGATCTTAGGGTCCTGGGATAAAGCCCTGCATCGGGCTCTCTGCTCAACAGGGAGCCTGCTTCCCTCTCTCTCTGCCTGCCTCTCTGCCTACTTGTGATCTCTCTCTCTGTCAAATAAATAAATAAAATCTTAAAAATAAAATAAAATATGGAAGTAATGTGGAAAAGGGAAGCAGGTGTTATAAAAATATCAACAGGGTTGAGCACTTTCTTACCAACTTTTTTTTTTAAAGATTTTATTTTTTTATTTATTTGTCAGAGAGAGAGAGAGAGAAAGAGAGAGCGCGCGCGCAGAAACAGGCAGAGGCAGAGAGAGAAGCAGGTTCCTTGCCGAGCAAGGAGCCTGATGTAGGACTCGATCCCAGGACCCTGGGATCATGACCTGAGCCGAAGGCAGTGGCTTAAACAACTGAGTCACCCAGGCGTCCCTCTTAACCGACTTTTCAAAACTCATTTCTCACTTCTTCTCTAAGGCCTCTTCCTCCGTTTTACCCCATGGAATATAAAGCTTTTTTTTTTTTTTAAAGATTTTATTTTTTTTATTGAGAGAGAGAGCAGAGCAAGAGAAAGAGAGCATGAGCAGGAGTGAGGGGCAGAGGGAGAGGGACAAGCAGACTCCCTGCTGTGTGAGGAACCCACCCGACGTGGGGTTCGATCCCAGGACCGCAAGATCATGACCTGGTCCAAAGGCAGACACTTAACCAGTTGAGCCACCCAGGTGCCCCCGGACATAAATCTCTTATTTCCCCATTCCCTCCTGTATACTGTATGTGGTACATTTGCCCACAGCACATTGCTGGATTCATTCTATGTTGGTGTTGAATTCTTTGTTGAGTTCTATGTAAACTCTTTGGGGCAAAACTCCTACATTGTACTTTTGACTAAATTTACTTGCATATTTATGAAACGCCTTCTTTGACTGAGGTACCAGGCTCCTCTGTAGGTGCTGGCATCTTTTGGGGTACATATTAGATCTTAAACAGATTCTGATGGTTGGTATAAATTCTCTTTTTTTCTACTCACTATTTCAAAGGAATTGAAAGAACGGGCTCTGCCCCTTCCTTTGCGTCACATTGGTAGCTGGCAGTAATGGCTGGGATCAGACTGGGGAAAGCCTGTTGTTTGGAAGCTCAGGGGTCTAACGTTCCCTTATGTGGAAAGTGAACATGTTGTAAGAGAAGTCCTTTGAGACTCCTTAAAACCTCCAGGTTTTATGATCATAAAGAGGTGCACCCATTCAATCAGTGACACTCTTGGTAAGAACAAAGGAAAATGTCTCTTAGGATTGAATGGAGTTCAACGGATGTGTTTCCATAACTGAGCTAAACTGTTGCATACATAATCTGAAGTAATCTAGAACACTTAGAATGATAGTGCTTTGGTTTCATTTTTTGATTTTTTTTTTCCTTTTCCCCTCTTCTCCAGTTAGGTGGTTCTTTCTCATTATACCTTGGAAATGTTTTTTAGCTTTTGTTTTTTCTAATTTTTTTGTTGTGAAGATATTTTAAAACATGTGCTTTTTTTTTTTTTAAGATTTGTTTTTTAGGGGTTCCTGGGTGGCTCCATCGTTAAGCATCTGCCTTTAGCTCAGGTAATGATCCGGGGTCCTGGGATCCAGCTTCATTGTCGTTGTTGGGTTCCCTGCACAGTGGGAAGCCTGGTTCTCTCTCTTTCACTCCCCTGCTTGTGTTCCTTCCCTCTCTTGCTGTCTGTCTCTTTCTCTCTGTCAAATAAATAAATCAAAAATCTTTGGGGGGAAAAATTTTTTTTATTTTTAAAGATTTTATAGTTAAGTAATCTCTATACTCAGAGTGGGGCTCAAACTCACAATCCTGAGATCAGAAGTCTCATGTTATACCAACTGAGCCAACCAGGTCCCCCAAAACATTTTAAAGACCGGTGAAACAAAAGCCAGGATTAAGCATCCTATAAGTGTAAAAATTCCCTGCATGATGTTCCCTTACACCCCACCCCAGGATAACTGCCATCCTTATTTTACCAAGAAAGGTGGGATTTTGCTTCTTTTTATTATCTTTTAAATTCTAAACTTGGGAATAGATTAGCTCAGTAATGAGAGGCCTTCTGTCTCTTTTTACATGTTTTATTTTTCACATGAGGTAGTACTAGAAAAATAACAGATGATGCTGTTATGCCATTGATTCTTCTAACACTTTCCACATCTTAATTCCCCAGCAGCTGTTTGAAGTAGGTGAGGAGCAGAGCCCAGGCTAGGAATTAGGTTCCAGTGAGATTCTAATCCAGCCAATCTGATGCTTAAACTTGCCCTCTTAAGCATGACACCTAGTTAGGGTACTGTTGTATAATTAGATACAATTATATATTTTGAAGATCTGGGTTTATTTTGTATCTTGGAATACTTTAACCAGATAACAGGGTAGCCACTGAGCTCTGTATTGTTTCTGCTAGAACTGTTTTCTTGGAAAGCTCTATAGGGTTTTGGTTCTTGTCCAAACACTCGTAATATCTCATTGCTTGGCACAGACAAATAGTCCATCAATTTATGTAACCCTTATTGTATCTTTTAGTATTGTCCATTTCAGAGCCCTTCTAAAATGTTTATTTTATAAACATTTATTTTATAAATACCAGTGGATTTTCTTAAGTACTAGGGAATTTTCAGGGAAAACTAAAATCATCACTTTATGTTTATTGAATGGTGATATGTAGGTTAGAGTTAGCTTTAATTTTTAAAAGAAGAGCTGTGATTATAGGAAACATTTTTCTAATATTCAAAATTCTTAAAAGACTTTTATGTTTGTAAGACACAATAATTTTTGGCACTTGTTTAGATATAATCTCCAAGAGATAGCTTCTTTATAAAACTGTTATTGCCTCTAGTGAATTTATGTGTCCTTTGCAGTGTTTTCTCTGAAAACAACTAGCTGCAGTGATAAATCTTTCTTTTTTTCCTTTTTTTTTTTGTTTTGGTTTTAAAGTAATCTCTGTGCGCAATGTGGGGCTTCAACTCATGACCCCCAAATCAAGAGTCTCATGCTCTTTCACCAAGCCAGCCTGCACAGCCTGCAGTGAAAATAAGTTTCTGTGTTTAAATTTTAGAATCAGACACTGTTTCCATAGGAGTGCAGATTTACGGCTCCATCTCCTCTCGAACAAGGCAAATAAAGTGCCTCAGGATATTGCTAACTGACAACTAAATTTTACCATGACACAAAACTTTGCTTAAGTAAACCTCCTGTTTTTTTTTGCCACAGAGGTAGAGTTATGGATGTAAGCAATTGTCTTGGGCTTAGGTACTGCTGTTTTTTCCTTTGTGATCCTGGATGAGTCATTTAACAACCAATTCAAATATCCATTCTTCATCCATGGGGTGCCACTGGCACCTGCCTCATTGTGAGAATTAACTGAGCAAATACACGTGAAAACACCTCACTTCACGTGGTATCTAGTAGGAGTAAAATAAATGTTCACAAATGTTCTCTTCCCATTAAAATTGCTGCTTTTTGCTGGCAAAATTGTATTTATAAAATGTGCTTGGTAGGGGCGCCTGGGTGGCTCAGTGGGTTAAAGCCTCTGCTTTCGGCTCAGGTCATGATCTCAGGGTCCTGGGATTGAGCCCTGCATCGGGCTCTCTGCTCAGCAGGGAGCCTGTTCCCTCTCTCTCTCTCTCTCTCTCTCTCTCTGCCTGCCTCTCAGCCTACTTGTGATCTCTGTCTGTCAAATAAATAAATAAAACCTTTTTTAAAAATATGCTTGATAATGAGAACTAAGGTTTTAAAATGGTTTGAATGAATGCTGGCTGACTGAACTCTGCCAATTAATAATATTTATTGTATGTGGGGAGTAGAAAAGCAGGAGTCGATTTCAGCATAGTAATGGAATGGCAGTTCTGGTGCATCCTAGACAGAAGGCTATTTTTGTGGCTCCTGCCCTACAAACTAAATGGGCTTTGGTTTGCTTTTGTTTGTATATATTGATCTTGGATGATTGGGGAGAATGCAAGTATATCTGCTCTTGCTTTTAAATCATTTTATTTTTTGGTGAGAAGAAATTTCCCAGAGTGGCTAATATCTCACGCCCTTTAATCCCTATAAGCTGTTAGTTAAGACCAGGATGTTATTTAACTAAAGATGCAGGTACCAAAACCATTTTAGGATTCTTTAGCTCCACAGGAAAGATCAGGTTCTTTTATCCTAGCATGCTCCTCCAAGCCCCTGGAAAGTTCAAATATCAATGTCTCTTCTCATCAGAATAAGGATCTAAAGTCTTTGCTATTTTTGGTAGCGGGGAAATAAGGGCTAACCCTTGTGTAGCTCTTGTCAGTTTACAGTGCGCCTACACATACATTTTCGTATTTGATCTGTGCAACCCTCAGAAGGGAGTAGAAGTGAGAAGGTAGAGGTCCCAAGACAATAGTAAGTTGCCCAAGGTTACACTGCTAATAAGGGATAACATAACCTGAGGCTTAAACCCAAGCTTTATGATTCTAAATCTAAGGCTCTTGCACTCTTCTGTGTTCTTATGCCCCTTATAAATAAACAGACCCATCTAATATCTTATTGCTAGATATGGAAGTCAATCAAAGCAGGTAGATTTCTAAAACTTTTTATTAAAAGATTTTATTTATCTCTTTGTGAGTGAGAGAACACGGGTGTGCATGCATGGATGGGGGAGGGGCAAAGGGAGAGGGAGAAGCAGGCTTCCTGCTGAGCAGGGAGCTCAATGTGAGACTAGATCCCAGAACCCTGAGATCATGACCCAAGCCGAAGGCAGATGCTTAACTGACTGAGCCTGGCACCCCTAAAACTTTTTTTAATTGTGTATATATTTATTTATTTGACAGAGAGGGGGAGAGAGAGAGAGCACATTAGTGAGCATGAGTCAAGGGAGGGAGAGAAAGAGGGAAAGAATCCCAAGCAGTTTTCTGTGCTGAGCATGGAGCCCAGGACTTGGGGCTCAATCCCAGAACCCTGAGATCATGACCTGAGCCAAAACTGACAGTCCAACACTTAACTGACTGAGTCACACAGGCATCAGGCATTTAGGGAAAAAAATTTCTAATGTGGGGCTTCACCAACTTTTAGTCCGAGACTCTGGATCTCTTACATGGGCTCCCTGCTCAGTGGGGAGCTTGCTTCTCCTTCTCCCACTCCCCCTGCATGTGTATGTGCTCTCTGTCTCTGTCAAATAAATAAATAAAATCTTTAAAAAAAATCAGTAGGATACTAGAATGAATGAGAAGCACTCTGTTCTCAGGAAGCCCATAGTTAAGTTAACATTCCATGTACACTGTATAATAAAACTTTGTAAACCCATGGGCACATTTCTGTTTTGTGGCAAACAAGCATTTTAATAAACAGCTTCTAAGAAATCAGTTCATTTGGCCAGTGAACTTAGATTTTACCACCTAAATTATCCTGAGCCACAGTCAGAGTGTGTAAGTGCAGTCCTAGCATGCTTTGTATTTCCCAGAAAATTATAAATCTGTTTTCCAGTTTCTGTACAGAGGTCCTAAATTTGAACTTAAACCATTAGGGCCATTAATTGGTAAAACCCATGGCAACTAATAACTTAGAATCATAGAAAAGTAAAGTCAGCAGACCTTGGACTTTTTTGTTCATGCTATCCATACTGTACTCTGAAATGTAAAGTGTTACACATTTCTTTTTACATTATTATTTACTCTGGGTATTATGTGCAAATTGTGGAATTTCAAATTTACTTTGATTAGATATGACTGATCAGGAGCGCCTGGGTGGCTCAGTCAGTTAAGTGTCTGCCTTCAGCTCAGGTCAGGATCCCAGAGTCCTGGGATCAAGCCCCGGCTTAGGCGCTCCCTTCTCAGAGTCTGCTTCTCCTTCTCCCTCTCCCCTCCCTCTACTTGTGTTCTCTCTCTCACTCGCTCACTCTCTTAAATAAATAAAATATTTAAAAAGATATAACTGATTATTAATAATTTAAAAAATTACTTATGACATGGACTTAAAAATGTCATTTTTTAGACTTTCTACCCAGCTACAGAGAAAGCACTGGTTTGTGAGCTGTTGGTTCTTCAGCAGTGACAATGAAAATATGTTTCCACTTCAAAACAAACACCATTAGATGTAGCTTCCTGGCTTATCACACCTGCCTTTTTTGCTCTCAGGGCTGTCTTGAGGCACCTGAGAGGTAGGTGTAGAAGCACTTTGAAAACCATAAAGTGCCATAACAATATGTTGTATGCATGCATTCATGTGTGAATCTTCTGACTAATTGTATACTTGAGACGGTTTGTTAAATGACATTTTGCTGCAAGAGTTTATAGATTGGAATAGGCCAAACATGTGACTGGGTCAAGGAAAACATTTAAATCCAGCAAGGCTTGCTGGTGGTAAAATCATAGATTGGGTGCATGGTAGGAAATAAGGGTGGAATGTTGGTACCTTAGAATGTGAAGAGAAACAACAGATTTGAACATTTTCTTTATTTAGTATCTAGCCTATTTGTTCTTTCATCAGTATTTTTTGAGCACCCAGTAAAGACTAGGCATAGTTTTAGACGTCACTGATGTTCACAATAAGTAAGACAAGGTACTGTTATCCCCCAGGAGTTTACAGGAGAAGATAGTTATAGACAAGGTATAACATAGGATAATAGATGTTTCTGTTTTGCAAAGTACCTCATAACTGACCTTGCCAAGAAAGGTATAATCTTGGTTAGATTTTTAAAAAATTTAAATGTATTAATATTCTCATGATCAACTTTTTAAACTTTAAAAAATAATATTGTAAAATATATACTTAAAATATTTTGAGATATGTAACACATAAACTATATTTTTAAATGTATAAATTATCATATATATTGAATCTTAGTTATATTTAATATTCAGTTACATTTATTTTATATATATTTATATTTAGATAATCTTAATTACCTAAAATGAATCTTTTCTACTTGGTGAGCCATCTGAACATTCCCTGTCTGGCTGCATTACTGTTAGAGAGCTCTTCAAGGAAGGGAGGGCATAGCTGTCACTTTGATGTTTGGTGCTAGTATTTTTTCAGAGCAGAAACCTGACTTTGAATCCTAGCTCTGGCAGATAGTAACTGTGGAACTTATTTTGTGCCTCAGTTTCAATGTCTGTGAAATGGAAATAAAGATAATACCTAACTCATCATTGTGAGAAGTGAAGGAGTTAATGCATACGAGAGTGCTTAGGGGAGTGTCTGTCATACATTTAGAACTGTATAAATGCCATCAGCAGCTATCATTGTCACTGTTATTGTTATTATTTGGCAGAATAATGTGAGGAAGCTTAAGAATGGACTTTCTCAAGCTTGAAAATTGCTCAAAACTAAAGGTAGAAAGACAAAAAGAAGGGAAAGAAGGGAGCTAAACCTTTGTTCATCATCAGCTACGTGCATGGCAGTGACCTCATGTTTACCTACATTTTCATTTAGTCATTACACCAGTGCCCTGAAGTATATTAGAAAACAAGCTCAAATTAGGAAACTTGCATAAGGTCCTGTCCAAGTAAGTGGGCAACACGATGATAACTGGTCTTTGCCATTCTGCATCCTGTACTCTTGCCTTGCATGACACTAGAAAACGTGAGAATTCAGCAAGTTTCACTAGGAGGTAAGCTTGAAATTTGCTTTTTAGGGACTTTATTTTTAATGACCATTTAAAGGATGTCATCAACATTTTTAGTTTCTTCCTACTGTTTTATGTATCTGTAATTCCACCCCTCCCATTCAAAAATACATTGCAATAGTTTAAATGATGTAAGTGGAACCTAGATGGTACATATTTGGACACACAGAGTCTTAGTAATAGTTTTCAGAATTAAGCTAAATTATAATTTCCCAATTTTCAAGATCACTGTTGTAATTATTGAAGTCATTACTCCTGAAGTTAATAGCTATTCCATAGGGCTTTTATTTTTTTTTCAAAGTTTTTTTTCTTTTTAAGATTTTATTTATTTATTTGACAGAGAGAGAGAGATCACAAGTAGGCAGAGAGGCAGGCAGAGAGAGAAGGAGAAGCAGACTCCCCGCTGAGTAGAGAGCCTGATGCGGGACTCGATCCCAGGACCCTGAGATCATGACCTGAGCCAAAGGCAGCGGCTTAACCAACTGAGCCACCCAGGCGCCCTGCCATAAAGCTTTTAAACCTAAATTCCATGTAGCTACATATCCTAGGTACTAATCCCTTTTTTGAATTTATAAATAAAATTCATGAAATTGCTTTTCTTTGCTGTTTATTAGCCCAACCTTACGAATTGTTTCCCCTGCAGGTAATAGAGAAGAGGAAACCTAATCAATGGCTGTGGAATGATATGGAAGAAGATGAAAGAAACTTGTTTAATGGGTAAGAAATAAAACTATGATAAAAAGATTAATGAAAATTATTCTTAATAGTGTTATGTATGGCCAGTCTGTAATAAGCGGCCAACGTTGGTATTCCATTAGGGTGAATGACCAGTCACTATATTTGTCTTATCCCCAGTCTGAACTTTCATTACCTGCTTCCTTCTTACCATTGTGAATTTCTCAGTACTATGAGTTAGCTTAAGCTAAGAGGGGACACAGCTGTTTTTGAAGATAAAAGTAGGATCTGGAGTTCAGCAACCATACTAAAATCCAGGTTTGAGGTAGGTTTTGAAGCTTATTGGTGGTTGGATTCTTATTTTCCAAATCCTGCCAGCTGCTGTGATGTTAGGATTTACTCTGATGATCCTGTTCATTTAGGCAAGTGCAGGTTGTGCCAATGGAATGCCACAGAACATGTGACTAAATTTATGAGATGTGAAATGTTTTAATACTACAAGTCCATACGTTCTTATTGTCAATAATTCAAACATTATAGATAACCAAAACTCTCTCCCTAAAACTTAGCCCCCTCCCAGGGTGTAGAATGTATGATACATTTTCGTGCAACCTTCTTTGCCTAATGATTTAAAAATTGGGTTTGGAAGCCAGACTGTTTTTGACTAGGCATCTATTAACATTTGGGCAACTAAATTTCTTTATGAACATAATTCCTTGGTTATAAGTGGGGACAGTAAAATTTCTCTCTCATTGTGATGTTGAGGATTAATTGGATAATACATCTAAAAAACTTGGGAAAATGCCTGAAACATAGTGTTAAATAAATGTTAGCTGTAATTTTCGTATGTATTCTAGTTAGCCTTTTTATGTGCCAGCCCTCCACAGATGAATCTTTTTTCCTCAGGTACTGTAGGAGTTAAACCATCTTGGATAAGGTTAACCCTGGTGGCAAGGATTTTTAAAATTTTCATGCAAGTGTTCTTTTTGGTTTAAGCTTTGATTCTCTCAGAGTATGCTGCTAGGCTGTGTGTGAGAACAGAGTTCTACACCTTCAGCTCTTACTGCATACTTCATGGTGTATAAATGATGCTTACAAATACGCATGAGTAAAGACTGTCTTCTGTCTGTGATGGTTTTATCGTGCCCATGTAAGTATCATGTTAAAGCAGGATGCTTTAGAAACTCTTGTTTCTAATAGGTATGTCAAATTTTCTGTTAAGATTCCTTCAGTCTCTTTTGAAAGATCAGTCTTTTTAAATTTTTTTTGTTTCACAGAATTGTAGTAATTATGAAAATGTCTTTGATATCTTTTCCATGGCTTGTTAGCACTTTCTTACCTGTTTTTAGGAAGGGAGGCCATTGAGACAGTCATCTCTTCTTAATATTTTCCTCCTTATTGCCCTGGGGCTTTATTAGATTATTCTGGAATATTCTCTCTGTTGTGACTATTTTAGAAGACTAATATATATAAACAGAAGTTAACATTTACAGAATACTTCTTATGTGTCAGGCTCTGCTTTAAGTGCTTTACTTACTCATTATCTCTTTTAATCCCATCATCTACTTAGGAGGCAGCTACTGTTATTATCTTCATTTTAAAAGCTGAGGAAGCTGAGGCACAGATTAAGTAACTTGCCCAAAGTCACATTGCAAGTGGCAGTTCTCAGATTCAAACCTAGATCTCTGTTCCAGAGCCTGTAACTGCTGGCCTAGTTAGTAAACTCACATAAGGTTTGTTAAGGTGGGTGTAAATTTAAATAGGATAATAAAGCCAAATATTTCCTGAAAAAGCACCATAACTAATCTGATTTTATTGTTTGTGGGAAGGAAAATGTGAAATCATGTATCTTCTTAAGTATGGGAAAAATGATGATGTGAGATGATTAATCATAAATAATTGTTTGTCTCAGACCATCCTTAAATGAATACAGCTGTCCTGCTTCTTTATGAATCATTTTCAGTAGATAGAAAATCACTTGCACCTAGCTCAGGACCAGCATGTATGTGTTTAAAAGGGACTAGAATGAGTTGATTTGTAGATTGCCATTTAGCTGCTATTTGTAGAAACAGGCTCTCAGAAAGACTGAACTGTGCAGCAGTTCGGAACAGATTAGTGATTGGAAATTGTTCTTTTGTCCTGTTAAATAATATTTGAATGACAGCAGAAAGTTATACAAGGAAAGAAAGGCAGGAGAAAGGTGACTTACAGGTCTTATAATTAGAATGCCACTTAGAAGTAATGGTCTAAAAAGTCAATGTGCATTAACAATCGACACTTGTCTAGGAACTGGAAGGAGTTATAGTACATGGTTTTTGTTCTGGGCTATGTCTGTCAGAGGGAAGCATTGGCTTTTTTCCCCTTCATGTAGCCATTCATTCCCTGTTGAAATATGGTAAAGTACAAAGGGTAGGCAACATTTAAAATAACAACAACACTGATAAAATGTTTTGGCTTTCTTTAAAGTGTGACCACACATGGTCAGCGATGTTTTCCTCTCTCCTCTCCATTTTTTAAAATTCCCATTTCCTGTCTGAGAATCCCTTCTCTAAGTGTTGATCAAAATTATGGCTTTCAGCATGCATCTCTTTTACAAGTGTCTTAAAGTGTTGCTCATTGACCCCTGAGACTCTTTAAGGAGTCAAAATTGTGTTCATAACAATACTAAAACATTACTTGCTTACGGAGTATGTAGCGGAGTTTTCCAAAGGCTATATAATGTGTAACCAAGTGAATACAGAAAAGGCTAGGAGAATCTAGCTGTCTTCCTTAATCCAGACATTGAAAAGATCTTCAGAAACGTGAAGTAAGACCACTCTTCTCTAGATTTGCAATGAGAAGCACTAAGGTTTGTTTCTATCTTAGAGTGTAACAGTGGGGGTACCTGGGTGTCTCAGTTGTGAATTGACTTATTTCCAGCCCCTAGAACATAGCTGGAACATAGGAGATGCTCAATTAATACAGTCAAATAAAAGGCTGTCCTGAAAGGTCCTTTTGGTCCTCCCAAGATTGGGAGCAACCGATACAAGGAAAACTCCAAATATGGCACATATCAGTGGGGTCACTGTCAAGGTTGTATGGTATTCCTAATTAAAGTCAAGCTCTCCTTTCTCTAGATTTCCATAGCTCCTTATAATCTGGAATAGACATCTACACTTCTTAATAGAAGCTCTCTCTTTTTTTTTTAATGGGGTGGCATTGTGACCCTCCCTTTATTGAAGGTGTTAAAGGAGCTTTTTATTATTTTATTTTTTTAAAAATATTTTATTTATTACAGAGATTATAGGTAGGCAGAGAGGCAGGCAGAGAGAGAGGAGGAAGCAGGTTCCCTGCTGAGCAGAGAGCCTGATATGGGGCTTGATCCCAGGGCCGTGGGATCATGACCCAAGCCAAAGGCAGGCTTTAACCCACTGAGCCACCCAGGTGCCCCTGGTGTGAGTAACATTTAAATTTTAGTATCCCCTTGTCTGTTACACTTCCCATTCTTCTGTTTGCTTACCAGAGTCCAAAATTTTGTTACCTCTCATGTACTATTCTATCATCTGCCACTCTTTTTGTCCTCATGAATTTATGTTCTTTATTACCCTTTGCTGTGATTTTATTGGGATTTTGAGAGAAAAGGAGATAAAAGTGTATTCATTCTGCCATATTTTACTGGGAACCCGTGTTCTAACATGTGTTATTGAGTGCGTGCAGCATACCAGGAATTGTGTTAGACACTTGTCTTTTCTCTAATTCAAAAATCCCTGGGGCGCCTGGGTGGCTCAGTGGGTTAAGCCGCTGCCTTCGGCTCAGGTCATGATCTCAGGGTCCTGGGATCGAGGCCCGCATCGGGCTCTCTGCTCAGCGGGGAGCCTGCTTCCTCCTCTCTCTCTGCCTGCCTCTCTGCCTACTTGTGATCTCTCTCTGTCAAATAAATAAATAAAATCTTAAAAAAAAAAAAAAAATCCCTTCAAATTTTTCTATTGAGGTTAGAATATTCATTCACATTAGTGCTATTCACCTGTTATTTTTTGTTATTTTTCGAGCACCTTCTATACACTAGGCACTATCACAAAAAGCACTTCCTTCAATCATCACATTTACTCCAATGCATATAGGTAGTATACCTCATTTTAATGAATATGGAGACAAATTTAAAGTCACAGGCCCAGTAAAAAGTAAAGTTGGGTTTGGGATAGGCTTTTAAAATAAATATTCTTTCTGTATATCAACTATCTATTGGATATTAGATAACCATTGTGGGGTTTTTTTTTTTTTTCCTTAAATGTAAGCTCTGCGCCCTGTGTGGGGCTTGAGCTCATGACCCCAAGATCAGGAGTCGCATGCTCTATTGACTGAGCCAAGCAGATACCCAAACCATTATAGATTTTTAAGCAGGGGAACACAGTGTAGGATGAAAATGCTGTTTTTGTTTAATATAGTGATAATATTTAAGATACATAATAGATCTGGGGTGCCTAGGTGGCTCAGTGGGTTGGGCCTCTGCATTCAGTTCAGGTCATGGTCTCAGGGTCCTGGGATCCAGCCCTGCGTTGGGCTCTCTGCTCGGCGGGGAGCCTGCTTCCCACCTCTCTCTTTGCCTTCCTCTCTGCCTGCTTGTGACCTCTCTTTCTGTCAAAATAAATAAATAAAATCTTAAAAACAACAACAACATAATAGATCTAAAAAGATAGGAGGCATCAACTAGCACCTAAAGCAGTAATGAATGGTCTGCAGTGTTAAGGGCCTAGATTTGGAGGGGAGAGAGCAATAGCAATGAGGAAGGTAATTAGGTTTAAGAAGCGTGTGTGTGTGTGTGTGTGTGTGTGTGTGTGAGATTTGAATCCATTCTCTTTAATGAGCTACTGTAACAAAGAACTTAGCCCTGTGTCTAGTACTCTCATTTCTGAATGTGAATTGGTAGGCTTTTGTAACCAGCTTGACTGTGACATTAATAAGGAATCAGAGGGAATGTCAGGTTTTCAAGTCAGGTAAATATCTCGGTTTAAGGTAAGGTGGGAAGAAGTACAAGGGGAAATAAGTAAACTTGAACAACATATGTGAATGTCATGGTTTTTTGGAAATATGAACATCTGACATGTCTTCTGTATTTCTTTCTTTCTCTTTGTTTCTTGGCATTTTTCTGAATGTCCTGTAATCATATCGTACACTATTACAGAAAGTTGATTTCATTCAGTCACATGATTTGTTGGTTGGAAATAGTATATACCTGTATTTTTTTTTTAAAGATTTTATTTATTTGACAAAGAGAGAAAGATCACAAGTAGGCAGAGAGGCAGGCAGAGAGCGGGGGTGAAGCAGGCTCCCCGCCAAGCAGAGAGCCCGATGCGGGATTCGATCCCAGGATCCTGAGATCATGACCTGAGCCGAAGTAAGAGGCTTAACCCACTGAGCCACCCAGGCACCCTATACCCATATTTTTAAGCTAATCTTTAGTATTTTTAAATCTCAATTTGAGGGCCTTTTTTTTTTTTTTCTCCTTTTTGGAAGCAAGTACTCTGATTTCATTAGCACACAAAGTGTTTTTTGTTTTTTTTTTTTAAGATTTTATTTATTTATTTGCCAGGGAGAGAGAGAGAGAGTGAGCACAGGCAGGCAGAGTGGAAGCAGAGGCAGAGGGAGAAGCAGGCTCCCCGCCAAGCAAGGAGCTCGATGTGGGACTCGATCCCAGGATGCTGGGATCATGACCTGAGCCAGAGGCAGCTGCTTAACCAACTGAGCCACCCAAGCGTCCCTCACACAAAGTGTTTTTACAAGACAATTCTAAAAGACCAGGAACCCCATGCAAAAGACATGAATCGACAGTTCAGGTAAAGAGAAAAAAAAAATCAATCGTCACCATAATTAAAGACACATACACAAACAAAATATTATTTATTTTAATTTTAATATTTTATTTAAGTAAAAATTATTTAAAGATGTGTCAATCCTTAGTACTGGGGGAACACATATTCTCAAATACTACTGATGGGAGGTGAGGGAGAGAGTATAAATCAATGCATCCTTCTTGGAGGGGAGCTTGATGATATCTATCCAAAATTTAAATCCATATATCCCTTGATACAGCAATTGATCTTCTCTTCTGCAAATTATCTTATAGACACACTTACATAAGTGTGTCATGATAGATGCCGGAGAGTACCAATGGTGCATTTTTGAAAATAGCATTAATTCTTCACTCATAGAAGAGTTAGTTCAATGGATTATGCAGTCCATCTCATAGAATATGGTATATAGTCTTTAAAAAGAGTGAGATAAAGCCATATGTATGGGAAAATGTCTAAGGCATGTTAAGTTTAAAAAAAAAAGATATGGGATAATATATATGATCAAGTTGGATTTATGTTAAAAAATTATGTTTCTAAAAGCATAAAAATATTTTTGGAAATATGCTCCAGAAAGATGCTCAGTTAACAGTAGTTACCTCTAGAGAGGCAACTAGGGACAAAAAGCAGAGGGAGAGCTTTACTCTTATAGTTTTATGTTCTGTATGCTATTATTTTTATTTTTTTTAAGCATATAAAATTAATATGATAAAACAGAACTCCACTGTCCTTTGCTAAACTTTTTTTCTTTTTTTTTAAATAAACTACCCCCAACGTGGGGCTCATACTCACCACCCCAAGATCAAGAGTCACCTACTCTGCTTACTGAGCCAGCCTGGTGCCCCTCCTTTGCTAAACTTAGAATGAACCCTGGGGCTCCTGGGTGGCTCAGTCGGTTGGGTGTCTGACTCTTGAGCTCAGCTCAGGTCTTGATCTCAGGATCGTGGGTCTGGGCCCTGTGTTGGGCTCTGTGCTGGGCATAGAGCCTATTTAGAAACAAACAAACAACAACAGGGGCGCCTAGGTGGCTCAGTTGGTTGAGCAACTGCCTTCGGCTCAGGTCACGGTCCTGGAGTCCTGGGATCAAGTCCCGCATCGGGCTCCCAGCTCCATGGGGAGTCTGCTTCTCCCTCTGACCTTCTCGCCTCTCATGTTCTCTCTCACTGTCTCTCTCTCAAATAAATAAATAAAATCTTTAAAAAAAAAAAAAACAACAACAAAACTTAAAATGAACCTTGCTTTCCATAACTAAAAAAAAATCATTATAGAAAATTTCAAACTTTATCTATACCCCTTCCGTCTTCCTTACAGTACTCCTGGATTCTTTTGAAACAAATCCTAGACATTATATTATCTCATCTATAAATAGTTTATTATGTGCCTCTAAAAGATAAGAATTATTTTTTATAAACATAACCACAGTAATTTTCATGCTTGTAAATATTGATAGTAATTCCTTAATATCACCAAATATGTTAGTCAATGTGCAGATCTCCCCAATTATTTCGTTTTTTAAAATAGTTGACTCATTTGAATCAGGATCCAAATAAAGTTCAAACATTGCAATTAGCTGATAGTATCTCTCTCTCTTTCCTCCTTCCACTCTTTTTCTTTGAAACTTCCTTGTCCTATTTGAATCATTTGTCCTGTAGGATTTCCTTCAGTCTGAATATTGGTGACTGTATCCTAGTGACAGTTAACCATTATTAGATTGTTTACTACATTGACTGTAAATCAGTAGTAAAATCCAGAGACAAATTAGATTCAGGTTCTGTTTCTGAGGAAGAAATTCTTAGTGAGTGTTGGTGTATATTTTCATTATGAGGTAATGTATGGGTATCTTTTTATTTTTTATTTTTTTAAGATTTATTTATTTCAGAGAGAAAGAGTATGAGCTGGAGAGAGGTAGATGGAAAGGGAGAGAATCTTAAGCAAACTCCCTGTTGAGTGTGGAGCCAGTACAGGGGCTCAATGTCATTGCCCTGAAATATGACCTGAGCTGAAACCAAGAAATGGATGCTCAACTGACTGAGCCTCCTAGGAATCGCTGTCTGGTTATCTTTTTTGTGATGTCAGTAGCCACTGATGATCCTTGCGTAGGACCACTAATTGAAGAGTCTTCCATAAATGGAACTATTTCCATTGGCTCTGGCTAATATATTAAGTATTCTAGGGTATACAACATTTGGATACAGATTATTTTAAATACTTTCTGACTCTTATTGTCTGCAGCTATTTCCATTTGTCTGCTAGTTTATCTTTGAACCCTTTGTCATGATATAAAGTCTTCTATTTGATCATATGAATCATCATGTTTTTTAAACCCCAACTTAAAATTTACTTTTGGGGCGCTTGGGTGGCTCAATTGATTGAGTGTCTGCCTTCAGCTCAGGACATGATCAAGGGTCCTGGGATCGAGTCCCACGTCCAGCTCCCTGCTGAGCAGAGTCTGCTTTATCCTCTCCCTCCGACCCTCTCCCCTGCTATGCTCTCAAATGAATAAATGAAAAAAATCTTTTTAAAAAAGGTTACTTTTAATTTTTCAGTTTTTATTGGATATTTTTCTCCCTTCTGAGTGTATGTAAAAGGAATCAGAGACCTGATTACTAATAATTAGCCAAACAGAATACTGGATTATAAAGTTGTTTGTTTGCTTATTCAGTCTTTCATTCAACAGAGTTTATTCAGTATATCTGCTATGTTCATGGTACCATGTCCAGCTCATGTTGATTATCGTTGTGATGCAGTCCTTCAAACAGGCAGTATGGTGCAACATGGTAGATGCTGAGTAAGGGAAGACACGTGTGTGTGCTCCGAAGCATGAAGAAGGTTACCGTAAATCAGTCTTGAAGGGTAGTGGAAGGTTTCCTGGAGAAAGGGTAAGTAAGAGCCAGACCAAGGAAAGGCAGGTGGCCAGGGAATGATGAAAACATTCTAGGGGAGGGAGCAACTTGTGGAAAGGCCTAGAAGTGAGAGTAAAGCTGTTCCATGGGGCACTAAAAATAATTTAGAATAATGGGAGCATAGCTGTGGTGTGAGGAACGTGGGATTGCCTAGAGAGGGGCAGGGCCATACCCTAAGAGACTTGATGAGCCATAGTGAGTTTGGGCTTTATCCCCAAGGCAGCAAGGATGACCTATGTGGGTTTCAGATCGAAGGCAGCAAGGCCTATTAAAAAAGCAGTGATGGTACTGTGGACTAGAATTGACAGTGGTTTGAATTAGGTTAGAGGCATTAGAGATGGAAGTGGTCTTATTTGTTCTTTCAGAAAATACTTTCAGATAAACCTGTTTCTTGATAGGTGCTATTCTAGGCGCTTGGGAGTCAGCAGTAACCAAAATAGAACTCCCTGCCCTCCTGGAGCGTACACTGCAGTGGGGAAAAAGACAGTAAATAGATACTGGGCTTATCTAGTGGTAATTGCCTGGGAGAAGGATAAATCACAAAGAGGGATGAGGATGATAAGGGAGTGTGTGTGGGAAAGGATTTTTTGTGTAGAGTGACCAGTGATGGCTTCACTGAGAAGTTAGCATGTGAGCACATATCTGAGTGAAGTGAGGAAGCAAGCCATGCGCGTATCTGAGGGAAGAGTATTTGAAATAGCAGAAACAGAATTGCATGGTTCTTGGGATCAGAGGTTGCGTGGTGTGCCAGAGGAACAGTGAGGAGGCCAGTGGCTGAAGAGGAACACGTGAGCAGAAGAATAAGAGGAGTTGGGCCAGAGAGATAGCCTTTTGGCCATTGTGAAATTGTGATGGACAGAAGTAGAATCAAGGTTCAAACGGAGGAATCAGTAAGATTTGGGGATTGACTGGATATGGGTGATGGAAAGGAGGAAGGAGATAGGGAACAGAGTCAACTTGTAACGTGAATATTTTGACTTCATTTAAGAGAATAAAGCAGCTGGAGCAAATAAGCTTAGATACCTATTATCATGCAAATCTCTTTTTTATTACAACATTGGGGAAGAGGTAATATTGATTATACCCATTATGAAGGGAAGAAGTCTCTCACCATAGAATGGATTTTCGTTTGGTTTTGGTAGTTCTCCAGTTAAGGACAGACTTGACTGCTCAGCAGCCAAGAGAATGCCTGAGGAACGGGGAAGCAGAGCTAGGCTAGATATGGATAGAGCCCTTAGGATACTGCAGACTACTCCACCACATTACCACACCCTATATACACAGACACACAGCATATCCCATTTGCATTTTGTTGTTCTTTGCAGTCTTTAAGATCTCTGCTAAATTCCTAGTTGACATTAACCTAGTTCAGTAGTATTGCAGCTGTTTCTGCTAAGAGGGAAGTCATCATGATTTTATGTCTTTCCTAAACATGGTTTCGGAGATGCATCCATCCATTAAATCCTCATTTACTAATGATCTGCATAAGTCTCCATGCGATGCCTGGATGACAAAGAGCACAATTATATGGTCATTGTGCCAACTCTTAAGGACTTCAAAATTTACTAAGGTGGACAAGGGAAATCAGGGGTCACAGTTAGGCATGCTGTAATACTGGGTGTGAAGAAGGTATGGGGAGTCCAGGGAAGGGTTCCTTATAATTTTGGCTAAGTGAGATAAACTTCTAAAAGAGGAGGATAACTTCTGAAGCTATGACATTTTCATATGCTACCTAATCTGTGTGGAACATGCCCATCTACTTCTGTCCTTCTTTCCAAGTTCTTCAGACCAATCTTCCTGAGAAGACTGTGTTTATAGGTCCCTGTATGACCTTCCTTGTTCTTTCCCAGTATTCTGTAGACTATAATAGCTGGAAGGAAACAACTATGGGGTCAGTTAACAGAAAGCAAATAGTATAAGTAGGTTCATATGTAGTTTATTTTGTATTAATTCCTAATTAAAATTAGTAATACTGTTATACAAAAATAACTATATAGAAGTAGCTTTAAAAATACCTTGGCTTCTGGGGCGTCTGGGTGGCTCAGTTGGTTCAGCATCTGCCTTCAGCTAAGATCACTATCCCAGGGCCCTGGCATTGAGCCCCCTTTTCTGGCTCCCCTCTCAGCAGGGAGTTTCCTCCTTCTCCTTCTGCCTCTCCCCGCAACTCATGCTCACTCTTTCTCTCTCAAATAAAAAAATAAAATCTCTAAAAAAACAAAACAAAAACAGTGGCTTCTATCCTACAGAACAGCATTTCTCAAACTTGTGACATTTATATACCACTGTGTCATAGTGGTATTTGTCACACACAGGTAAAATTTGTAGAGTTACTTAGTATTTTTCTGTAGGCCAAATCACCCCCCCTTTTTTTCTAACTTCAAAGTCTACTTGAACCTCATCTTAAAAAATATTTGCAGAGGGATGCCTGGGTGGCTCAGTGGGTTAAAGCCTCTGCCTTCAGCTCAGGTCATGATCCCAGGGTCCTGGGATCAAGCCCCGCATTGGGCTCTCTGCTCAGCAGGGAGCCTGCTTCCTCCTCTCTCTCTCTCTCTGCCTGCCTCTCTGCCTACTTGTGATCTCTGTCAAATAAATAAATAAAATCTAAAAAAAATATTTGCAGAGTTATGATTTTCTGTTATTTTATAAGACTATATGACTCCTATATTAAAAAATATTTGCCCCTGGAGAGTTCCATTTCTGGATGAGACAGGGTAAGCACACGCCACCCAGTCTCTCCCACAGGATGCAGCTAAAAACCTTGGTAGAACACATGGAGTAGCAATTCAGGGACTCTGAGAAGTTGGCAGTAGCAGGTAGATTAGAGAAGAGCAGGATTTGAAATACCACCATCCAGCTGGGAGTTTCCTTTCTTATTTCTAGTATCCTTTGCCTGGACTCCATGCCTCCCAAACCTGGAAGTGGGCACCAGGCAAGGACAGAGAGAGCTCTAGGATAAACCCTCTAGTGCTAACTCAAATGTAAAAGGAGACTCCTAGCACTTAGAGAGAGTGGTAGAAACTGCCCCCTTTAAAGAAATTTTCATCATTCTGTCATACCCCAATCCCCAGGAAATCTTGTGTTGGTGATGGCAGTGTCAGCAGCAGTGGGGGCTTGCAGATCCCTGAAGCTTTAAGGGAGTGGGACCTTTCTCTCCAGTTGGAGAAGCTGTCATCCTAAAACAGTGGGGGTGAACTCCCATGACTTTTTTCCTTTCTCTGTCTTCCTGCTGCCTAGCTCCCAAATTAGGAGGTAGAATGAAATAACAGAAGCCCCAGGTGTCTGGCTGGAAGACAGGAAAGGGGAGCTCCAACGAACTGAAGAGTACTTAGGAGACAGTGGAGAGGGAGGAGTTTAAGAAAGTAACCCCATAAGGTTGTGGTCTCCTGGGCTTACCACCCCCCCCGAGTTGTCACATGCATGGATCTGTTCCCAAACAGCATACCAACAACTGTGAGCATTGAGATATAAGATGAATCACTGTCTAGGTCCTAGACTGGCCACTGGGTTGCGCTCCTGCCAGACGTATCAGAATAGTTTTGCAAAGGCTTTGAATGTAGAAATGACATTTAAATTATACCCCACAGAAGGTTGGTTGGAACTTGGGATCAGATTCCAGCCAGGTGGGTTGCCTACTAAAGTAAAAATATCAACATTTTCCATAGGATTTAAACAAGATGCAGAGTCTCATAATATTGAGAATGCCCAGGACAGAGTATAAAATTATTTAGCCTACAGAAAAATGGGAAATTCTTAGCCAGTGTGAAAGAGACAACCAATAGATAATACCTCTTCTCTACATGTGGATTATGCCCTTCCATTTAATTTGATTAGCAAGCCTTGGCCACATGCCTGCTGCTGGCCTAGTGACCGTTGCCAGGGAGTACCACGCACAAACGGGCTGACACTTCTCAGGACCCACCTCTGGAGCTAGTGCTGAAGTCATCTCCTTCGGAAGCATATGGCCCTACAGAGGAATAGTGGCTACTCAGAGTAAAAAAACAGAAGTTCTCACTTCCAGATTTCATAAAAACTTATCTAAGTTGGGTTCTGAGATTTTAAGGGATTTTTCTATAGTAAGGTACAGAGAGGCTTGAAAAGAGGGAATCTGTCAGATGGCTCAGTACACTTTTTTATTAAGCCTCTGGTGTGTGGGCGCCTGGGTGGCTCAGTGGGTTAAGCCGCTGCCTTCGGCTCAGGTCATGATCTCAGGGTCCTGGGATCAAGTCCCGCATCGGGCTCTCTGCTCAGCAGGGAGCCTGCTTCCTCCTCCTCTCTCTCTCTCTCTGCCTGCCTCTCTGCCTACTTGTGATCTGTGTCTGTCAAATAAATAAATAAAATCTTTAGGAAAAAAAAAAAAGCCTCTGGTGTGTTTTCCCTTTGTGTATGATTCTTTTTTTATTTTTTAGGCAGATGGGGAAACATGCTTCAAGACCAACTGTTGTTTTAGCACTGAAATAAATAACTCGTTGAAGAATGCAGGTGTAGTGAGCCATACTTTAGCCTTTGTAGCCGAAGATGACAGCCACTGACCAGTAGTTGCCATGCCCCTAACCAGTCCCCATCAGCTGCCCATACTGGTCTGGGATTTGTAGCTGCAGACTCCAGGTCCCAAGTTTGGCACAGTTTGCACTTACTTTCCTCTTCAGGAAGAAGTATTTGAGGTATTCATCCTTGCTTTCTTGGTTTATCTGTCACTGTGATTCCCTGAGTTCCTGAGGTACTGTATCATTTGAAGTTTTGCTTTCGTGTGTCTTCAGAGTGTTTCTTTTTCCTCTTCTGCTTGAATTATCTCTGTTCAGCTCATCACACACCAGCTATTTGGGAATGCAAAGCAGAGAATTTTAGAAAGCATGCTTGAGAGAGAGGCTATTGAAAGTGGCAGCAGAGCTTATTAATGTTAACAAATTCTTAGAGCCTTAAATGTGTCAAGCTTCAATTTGTGCAGGCAAAAAGGGGTCAGAATGAAGATAGCTTTAAATTGTAAATAAACTTAAAGCTGTAAAATGGCAGGATCAGATTTTAAGGGACTAAGTTGAAGAGGTGACTAAGAGCCCAGAGTAATAATTTGCCCCAAAGTCCTTCTGTATTACCTTTATAATATTAGACCAATGGGAAAGGGGACTTTGTGGGAATCAGGTGGAAGGATCTCAGCAGAGAGCAAGCTAGTCATAGTCCTCACTCTGTTGGCAGTATCATCTTAAGATCTGAAGCAAGTCACAAGATTTAAATGTTGACACTCATTTCTAGAGCGCTAACTCCGTGCCAGGCATTGCTCTAAGCATTTTACATACTAACTCATCTAATCCTTACAACAACCCTGTGAAGTAGAAACTGTTATTGTCCTCATATTATGGATAAGGAAATTGAGGCCCAAAGAGATGATTTGCCTAAGGCTGTATAAAACTAATAAGCACAGAGCTAGAATTCCAACCCAGACGGCTTGATTTTTACCTTTTAACCACTATGCTGGATTGCCTCTCAGTTTGGTTTTACATTATGCATTAAAAATACCTACCGTAGGGCACCTGGGTGGCTCAGTGGGTTAAGCCTCTGCCTTCGGCTCAGGTCATGATCTCAGGGTCCTGGATCGAGTCCCACATCGGGCTCTCTGCTCAGCAGGGAGCCTGCTTCCTCTTCTCTCTCTCTCTGCCTGCCTCTCTGCCTACTTGTGATGTCTCTCTGTCAAAAAAAACAAAAAACAAAAAACAAAAAAAAAACACCTACCATAACTATCTTTCAGAGTTGTGGGAAGCAGAAAGTGAAATAATAGAAGTTCTCTTAATAAAGAATTATTTTTTTCCAAAAGAAAACTGTAGCATAAGAACCCAACACCAATGCTGGCGATTACTATGAGAAAGCCCATTTCTAGAGAACAGTGACATTTAGAATCAGAATCTTAAGTTAGGTTAAAAGTTCCTCCAAGGCTTCATTCTAAGAGGATTTTTATCTAAAACCGTAGTTCTCAGATTCTGAAAATTTCACAGATCTGTCAAATACACACTTGTGCACACACACACACACACACACACACACCCCAACCCAAACTACCATCTGCTATCATTTACCATTATAGAAAGGGCATATAACACCAAGAACATTGGTGAGATATAACCCCTTATTGGGTATGTGATTTGCAAGTATTTTTTCTCATTCCGTAGGTTACTTTTTGAGCTGTTGTGTTCTTTGGTGCACAAAAGTTTTTAAGTTTGACATAGTCCTTTTTTGTCAATTTTGCTTTTGTTGCCTGTGCTTTTGGTGTCATATCTGAGAAATTCTTGCCAAGTCCGATGCCATGAAAATTTCCCCTATGTTCTAGAAGTTGTATAGTTTTAGGTCTTACACTGAGGTCTTTAATCCATGCAGTGTAAGATAAGGTCAACTTCATTCCTTCCCATATGGATATCAAGTTTTCCATATCATTTGTTGAAGAGACTATCCTTTCCTCAAAGAATGGCATTCTTGTCAGGATAATTTCACTAGGAAACAAGGGTTTATTTCTGGGCTCTCTGTCCTGTTCTATTGGTCTGTTTGCCTTTATGACAGTACTGTACTGTTTTGATTACTGCAGCTTTGTAACAGTTTGAAATCAGAAAGTATGAATCCTCCAACCTTGTTCTTTTTGAAAATTGTTTTGGCTTTCTGGAGTCCCTTGAGATTCCATATGAATTTTAGGGTGATATTTCTGCCAAAAATGCCATTGAGATTTTGATTAAGATTTTATTGAATCTCTATATCACTTTGGGTAGAGTAGGCATCTTAACAATACTGTTTTCTAATGAACATGAGATGTCTTCTCATATATCTGTGTCTAGTCCAGTGAAGTGATTGGGTCCTGGCCTTTTCTTTTTTGGGAGGTCGTTTGTTTTCATTGAAGTGTAGTTGGCATACACAGTGTTACATTAATTTCAGGTGTACAACTCAGTGATGCACCAAGTCTGTACATTATGTTGTTCCCACCACAAGAACGGCTACCACCTGTCACCATACAGTGCTCTTACAATACCATCAACTATATCCCATTGGGAGGTTTTTGATTTCAGATTCAATTTCCTCACTAGTTATTGGTCTTTTCAGATTTTCTTTTTCTTAGTGATCCAGTTTTTTGTAGATTGGTAGATTGTGTGTTTTTAAGAATGTATCCATTTCTTCAAAATTATCCAATTTGTTGGTGTGTAGTCACTCATAGTATTCTGTTACAATCCTTCTTATTTCTGTGGAATTAGTTGTAATTTTCCCTTTCATTTCTGATTTAAATTAAGTCTTCTCTTTTGTACTAATTAACTATGTAAGGCTTTGTCAGTTTTGTTGATCTTTTAAAAAAACCTACTCTTAGTTTCATTGACTTTTTTTTTCCTATGCTGTTTGGTTTCTTTTTCTTTTTCTTTTTTTAACCTAATCTTCGTTATTTCCTTCCTCCTGGTAGCTTTGGGCTTAGTTCTTCTTTTTCTAGTTTCTTGAGGTGTAAAGTTAGGTTATTGATTGAGGTGTTTTGTTGTTGTTTTTTTAATGTACACATTTATAGTTACCCTCTTAAAAGCACTGTTTCCACTGGATCCCATAGTTGTGGTATTTGTTTTTGTTTTTGTTTTGTTTTTTTTAAGATTTTATTTATTTATTTGACAGACAGAGTTCACAGGTAGGCAGAGGCAGGCAGAGAGAGAGGAAGAAGCAGGCTTCCTACTGAGCAGAGAGCCCGATGCGGGGCTTGACCCCAGGACCCCAGGATCATGACCTGAGCTGAAGGCAGAGGCTTTAACCGTCTGAGCCACCCAGGCGCCCCATGGTATTTGTTTTTTCACTTTCATTCGTCTCAAGGTATCTTCTGAGTTCCCTTGGGACTTCTTTGACCTCTTGGTTATTTATGAGTGTGCCATTTAATTTCCATATATTTGAAGATTTTCTTATTTTCCCTGTGCTGTTGATTTCTAGTTTCATTTCATTGTGTTGGAAAGGCTACTTTGTATGATTCCAGTCTTCTTGAGTTTGTAAAGACTAGTTTTGTGGCCTGACATGTGTTTTGTATTTTTTTAAATTTCTTTTCAGCGTAACAATTCATTGTTTTTGCACCACACCCAGTGCTCTATGCAATACATGCCCTCCTTAATGCCCACCACCTGGCTCCCCCAACCTCCCACCCCACGCCCCTTCAAAACCCTCGGGTTGTTTTTCAGAGTCCATAGTCTCTCATGGTTCACCTCCCCTTCCAATTTCCCTCAACTCCCTTCTCCTCTCCATCTCCCCATGCC
>NC_081561.1:61691150-61784485 GCF_022355385.1 Mustela nigripes
CCCCTGCCCCTTCAAAACCCTCGGGTTGTTTTTCAGAGTCCATAGTCTCTCATGGTTCACCTCCCCTTCCAATTTCCCTCAACTCCCTTCTCCTCTCCATCTCCCCATGTCCTCCATGTTGTTTGTTATGCTCCACAAATAAGTGAAACCATATGATAATTGACTCTCTCTGCTTGACTTATTTCACTCAGCATAATCTATTCCAGTGACATGTGTTTTATTCTAGGAGAATGTTCCAGGTGCACTTGAGAAGAATGTATATTCTGTTACCGGGTGGAATGTTCTGTGTATGTGTGTTAAGTCCATTTGGTTTATAATGTTCAGGTTCTCTGTTTCCTTACTGATTTTCTGTTTGGTTGTTCCATCCATTATTGAAAGTGGAGTGTTGAAACATCTTACTGTGTTGCTGTCTATATTACATTCAAGTTGGTCAGAATTTGCTTCAGATAGTTAGGAGCTCTTGAGGTTTGGTGTATAAATGTTCATAAATATTGTATGTTCTAGGTGAATTGACCTTTTTGTCATTAAATAATATCCTTCTTTGTCCCTGTAACAGTTTTTTTTTTTAAATTTTATTTATTTAAGTAATCTCTATACCCCACATGGAGCTCAAACTCAAAACGCTGAGATCAAGAGTCACATGTTCTTCCAGCTGAGCCAGCCAGGCACCTCTCCTGTAACAGTTTTTGATTTGAAGTTTATTCTGTCTGATAGTAGTATAGCAACTCCTGTTCTCTTTTGGTTATCATTTGCATGGAATTTTTTTCCTTCCTTTTTACTTTCAGTGTTTATTCTTAGATCTAAAGTGTATCTCTTGTAGACAGCATATAGTTGGATGTTGATTTTTTTTTTAAAGATTTTATTTATTTATTTGACAGAGAGAAATCACAAGTAGATGGAGAGGCAGGCAGAGAGAGAGAGAGGGAAGCAGGCTCTCTGCTGAGCAGAGAGCCCGATGCGGGACTCGATCCCAGGACTCTGAGATCATGACCTGAGCCAAAGGCAGCGGCTTAACCCACTGAGCCACCCAGGCGCCCTGGATGTTGATTTTTTAAAAAAAGATTTTATTTGGGGCACCTAGGTGGCTCAGTTGGTTAAGCGTCTGTCTGTAGTTTGGGTCATGATCCCAGGATCCTGAGATTGAGCCCTGTATTGGGCTCCCAAGCAGGGAGCCTGCTTCTCCCTCTGCCTCAGCCTGCTTTTCTCCTGCTTGTCCTCTCTCTCTCTGTCAAATAAATAAATAAAATCTAAAAAAAAAGATTTTATTTATTTTTGAGAGAGTGAGAGAGAGATCACAAGTAGGCAGAGAGGCAAGCAGAGGGAGAAGCAGGCTCCCTGCTCAGCGGGACTTCATCCCAGGACCTTAGGATCATGACCTGAGTCAAAGGCAGATGCTTAACCAACCGAGCTACCCAGGGATCCCTGGGTGCCTGAACTTATCACCCCGGAGATCAAGACCTGAGCTGAGATCAAGAGTTGGACACTTAATCACCCTAGCTACCCAGGCACTCCCACACTTTATGTTATTGATGTTAGAAATTACATCTTTATATATTGGATACCTATCAACATAGATTTATATATATATATTTTTTTAGATTATTTATTTATTTATTTACAGACAGTGATCAAAAATAGGCAGAGAGGTAGGCAGAGAGAGAGGGGGAGGGAAGCAGGCTCCCCGTTGAGCTAGAGCCCGATGCGGGGCTCGATCCCAGGACCCCGAGATCATGCCCTGAGCCGAAGGCAGAGACTTTAACCCACGGAGCCACCCAGGCGCCCCAGATTTATAGTTTTTAAATGTTTTTATCATTTAAATTTTATATATCAAAAATTACTGTAATACAGGTTACTATATTTGTCTGTGTGTTTACTTTTACTGGAGAACCTTATATTTGTATGTTTTTGTGTTGCTGTCTTGTCTTTTTCTTTGTAAAGATTCCATTTAGCATTACTTATAGAGCAGGACTGGTGCTAATGAACTGTCTCAGCTTTTCTTACATGAGAAAGTCTTAATTTTACCTTCATTTTAAGAAAATATTTTATTTATTGACACACAGAGAGAGATCACAAGTAGGAAGAGAGGCAGGCAGAGAGGGGGAAGCAGGCTCCATGCCAAGCAGAGAGCCCAGTGTGGAGCTCAATCCCAGGACCCTGAGACCATGACCTGAGTCGAAGGCAGAGGCTTAACTTTCTGAGCCACCTAGGTGCCCCAATTTCACCTTCATTTTTGAAAGTTAATTTTGCTGGATACAGTTCTCTTGGTTGACAGGGATTTTATTTCTTTCAGCACTTTGAATAGTAGCATCTCACTCCATTCTAGCCTACAGAGTTTCTGCTGAGAAATCACTGATAATCAAATGGAAGCTCACTTGTATATGACAAAGAGCTTTTCTCTTGTTGCTTTGAACAATGTGGTGTGTCTTGCTGGGTTCTTCCACAGCAAGACTATGGAGTCTTTTCAGCTTTTTGACTATGTATGTCCATTTCTTTTCTCAGGTTTGGGATGTTTTCAGCCATTATTTCTTCAAATATGCTCTCTATCCCTTTCTCTTTCACTTCCTTTTCTGGGACTCCCATAGTATGTACATTGATTTTCTTAATAGTGTTCTATAAGTCCCTAAGGCTCTCTTCACTTTTCTTCATTCTTTTTTCTTTTTTATTCCTCTGAGTTAATTTCAAATGACCTGTGCAAGTCATTGCAAGCAAAGGACCTTTGCTGCTTTTTTCTTCTGCTTTCTCATATTTGCTGTTAAACCCCTCTAATGATTTTTTTCACTTCAGTTATTATATTTTTCAGCTCCAGAATTCCTTTTTATTCTTTTTGAGATTTTATTTATTTATTAGAGAGAGAGACAGAGATCAAGCGGGGAAAGGGGCAGAGGGAGAGGGAGGGACAAGCAGACTACCCACTGAACAGGGAGCCCAATGCAAGTCTTGATCCCAGGCCCCTGAGATCATAATCTGAGCCGAAGTTAGTCACTTAACTGACTGGGCCACCCGGGCACCCCTCAGCTCCAGAATTTCTGTTTCTTTTCTTTTCTTTTCTTTCTTTCTTTCTTTCTTTCTTTCTTTCTTTCTTTCTTTCTTTTTTTTTTTTTTTAAGATTTTAAAACAACCACCTATCCCAGTCTTTGTGTACTCGATTTGTGGAGGGAAGACCTTCACCAGTTAGCCCAGTTGGAGGTTCTAGGATCCCTCAAACTTTTTCTAATTTCTTGTCCCCCAGATGTCTGCCTACAGAACTGTACCTCAGACATACAGTTTACCTCTGTTTTTTCAGTGGTTTCCAAACTCTGACACCAGTCTGGTCAGTGCTGAGTCTGGTGAGACAGAAATCTGTCCTTCAGCAAACCCTCAGATGAGCCAGAATGTTGGGTGTTTGGCTTTTCTTTCTGTCCAGAGAGAGGAGTCCTGGTTGAGGGGGTTTCCTCCTAGTTGCTCCATGCTCTGCTGTGTAGGGAGAGGGTTATCAATGGGCACATGAATACACAAATTTCTTTTCCCTTTTTTTTCTGAAATCTCCTGGTTTTATAATGACTTGGGTGCTATAGCTTTTTAGATGATCTCTGGAGTTCTAACAGAGGTATTCTGTTCCATATGTTATGAACTCACTTTCTCTGTTGAAGAATGAATGAGGGCCTGTAACTTCCTAGTCTGCTATCTTACTGATATAATTCCCTCTAATGCTTTTTGTTTTTAAAGAATTTTGCTTTGCATTGGCAATAGGAAGAAGTGGAAGCTGCCTTAAAGTAATTGATATATATTCTGACCAAGAATACAAGATTTATAAATTAAAAGTATCAGTATTTGGTAGACTATAACAAGCGCTCAGCCTATAAATGCAATAGGAGCTGAGAGTAAAACTTCATAAATCTTAAACCTGGAATTGGGCAAATAATAAGCTTCTATAGATGGGAAGCTCCCTGAAGACAAGGACTGTGTGTGTGTGTTTTTTTTTTTTAAAGATGTTATTTATTTGTCAGAGAGAGAGAGACATAGAGCAAAAGCAGGGGGAGTGGCAGGGAGAGGGAAAATGGGCTCCCTGCTAGGGAGCCCAATGTGGGACTCAATCTCAGGATCCTGGGATCATGACCTGAGCTGAAGGCAGACGCTTAACTGACTGAGCCACCCAGGTGTCCCAAAGATTGTGCCTTTTTACTATAATATTTCCAGGACCAACAAAATACTTAATAGATATTCAAATAATTTACTTAACAAATAACAAATAAATGAGCAGAAAGGAGTAAAGACCCTTCCTAGAGGGGGGCAGTATAAGCAAAGGTGAGAAGACAAGTGTATATTTAGGTTTTTTTTTGTTTTGTTTTGTTTTGTTTTTCAAGGAAATGGATAGTTCAGTTTGTCTACTTTTGGAGGAAGCCTACAGAAATACTCAGAAATAGAAGGGTCAGGTGGTAAAGTCTTAAATGTTAAGCAGAAAATAGTAAGGTGCTGTGGACATTTTTAGAGCGTTTACTTTTAGAAAGGGCTTTTGGGGTAGATTGGGTAGAAATTATTTTCCATTATGAAGGGAGAATTTTTAAATATAGGTGTTTGGCTTGATGTGAGTACATAGAAGGTAAATAGAAAGGAAGTAATCCTTGATGAGACAGAACTTTTCATTCTTGGATAAATGAGAAAGTGATAGTGCCACTAATGGAAATGGGAGATCAGAGGATGGAAGTGGTTTTTGTTTGTTTTTAACAGGGAAAACTTCATATTTGCTGGCCAAGGTGTCTTATTTCAGGTGTTTTGGGTACTGGTTTGTGAAGAAAGACTTACTGTTCTCTGTGAGCCAAAAAACCTTCTTTCTCAGCTGCCTGCCACTTCCTGTGTCTACTGTTGTTAACTTCCTTCCTATCTATTCAATTTATCATTTCATAAACTTTTCCTACCTTTTGTTAACTTGCGTCCTCTGGTTCTTAATAGTTGTGTGTACATCCTAATGCCTTCTACTTTCCACACATGAGTAACCTTCTTCCATCTGTTCATCAAGCCATCCATAAAGTGTTGTTATGCCTTTGCCACTCTGGGAGATACCAAGTAAGTGTAAGAAATGGCAACCCTGTAGCAAGCTGTGTCCTCCAACCTCAGGATCGCACCCTTGATGGTGGTAAAGACTCAGATCGAAGATGTTAGTGGTGGTTTGGTCTCAGGATGGTGCATCTCCCCAAGAATCACCACGTCTCCTTTCCCTTGCCACCCTCTCCCAAGTATTACTGTTGCATTATTTCTTTCCCTTTCTGTATCTTGGATAGTTAAGTGTGACCACACTTGAAGATAGGTAGCACTACTTTTTTTTTTCCCCCAATATTTTATTTATTTATTTGACAGACAGAGATCACAAGTAGGCAGAGAGGCAGGCAGAGAGAGGAGGAAGCAGGCTTCTTTCTGAGTAAAGAGCCTGATGCGGGGCTTGATCCCAGGACCCTAGGATCATGACTTGAGCCGAAGGCAGAGGCTTTAACCCACTGAGCCACCCACGTGCCCCAAATAGCACTACTTTTGAATCCTGGTTGAATTCTTTTCTGACTATGTGTTCTTAAAGGAAGTTATTTAACATCTAAGAAAGCCTCAGGATCCTCATTTATCAAATGGGAATGATGGCATCTTGCTGTTTCAGGCCTAGAGAAGTTGTGAAGAATACTTGAGACCTGGGGCATCTTAATAGTTACTGTTGTTATTGTTGTATAATTGTTACATTATAAGCCTTCTTAATAGCATTTGATGTTATGTTAGAGTGAGGTAAAATAGCAGAGTCAGGAGTGAAGTGGGAGGTTATAAATTCGAGAATCACAAGGTCAGATGTGTCACAGACATGGAAAACCTAAGAATTCCCTATACTACAGAGAAACTCATGAAAACATTAAGATAGGACACATTTATTTTAGTTGCCCACATTGATTTTCTCCCTAGTGATGGCATCTGTGTTTCAATATTTTCAGCTATTCAAATATGTGAGCATTTGACTTTTTAAAACTTATTTATTTATTTATTTATGAGAGAACACACAAGCACAAGTGGAGGGAGGTTCAAAGGGAGAAGCAGACTCCCTGCTGAGTTGGGGGATCTGATGCAGGACTCGATCCCAAGACACTGGCATCCTGACCTGAGCTGAAGGCAGATGCTTAACCAACTGAGCCACCCAGATGCCCTAACCAACTTTTAGGGCTTTAAAGTCAAATGCTGGGCTCCTGGGTGGTTTAGTCTGTTAAGCGGCTGCCTTCAGTTCAGGTCAAGATCCCAGGGTCCTGGGATGGAGCCCCGTGTTAGGCTCTCTGCTCAGAGAGGAGTCTGCTTCTCCCTCTCCCTCTGCCCCTCCTCCCTGCTCTAGCTATCTCTCTCTCCATCTCTTTCTTAAATAAATAAATAAAATCTTTGGAAAAAAAAATAAACATTGTTTATTGATATGTTAGTAGACCTGCTAATATATTCAACACATTTTTCGAGTTCTATCTCATTTTAGCATCATCGACAGTGCTTTTTGAAGAGGGCAGAATTCTACAATAGCTTTTTAGGAGACATTGCCAAGACAGTTTTGAAATCAGACAGTGAATTGTCTGGGCCAGGTTAATAAATGTTTTCCAGATGTACTGTTACCCTGCTCTTTATCTCTTGGCTCCTTGTAGTGTACAGAAGTCTTGCTACTGTTTCTTATTTTCCTTGAACCCATACTGTGATAATCTTGTCCACATCTGCCTTATTTGAGCCCAGATTCTCACCTGTGATGTATGACAGATATAAGGGAATTCTCAATCATACCAATGAGACCTAGTGAGAGAGAAGCCTTGCTATGTTTTTTTAAAGATTTTTATTTATTTATTTGACAGAGATCACAAGCAGGCAGAGCAGCAGGCAGGGGTAGGGGGGAAGCAGGCTCCCTGTTGAGCAGAGAGCCTGATGTGGGGCTCGATCCCAGGACCCTGAGATCATGACCTAAGCTGAAGGCAGAGGCTTCTGAACCACCCGGGGGCCTGTAGCATGCTATGTTCTTCATGTGGAATTTTTGTACTTCTTTTCACATTTCAAACTGGAGTGGCTTTCCAAAACCTTGTATTGTTAGAGTATGGCAGAACATTTAGAGCAATGTTGCACATTGGTGCTTAAACATTTTATCACCTATTATAACTCTTTAGTTATTAATCATTTATTTCAACTGTGAGGATTAACAAGGAAACATTTTATATTCAATTAACAATAAAAATTTACTTCCCTAAACATAGATCTGAATTTTTCATTAACTAGAATTCAAGTCAAAAGCAACCCCCTTTCCCCCCAAAAAAGGTTGGGGCAAAAAAGGTAACTGAAAGTATCACATGATCTTTAATCACAAAAGAATAAAAGAAATGTTGAATTATGTTTATTCTAGTGTTTTGAAATACCAGAATAGTCAATTATTTGAGTTAATTGATATTTTATAATGTTCCAATCCTATTTTGATTGGTTTCTGTGCCTAAAACATACTTCTTGGTACATCATAGGTGGACTCTCAATAGTACTTTTTGATGTGATTAACTTATAGTGATAAAATGTTTGCTGCCAGAAATGCCCTTTTAAGTAAACTGGTATCTGTGAACAACATAGTCCTCATAATAACAGTGAGTTTCTAGTTGAACAAAACGAACTTCTTTCAAATAATGTCACTTTGTTGAGAGCTATCAGAAATGACATTCTTACTGTGCTTACAAGAAACACACCATGTATGTGAACTATCTGAAAAGCCAAGTCTTTTTAAATATTTGACTGTTTTGCCAGCAAATACCTAATTTCACTAGGACCTAGGCATTTACCAAGATATACATATGTTGCTACAAAAGTGTGACAGTCCTGTAAAATGTCCAGCAAAGGAACTGGAACCGGGAAGGAATCAGTGACATGGGCAGTCAACACAGAACTTCAAAAGACAATTGTGTCTTTGTAACACAGAACAAACAGTTCCACTTATACTATCAAAGTGATGGAACTCTACCTAGGATTAAAAAGACCAGCAACTAACATGAATAGAAGATGCCCAGGAAAGATTTGGGGTCACATTCTTAGTTTTTGTCTGTATGAAGAGCCCTGGGTAAGGAGTGATAAAAAGTGGTGCAGCCTTTGCCTTAAGGAGCTTGGAGTATGGTGAGGAGAATAGATAAACAACTGAGGGCTGTAGGCAATGAGAGGCGTTCTTGGAGGGAGAGATTCATTGTGCAGTGAAGTGGTTAGGAGAAGCTTGAGCATAGAGCAAACAAGCATACTGCTTCAAAAGTATTAATTGCTTGCAGATCTGTTCTGTTTACTCCACTATTGTCTCTCTTCCTACTATGAACTTACTATTTACTTGAATACTTTCAAAAGTACAAAACAACAAGGAATTTCCAAGGAAGTGTGTATTATCAGGATTTTGAGTAAATGGTGAGCACATCAGTCTGGTTTGCATGCAAAGAAAGGGTTCAAGATAATATGAGAGGCTATTTGGCATCCAGTTGTTTGGAATACTTACAAAGGTCTGGCTAAGGGACTTAGGCATTATCATACAAATAATAGCAAGCTGTTAGAGATGGTAGTTGTGGGTTTTTGTTGTTATTTAATTTGGAGCAATGGTTAATGTTAAGTCTGGATTTGGAAGCTCAAAGGGTTAGTGGTGAAGGGAAATAATCAGTTTACTTCAAAAATACTAGCATCACTTTTTATAGCCAAAATGTAGGTTATCTTGTTTGGAGTTTCCCGTTATACTCTGAAGTTCAGTCAGGCCGGAAAAGTAGCACCAGTGTATCAGGATCTCCTGCTGGCTGGCACTGGTGCTGCATACTGCTTCAAAAGTATTAATTGCTTGCAGATCTGTTCTGTTTACTCCACTATTGTCTCTCTTCCTACTATGAACTTACTATTTACTTGAATACTTTCAAAAGTACAAAACAACAAGGAATTTCTTCAGGGGTTAAAGTAGGCACTGGATTACCAAAACAAACTTCCCCAAGTTTGGAGACTTATGATCATTGGGAGGAAATATGGGTCTTGCTTTGAACTTAGCTATATCCATCACGAAAACAGTCCTAAAGAGTGCCTAGAAGAGAAAGCTGTATAGGTAAGTTTTATTAGACCTTCATGGAAACAGATAAACTGTGGAGGAATTAAACTGTTTTAGAGAAGAGATAAAGAGGTAAAGCTACCCATTTCATTTTTTTGAGGTTAGTGTAATTTTGTTACAAAAACAGAAGGATGATAGAAGAAAATGAAAGGCTAATCACATTTCTGAATATGGATGTAAAAATTCTAAATGAAGTATTAGCAAATTAAATGTATCATTATATTAAAAGGCAAAACTAAAACATTATGACCAGATGGTTTTTTAAATAATTGTATGCAAGGATGGTTCAATATCAGGAAATCCACCACTGACATAATCCAGCATATTAGTTTATAAGGTGGTATGGTCATATAATTTTCTTAATAAGTTAGAAAGAAACTATTAGATGGAATTTAATATTTAGTCTGATTAAAATTTTCTTTTTACCAAACTAGAGATAAAAGGGAACTTCCTTAATTCAAAGTTAACCCAACCCCCCTGTGATAGCTATCATACTTAATACTAAAACTGTGGACCCATTCCCTCTAATGTTAGGAACAGGACATGGTGCCTACTGTCATCTTACTATTTAGTAATAAATTGGAGTTTCTGGTGAATTCCAGAAAAAAATAAATAAAAGATATAGATAGAAAAGAGAGGACACAGCTGTCTATATTTGAAGAAGATGTGGTTATTCATAGAAAATTTAAGAGAATTGACAAAGTATTAGAGCTAATAATGGAGTTCAGTGATTTTGTGGTTGAACCATATGAAATTAACATTTCTTTGTAGGTAAAAATGGTCAAATATCAGTTGTTTTCATATGATTCAATCTAATATAAAAGTTAGTCATATCAATAGCTATTTATTAAGTGTATATTTTTAAAAAGATCCCAGAAAAAGATCCCATAAAAAACTGTCAAGTATCCGGGAAATATCTAAATAAGAAATATGTTAGTCCTTATGGAGGAAACATATTGCAAGACTTGAATAAATGAGAGATACCATGTTCATGGATGGAAAGACTTAACTATCATAAAGAGGTTACTTTTCCCCCGAATAAGGTTTTATTTTATTTTTAAAATTTCTAAGTTTTACTTAAGTAGTTTCTGCACTGAACATGGGGCTTGAACTCATGACCCCGAGATCAAGAGTCACACATGCTGTTCTGACTGAGCCAGCAAGGTGCCCCTCCTCAAATAAGTTTTTGATTTAAAGCAATACCAATCAAAAACTCAAAGGATTTTAAAAAATAATTTTGCAAGCTTATCCTAAATTTCATATGGTAAAGTGGGAAAAAAGGCTAAGGCTGCATTGAAGCAGTGGTACAGAATGGCAAGATTTGCAGAACTTGTCTCTGTAGTAATCAGAACAGTATAGCTTTCCTAAGGGACTAGTCAAATAAGCCAGCTGAAGAGAATAGGAAAATAAATCCAGATGTATTTTAATAACCTAAGTGTAAAACTTTAAATCTTTCAGAAGATATTATAAAGAGAATATCTTTATTACCTTGAATTAAGAAAGGATTTCATAAAATATAAAATCCTAAATTGCATCATATGATTGCATTAACTGAATCGTATTCAGGACAAAAAAATACCTTAAACAAAAGACAAGCAGCAGACTAAAAGAGGGTATCCAGAATATATAAAGAACTCATTACATAAAGAAGACAACGGGATCCAAAAGTAGGCAAAGGTTAGTTGATCTCTTGAAATACATAATGCCTGTTACTTTATTTCTGCCAATATTAGATATATATCTGTTGATAGCACCTTCAAATCAGTTTAGGTTTTGTTTTTTGTTTTTGTTTTTGTTTTTTGGTGAGTAAAGTGATAGAAATTTATTAAGTGAAGATACAAAAAAAGCTCTCAAAGGTGAGAGGGGTCCTGATGGGGTTGCGAACAAGTACCTTTAGGGTTGGTTTTTTTTGTGGGGGGGTGGGCGGCCAGGGTTGGTCTTTTATAGACATCTAACCAGAGAACTTAAATCCTTTTAACATCTCTACTTATAGCACCATTGAGCAAGGACTAGTGATAACACCTTCAGTGGCCCACCTCCCCGCCAGGATCTCCTTATTCTTTGTTGTTCTCTTTGTTGGTCTCAGGTGATTATCATAATAAAAGACACCCCACTCCCCATGCCTAGGGCAGAGTGGTCCTAGAGCAGGGTGGTCTGGTTTGTCCCCATATCTCTGGTCTCCCCACACCTCCACATTTTTGGGATTTCTGTGAGCCTGATCACATAGCCCCCTCTCTATGTCTTCCTCCCTAGCCCCACCTGTCCCTTACTCATTCCTCCCCCTGGAATAGTAACCCTAACTACCGTTAGGGAATGGGACAATGACAGCTCTGGCTGCTTCCTGCTGAAATGGGGTGGCGGGCTGTATGGCAGTTAGAATCTATCCAGGGGTTGGTCCAGGAGCTTGTGGTATGGCTCCAGGGGGGGTCATGATGGGCAGCAAATGGTACATGCACCAGCACAAGCAAAGGGATAAACATAAAACAAGTATGAGGCCCCAAATTATGATCCCATTACTTTGATAAGTTCCCTAGTAAGCAATTTTGTCAAATAGATCAGTGGATATCTTGATCTTAATAGATCACAAATGTCCCCTGCTAATTGGGACCCCTTGCAGGAGCTAACTGTAATATTAGAACACATGTGAGGAAATTTTTCGCAATCCAAATGGTGTAGCAGTCAATAGTGGCACGGTTCTTGAGAAGTCCTTCTCTGACTTCATTCTTTTGTTGGCTTGAATGCATCCAGGGCCTGGATACTATCATTTAGAGTCCTGTAGATGTGGGTAGATTCCTCTGCATAAGAAAGTAACCTGGGGTTCCTGCACCCTTTGGTGGAAGTGATCCCAGATTTCAGCACCAAAATGGCGTGGGAGAGCTAGGTTATTGTCTCACAGAGTCGAAGAGTGTATCTCGCAGACAAAGGTAAGTGAGTAAAGCGATTGAAGTTTATTAAGTGAAGATACAGAAAAAGCTCTCAAGAGTGAGAGGGGTTCCTAAGGGGTTGCCCAAAGCAGTTTTATTCTTACTGGTAAGTTCTTATGTGAGTGTATGTTTTCTTCAGTTCACAAAAGAGAACAAAAATGGTTAGGCTAGTAATTAAGCAAATGAAAACTGAAGCAATGAGATATTTCACATTAGATTATAAAAATCTAAAGTTCTGACGGCAGTCAGTCACATTTGGTGAAGAGCCAGCTTTGGAATCTGTCTCATAGCTCAGCCATGTACCAACAATGTGACCTTGGAGAGGTTTCTTCTCTCCGAGCCTTTTTATTTTTATTCTTTTTAAAATGAATTTAAAATCATTTACCTCATCAAGTTGTCAGGAAGAATCGATGTGCATTAAGTTTTAGAACAGTGCCTGGATATATTAATGTCCAAGAAATGATAGTTCAATTATTTCTAATGCAAGTTAATTATAAAAATACTAGGAAGTATCTAGAAATTTTATCCATGTTCTACTTAGAGAGATCTTAGATAGAGAACTATCCCTCAAATTGCCAGCTAGCTTTTTGCTAGCCCTCGCAGATGGCCTTACCGTGGTGAAGTCATAACTAGGGTTTAAGACCCTAACTCTAAAGGTTCAGAACCTCAATTTTGTGAGAACATAATATGGTGTCTAGTTTCTTGGGAACTGACTTAATGTGACCAAAACAATTAGAATATTCATTTATAGTGAAATATAACTGTTAAGCATACTAGTATTTGAACTTGGTTATTACATTCTCTCCTTGAAGGCAAGCCACATGGAAAACCAAGTGAAGTTTTTTTTTTTTTTTTTAAAGATTTTATTTATTTATTTGTCAGAGACAGAGGGAGAGAGAACGAGCAAGCACAGGCAGACAGAGGCAGGCAGAGGCAGAGGGAGAAGCAGGCTCCCTGCCGAGCAAGGAACCCGATGTGGGACTCGATCCCAGGACCCTGGGATCATGACCTGAGCCGAAGGCAGCTGCTTAACCAACTGAGCCACCCAGGCGTCCCCCAAGTGAAGTTTTGAAGTTAGTTTTCTGTGCAAGCAATTAATGCAAAGGAAGTATGCTGAATGTTTTTCATGATTAATGGTATCTGGCCCTCATCTGGTATCACCAGGCGCAAGTAGTTGTATTTACAAACTGGGGGCTTGTTCCCTTATGCCATGTAGAAAGAGCACTGTTTCATGATTCCTCTGAGGATGCTCCCTCTTACCTGTGGTCTCTAGTCTGTGGTCAGGCATAGGCTAATATGTCCAGGATAGTCATATTCTCTTCTCCCTAGCTCTCTGAGGCTATACCTGGGTCACTTTGATTGGGTGTGGGGGCCTCGGAACTCTGTAGTCACTCAGACCTCAACGTTTGGGTATTTTTAACAGATGGATTATTATTTATTTTATTTTATTTTTAAAGATTTTTTAAAAATTTTTATTTATTTATCAGAGAGAGAGAGGGAGAGAGAGCAAGCACAGGCTGACAGAATGGCAGGCAGAGGCAGAGGGAGAAGCAGGCTCCCTGCTGAGCAAAGGAGCCCGATGTGGGACTGGATCCCAGGACGCGGGGATCATGACCTGAGCCGAAGGCAGTTGCTTAACCAACTGAGCCACCCAGGCGCCCTAACAGATGGATTATTGTGTTTACTACTTTTTTCCCCCCTTTTCTAACATTAATCTCAGAAGATAAATCCTTGTCTGCTCTTTTGGAGACATTTTATATTACTATCATGTGAGAACGGAAAGTTCCTTATTCCTTTTTGTTAAAAGATTGATTTATTTGAGAGAAAGTGCGTGTGGGTGGGGTGGGGGCAGGGGGAGAGGGAGAGAGAGTCAAGCAGACTCATTGAGCACAGAGCCCAACACAGGGCTTGATTTCATGACCCTGAGTTGAAACTAAGAGTTGGACACTTAACCGACTGTGCCATCCAGGTGCTCCAAAAGTTCCTTATTTCTTTTTATTTTCCCTTTTTTTTTTTAATCTTCTTGTTTCTTGAACCTACTCAATGACATCAACACCTTAATGGACCTGCCCTCCTCCTATTAAGGTCCAGGGCATATTTGGACCTTTGTGAGGTATTTTCTTTACCAGCCCTGAGGAGCCAGACTCTAATTGGAATTAGTAAAGCATTAAATAGTTTTTTAGAAGTGTGTTGGTTGGTCTCTTGGAATATTATTTATTTTGCTTCTGCCAGTATTAGATATTTTTTATTGATAGTTCCTTCTAAGCAGTTTAGTTCTTATTAGTTTGGGTAGGTTCCCATGTGAGTGGTAGTAGGTATAGTGATGGTATGTACATTTTGATAAATTTGCTATAGATGAGTTAGGTGGTTTGATGGGCTCTTTATTTACCCTTGGCTATAGCCTATTAGTGACCATGAACTTAAAAATAACAAAATGAGGGGCGCCTGGGTGGTTCAGTGGGTTAAGCCGCTGCCTTCGGCTCAGGTCATGATCTCAGGATCCTAGGATCGAGTCCCGCATCGGGCTCTCTGCTCGGCGGGAAGCCTGCTTCTCTCTCTCTCTCTCTCTCTCTCTCTCTCTCTGCCTGCCTCTCTATCTACCTGTGATCTCTCTCTGTCAAATAAATAAATAAAATCTTTAAAAAAAAAATAACAAAATGAAAGGGCACCTGGGTGACTCAGTTAGTTAAGTGTTCAACTCTTGATTTCGTCTCAGGGTCTCAAGATTGAGCCCCATGTCAGGCTCTGTGCTGGGTGTGAAGCCTGCTTAAGATTCTGTCTTCCTCTCCCTTTGCCCTTCCCCCCTAAAAAATAATAAAAATGAAGAAATAAAAAACAAACTGAAGTTTACTAAGAAGTCAGGCTCAGACAACACATCTTCAGAAATGAAAGGTTTAACTTTAGAATAATTGCTTTTCTAGTTATTCATATGTATTAGAAGCTAATGAATTGCATACGTCCATTGTTTCATTATACTTCACTGATCTAATTTGGTGGTTATGTACAATGTTCAGTGCAGTTACCACAGGCAACATGGGAAGGTTGTTGGAAAAAATTATGAAGTCGTGAGGCTTATTTTTTGTGTTCTTATATATTTTGTTTCAGAGCCCTCCCTCCTTGGTGTCCATTACCCTTTATGGCTCAAGTCTGCCTTCTATTGGGTCTCAAGCAGTGATTCAGATTTTCTCTCCCTCTTTAGTTTCTTCCTCACTATATTTAAATCTACACAGCACCATGTCCCTCAGAGCTCTGCTTTCCACTTCCTGCTATGGTAAATTAATCTGCACTTAGGTGTTAGCCACTGATTGATTGGCTTTGTGCATTTCTCTTGTAAGATTCTATATTTGCCTTTATTGAGGATATCATTGTCTTAATCCAAAAGGTAGGACTCACAGCAGAATAGGAGGGCTGGCATCTTTAAAATAAGAGCAGAGGTGGCTGGAATTTGTGGGATTTAAACTACATGAAGTTCATTGCCTGGGTGTGCACTGGCCCTCTTTTCTCTTGTGTCTGCTTACTATAGTTGAGTTCCCAGAAGCACTTCTGCTTTATTCTTATACGAGAGATGAGGGTTCATGCACAGTTCATGTCTTTGAAAAGCCTTCTATGCCTTATTTGAAAGAAGGCCTCTTTTATATTTTTGCCATGCAGCACATTCTGTGGAACCTGTAAATATTCAATGGGCATACCCCCACTGGAGAGGGAGCAGAGACTGATTCTGCTTCTTTCATCCAGCTGCATTTTATGGTGCTATGGGTTTGTTTCTGACATCTTAATTGGACTTTCACTTTCCTTGCATTGTGTTGCGTAAAGGTCTTAAAGACCCAAGAAAAATAGATATTAGAAAAAAACCTTTAATTTGCTTGGGGAAAATAGTGATTTTTCTCATTTTTAATATAAAAGAATCATCTAATTTCTTGTTTAGGAGTATTTTTTTCCAAATGCCTTATTAAACGAAACTGTCTGGATAAAATCAAGATCAGACAACCAATTACTGTCAGCTGCTCAGTTAGCCAGCCCAACTTTAGGCCCTGTGGAGGCAAAAATAACTGTTCTCAGGGATAGGTGATAAGCTGGCCAAGTTAGCCAGGACTTTGCTTAGAAGCATGCACTTTCAGAGTGCAGTTACATGGCAACTGAACAACTCCCTGAAGGAGATACTATTGTGTACTGATTTTGATTTTACAGACTGAGAAACGGGCTATTGTGTGGCTTTACATTGTACTTGGAGCAGGATGTAGGAGGGTCCTCCTCCATTTACCCGATTGCCTTCACCGCCCCCTAGCGCACGCTCAGGCTCACACTCCTTCAGAGAGGTTGGTCCGGTGTGGAGGGATGTAGTTTGCTGACCAGTAAACTGGAATACTGTGAGGAGCTATTCCATGAAGGAAGGAAAGATCTCTTGAGAGTTGGGAAAGACAAGAGACTGCCCACGGAAATCACTTCTATGGACAAATTTTGGCAGTGGCCCCTGGGGAAGTAAAGTGGAAATGACCTTGGTACCTTGGCTGATAGGAAATTTCACATGATTGACACTTGACCCATGAAGGCTCTATGTTGCTGCTCTGCAGTAACCCAGAGAGGTCTGCACTTGGCTGGTCCTAAGCTTCTGGAGAGGGATTGTGGGGGTGGGGGTGGGGGTCCCTGTGCAATGATTAGAATATAACCTAAGAATATAATTCCTTAGGTTCTCCGTATACCATAAATATCACCCGACTACCTGTCTCCACATCTTTTCTAATGAAAACATGATAAACCGTGGATGCTCTGTGCTTATCTTCAGTCATCCTGCTGATGCCTGAATTTTTAAGACTGTTGAACAGTCTCCTCAGTGCCATATCTTTTTAAAAATAGATAACACATGATTTCTTTTTCCTAAAAGGTACAAAGGTTGGTGACTCCAAAGGTTGGAGTCTGCTTTCCATCTCCACCCGCAGCTTGCCACCACGGGGTGTGTGGTGTTACCAGTTTCTAGTTTAACCTCTTAATGCACATGGGGTGGGGGAGGTTTTATGAGTATAGTTATTTTTTAAAACAGTCATGATGGTATATTATATACACCACTCTGCCCCCCCCTTTTTTTCACATACTGTATTTGGAATTGTTGTGCAAATAGGTCTGCCTCTTCATAAAACAAAGCAAAATGAAAAACAACTGATGGTTTCCATTGTATGGCCCATTTATAATTTATTTAATTGGTTCTCCATTAAAGCGCCAGAGTGTTCTCTTTGCAGCTTCCAGTTTTCTCCTTTTGTGTGTATGTGACAAATACCCCTTTGTATTTGGCCCTTCTTTCTAGACATTTGTCTTCTTTGCTCTTGAAATAAAGTGCTTCAAAATTGTGTCTCCACTCATGCAAAATATGATGGGCCTTTGTCCTGAAAAATGTGCTTTGGTGTATTGACGGGGAAGGCCCGGAACTAAATATACTGCTATCATTTTAAGAAACAGGACATTAGGAAGAGGAAGTTCCCATTTCTTGGAACAGCCACTGAAATAACCAATACTGGCATCTAATCCTGACAATCCATTTGCAAATTCTAGTCAGATTTGTTTTCCATTCACAGAAATTGTTCTTTTTTTTCCTCTACAGGCAGTTCCTCCCATATATATGTGTCTTCCATACAAATGGCCATGTGTGGAAAGCCCTCTTCAGCCACGTGGGGGAGTGGGAGGAGGGAGATTTCCCAATTTCACTGCCTGGGCTGCAGCTGGGAGAGCAATTCTTGGCATTTCAAGTTGAAACTTTGAATTAATTTTCTCAAAATAATACATGTGGTCGTTAGCTTCCCTCCTGGTAGCTCTAGTATTCTAGTACTACACTGGAGATACACGATGGGCTTTCACTGGCCCATGTGCTATTTATAACATTGTTTCTCTGAGAAGACGATTCCAAAGTCTCAACTGGGAGACAACCTGTTGGTTGATGTTTGTGAATATTGGATTGGATCCATGTGACTGAGTGTTGCTTTGCCAAACATCCTGTGGCCTGGGAGTAACCTGTGTCTGCCTGGGGTCAGAGAATTGTGCTACTGTTTGCTAAGACCACAGTGAGCCTTAGGAAGGTACAAGAGGAGCTCCTTGACACCTGGATGATCAGAGTTAGAGAGGAAGAAGCAGAACTGTGAAAAAATGAGGGTATTTCTTTTCCAATAAAGGAAGAAGTTTCAGGGAGAAAACATTAGACCAAACAAGAGCATTTCTACAGACTGACTAAAGTGGTTTTGTGACCCCAAAAGACAGAGATACTCAGAATGTTCTTATGGGCAAAAAATCTGGTAGAGTTATTGAAAGCAACTTTGGGGGGCCTGCAGAGAGATCCTAAAGGGTATATTTGAAGCCCAGACCAAAGGATATTTTGCCAGCCATCTTCTCTGATTAAATGCTGCTGAGAAAAACTACTGCATTGATTTGGTGCATTCATGTGGGGAGGGTGCATTTCAAGCTAGATATGATGGTAAAATGATGATAGAGATAAAAAGTGTCCCAGGACTTCTCTAATTTGTGATAGGTTTGTATCAAGGTTTTCAAGAGTATATTCTTTATTATCTTAAAAATAAATTTTAAAATATTTATTTATTTTGAGAGACAGAGTGCACGCATGAGAGAGCACTATCAGAGGGGAGGGGTGGAGGGAGAGGGAGAAACAGACTCCCCACTGAGCAGAGAGCTCGGTGCAGGACTCTTATCCCAGGAACCCAGAGTCATGACCTCGACTGAGCCACCCAGGTGTCCCTGTCTTAAAACAATTTTTTGGAACTTTGTAAGCATACCCTAACAAAGATTCGACAATTATAAATGGTTTGACATCAACTAGCTTCAACAATTATGAATGGTTTGACAGTGTTTCATCTGTCTTCATGCCACTTTCCCCCTCCCAGAATAATTTAAAGCAGATTCCGTACATCATAATATTTCACCTATAGATACTTGAGATATCTCTAACATATAAAGACTTAAAAATATATATATATAACCACCATACCAGTGTCACATTAAACTAGTGTTTTCTAATACTTAGTCTGTGTTTAAATTTCTCCAGTTGTGGTGGAGAGGGAGGGATTACAAAGAGGCATGAAGAAATTTGAGGGGTGATGGATGGATGTGTTCATGCTTTTGATGGTGATTTTATAAGCATATACCACATTTCAAAAACTTACCAAATTATATACTTTAAATGTATGCAGTTTATTGTATGGCACTTAAACCTCATTGAAGCTGTTAAAAAACATAGTGATATAGGTAGAGGCAGACAATATTTTTTTTTTAAATATTTTATTTATTTCTTTGACAGAGATCACAAGTAGGCAAAGAGGCAGTCAGAGAGAGGAGGAAACAGGCTCCCCGCCGAGCAGAGAGCCCAAGCGGGGCTCGATCACAGGACCCTGAGATCATGACTTGAGCCGAAGGCAGTGGCTTAACCCACTGAGCCACCCAGGCGCCCGGCAGACAATATTTTAAAACATTTTTTCCCAGTTGTAGTTGGTTTGTTGAAATCAGGATTTAAATATGAACCACACACTGAGTGTGGTTGACATGTCTGTGGGTTTCATATAGTCTATAGTAGTTCCGTCCCCTCACCCCCTTTTTTGCTTTATGCTATGTATCTGCTAAAGACTTTAGATAATTGATGCTGTAGCATTTGCCACACTGGGATTTGGTAATCTGGCTAATTGGAGCCTTGTGTAGCATGTTCTGTCTCCCACATTTCTCATACCCTGGTAGTTAGATCCATATGCTTCAGGGGACTCACGTTCAGCTTATTCAGCCAAAGTACCTTATAGGTGATGCTGCTGTGAACCCCTTACTGCATCCTATCAGCATGTAGCATATAATGTATGATTGTCCTGCTTTTAGTGTGAAACTGATCAATGAGTCAGGTGTTTTCCACCTTACCCACCCCGATAAAAGTTTCCTGTTAGCTTTCATGTAGTATAAGGAGCTGCTGCTTCACTCCATTATTTCAGTAGGGGCAAATTGCTCGCTGGGTGTGTGTTTGTGTAATTTTTAATAGCTCTACTAAGGTGTAAACAATAAACTGCACATATTTAAAGGCCATAATCCGAGAAGTTCTGGCATACATATACACTTTGATGTATGTATACATTTTTGATGATTGACTGCCTTGCTGCTGTGGAGAACCTAGTGTTTGCGAGGCACACTGCAGGGACAAACCAGGATTCCTGTGGTCAGATTTTCAAAGGTTAACTCTGATTCTCTCAGTGGTCGCAACAGAAATTTTCCATATGGCAGAAGAGTAGAAGAGGGAGCCTTTAGTTTGGACCTTGCTTTCACACAAGCCCATCAAGTAGACCATGCCAAAACAACACCAGGTTGTAGCAAATAAGGCCTCTTTGATCAGGAGGTAGCATAAATTACTAAGCTCTGAATTAGACCCGTTTAATGAGTACACAGCTGACCTGGTTATCCTCTACTCTTGGCTGCCACTTCTTCTTCTTCTTTTTTTTTTTTAATATTTATTTGACAGAGATCACAAGTAGAGAGGTAGGCAGAGAGGGGGAGGGGAAGCAGGCTCCCTGCTGAACAGAGAGCCCAATGTGGGGCTTGATTCTAGGACCCTGAGATCGTGACCTGAACCGAAGGCAGAGGCTTAACCCACTGGGCCACCCAGGCGCCCTCCCCCCGCCCTTTCTTTTTTTAAGATTTTATTTATTTGAGAGGAGAGGGAGCACAAGCAAGGGGAGAGGCAGAGGGAGAAGCAGACTCTCTGCTGAGCAGGGAGGCGACGTGGGGCTTGATCGCAGGACACTGGGATCATGACCTGAGTTGAATGCAGATGCTTAGCGACTGAGCCACCCAGGTGCCCCTTGGCTGCCACTTCTCTGTGGAGTCACACGTAACATTTTTAAGAGCGCATCTGTGCTTATGTGTGTTTTCCCTGTGGATTCAGAATTTCTTGTGAGCCCACTTTTTTGGCCACCTTGTGGCCAGACTACTATAGTCCTGGACAAGGGGTTGAGCTTTAGGCACAGACCTCTTTGGCAATAGTATTAAGCTAATCAGTCAAAAAGTCTGATCTGTCAAAGGCCAGCTAGCTTAGCTTTGTTCCACAGATGGCATCTCTCTAACCCCCATCAGTCATCTTTTCTATCTTGAGTACCTGGAGACCTGGGTGAAATTGTATATATCTCAGTCATGATCGTTACAGCTACCAAAGGAACAAACAAAAAGCTCAAAACTACCTGGGTGGTTCAGTGGGTTAAGCCTCTGCCTTTGGCTCAGGTCGTGATCTCGGGGTCCCAGAATCGAGCCCCGAATCAGGCTCTCTGCTCAGCAGGGAGCCTGCATCCCCCTCCTTCTCTGCCTGCCTCTCTGCTTCTTTGTGATCTCTCTCTCTCTCTGTCAAATAAATAAAAATTTTTTTTTAAAAAAAGCTCAAAACACATTCAATAGCTTCATCTTGGAAATACTATTAATAGTAGTTTACATAATATAGGTATCAGAATGTGAAAATTCAATCTGAAATGAAGACTGCAATGAAATTGAAAGATTTTATGTTCAAAGTGCTTTTGTGGGACTCTGAATATACCAAAAATTGTTGAGAAGTATGGGTTTTTAAAAAATATTTTATTTAATTTGAGAGAGGGGGAGAGAGGGAGAGTATGTGTGTGTGTGCATGTGAGAAGGGTGGAGAGAGAGGGAGAGAGAAAATCCCAAGCAGATTCCTGGCTGAGTGTGGAGCCCCACATGGGGCATGATCTTACTACCCGAGACCATGACTGAGCCGAAACCAAGAGTCAGATGCTTAACTGACTAAGCCACCCAGACACCCCAGATACCCCTTTAATGGTATATAATGGTATATAAGCTATATCAATAAAGTACTTCATAGAAAGTATTTGTGAAAATTAAAATACATGATAGAAATGATACTCAACCTTCTAGGAATAGGTGAAATCACTGAGAGAAGAGCTGAGGGCAAAATCTTAAGGAAAGCATACATTTTAAGGAAGACAGAAACACGAAGACAGGGAAGGAGTGATTTCAGATGTAGGAAGAAAACCAGAGAACAATAGCTGAAAATTCAGGCTTATGAACTTAGCTATAAGGAAATTGCCAATAACCTTTGCAAAAATAGTTTCCATGAAATGAATGTGTTAAGGAGTGAGCTGTGAGGAAGGTGATGCAGCTGCACATTATGTTGTCAGAAGTAAAGTGGGCAGAAGGAGGAAGAGCCTAACAACAGTGTCAGTGATCATCTAGAGGCAGGGCGAACTTTTGTCTGTATGTCTCTCTTTCTCTGTCTAGACAGGAGAGACTTGAGCATGTGTGTACTTGGAGAGAAAGGTGAATGCACAGAGCATTTGTTCCTTCATGGTTGTGCTGTCTTTGTCATTTCGCTGCTGGGCCAGAGTCACAGCCCCTCCCCTGGGCAAAGCAGGGCTGTGGGCCCAGCCCAGAGCTCCCTAGATGAACACTACTCCTTTCTAATCCAAGAAGGCAGGTTCTCAGGCCAGTGAGACAGACATTACTACATGGGCATAACCTGCAATCTGCTCTCACCTACAATTATACAATCACTTCTGAACACCAGGACTTGATGGCCGAGGCCAGGTGAGCAGTGACATAGCTCACAAGGCTCGGGCATGCCCAGTACAGCAGCATACCATTACCTGTGGCTAAGAGCCGCTGCTGTTTCACTTGCCATCCATCCCAGCTCTTGGGTCAGAGAGCTAAAGAACCCATTTAGTCAGAGCCTCTGAAACCCTCTCAGAGAGTTCTGCCTCCCTGGTCTGCCTCCCTGGGAATCTCTGAGCCAGTGTCTTACCCTCCTCCCCCCCACTCCCTGCCACCCCCACATTCCTGGAGAATGGGAGAGGTGGGTAGGGGAGTGGCAGTGTGTGGGGACACTCCACCTGCTTAGCCACATCCCCACACGTACACTGTTTTAGCAAAGGGCTTCTGAACACTGTCTTTGACTAACCTCATCCCTCTCATGCTCTGCTGTGACTTTTTTTTTCTTCTTATTTTGTACTTATTGTTTTTGTCTTGTTTTTATTTTAGCCACCTAAAAATTCAAAAGGCTGGTTATATTGTATTTATAATACAGCCTTTTAGAGCCCTGCATAATTCTCTAGGATGTAGCATTCTTCCCTTTGGGTTATTAAGTGTGTCTTTCATCTTTTCCTTCATTTTATATTGGTATTAAATTATATTTTTCAATATCTTTTGGAAATAAAATGTTAGCTGAAAATAAAATTAATTTTTAATACTCATTTATAAAAATGTATTCACTATGCCTTTTTAAGCAATCTTTGTAAGTTTTGTGATACATGCAGTTCAGGGTACATTTAGTAAGTTGAAGGGTTAAAATACCCTGTGCTGTCGCATATGGCAGTGAGCAGAATCGCAGATGTTGATGATACCACGTAATTAGTATTCTTTTATGTAAATGAAGGCTGTCAGCATGTTACCATAGTGTCTACTCTCTCTGAAGCTGGAATTTATGCCACTTGGTCTCACCAAGACCAGGCAGGATTATTCCACTGTCCTTAGTTAAGAACTGAAAATAAATCAATATTATGAGAGAAAAGAAATGGAAATCTCCCCAAAGGAGATTCTTTTTTTCCTATTTGGTTTTTGTTGATTTCTCCCCCAGAAGTTTTGTTCTGATGCTGCAGTTACACAGGAGAACAATTGGACTAGTCCAATTAAAAGACAATCATATTTTTAAACTATAGATTCTTGAAAGATGATTGTAATATTCAGTCATCTCATACAGAGACTTTTTAAAAAATGGGATGTCTAGAAGTTTCTTAGCAGAACAAAGGCATGAATTTAAGATTTCATTACCTTTTAATTTAATATTTAGTGATACTAACTATAGTAGAATACTTTTAAATAGTGATTATGTCTTTTAGCTCCATTTGAGTCGTATTTTTAAAATGAAGTTATGGTAATTAAAGAAGCTAAAGCTAATATTTTGTCAAGTTTACCCTATGTGCAGATCAACCCAGGGTGTACAAGACAGTCATTGAAAGTTGCTGATCTGCTTAATGATGGAGAACGTTAAGGCACTTCTTGTTCTTTGCCAGTCACGCTGCAAGTCCATCTCTTGGATATTGGGTACTTGTCACCCTGGATGATGTCTATTTTAAGTGGAAATGTTAGGACTCTTATGAGCTTTGGGAATTATGAAGGAAAAATGTGTACATGTCAGAAAAATGTAAAATGGAATTCTTTATGCCTTTGGGTGTTAGGCCTTGTTTTTAAATAAAGTGGTCAGAGTGTATATGAGAGGTAAGTTAAACATTGTCTTTCTTGAACTAAGTATACTTGATTTTTTTTTTCTTTATTCTTTATTTTGTATGTTGGTTAAAGGGGCTTTTTTGTCTGTCACTTTGGGGTTGTTTCCATTTTGTGATCCAGATACGTTTTTTCTTTAGAGAAACTAGTCTGTCTAGCTTAAATCACTGTGGTGAGGTGCAAAGTAGCCCCATGTTTCCCTGAATGGATTTACTCTGCCATATGGCAGGTTAGTGAGTCACCACGACAGATTTGTAATGGGAAAAGGGCTGTGCAGGAAGGGATGTGCGTGATCAGCAGACTTATAGATCAGAAAATGAAATTGGAAGAAAGAATTTCCAGAGTGCCCTTTCCATTTGATAGCTCTCCACGGAGAGGGTGTGGAATGGTTTTTTAGTGTTTTTCTATTTTGGCTTTTGGTCGTTGCAGCATATTTTTTCTAGCACAGGAGTTGATCTTGCAAGGCATCAGTGTTATGGGTGTTGGGTCGCTGTGTTCCTGTTCACAGAGATAGTCTCTTTATAGGATTTGAAGCTGTGCTGTGTTTCATGTGATAAGATCTCAGTAACAATTAAATTCCTGAAGACACATCAAGGCTCGGCTAAAATGGGGATTTGCCAGGTTCTGAGTCATAAGAAGAAGCTATTCAGATACGATTCAGCAAGTGCCGAGTCTTTTGAGGGAAAGAAAACAAAAAGAAAAGCCAAGTGAGCTAAAGATCATATGTCCTGGGGTATTTAAGTCTGTGCTATCCAGTATTTCAGCCAATATGCACATGCAGCCACTATTTAAATTTAAATTAAGTAGAATTACATAAATTTAAAAGTTCAGTCCCTCAGTCTCACTAGCCACATTTCAAGTACTCAGGCACACAAGGTTAGTTAATATGGTATTAAGCAACACAGATAAATTATATTTTCCTCATTGCAGAAAGTTCTATTGGACAATGTTAGCCAAAGTGGAAGATTTTTTAAAAAAAGATTTTATTTATTTATTTGACAGAGAGACAGATCACAAGTAGGCAGAGAGAAAGGTAGGGGTGGGGGCGGGGTGGGGGGGAAGCAGGCTCCCCACTGAGCAGAGAGACTGATGCAGGTCTTGATCCCTGGACCCTGAGATCATTACCTGAGCCGATGTCAGAGGTTCAACCCATTGAGCCACCCAGGCACCTAAAGAAGATTTTGAGAAAGAAAATTCTTTCTTTGGTTTCCATGAGGACACCTTCATTCCTAAATAATTTATTGGATTAGCGCAGTGCTTCTAAGGTTTTTAATGTATAGGTGGGTCATCTGTAGGGCTTATTTAAAATGGAGATTTGAGACCCCTCTCCAGAGTCTCATTCATCAGGTTTGGAGTTGTGACCAGAAATCTGTACTTAAGTATCCTAGGGAATTCTGATGCTGGTAAGTGGCTCAGGAACTACATTTTTTTTAAATAGTAAGTGAGAAACTTGGGAATTGCCAGTCTCTCGATTCTTTCCCCCTTCATTCTTCCATTACTGACTTTCATTTGTGTCCCCAGTAATTGTTTGTAAGCATCCTATGTAGCCAACTTGAGCTCTTGATTGGTAGTAAGTAGCAAAAAGAAAATTCAGTTATTTACCATCTCATCTTTTAATGTATATGTGTTTTAATTTGGCTGTGCCGTATAAAAAGTAAACAAATGGTTATTTCAGTACCATTCTGGACTGTGTGGGAAGGTAATTCTGATAGAACGCCTTTGACCACTAAGAGTTGCGCACCCACAAAATTATAAAGGAGTAAAAAAAGAAATATAACACATGGTCTTCTCTCTGAAGATGATATCTAGTTTGGAAATGGATAAATACATCCAGAGAGCAGACTTAAAAGGGCACTTAGTAACAAATCAATAATTTGAAAAATAATGTAGGAAAAACTAAATCCTGAAAGAACTCAATGGAATAGCATGATCTAATCTGATTGAAAATCATCTAGGTTGCTTACTTTGTATGATTTTAAAGGTTTCTTATCTAGCGACTTGGCCTTTGCCAATCTGGAATAGGCAATAAAAAATGGAAAGGATCTCTAATTTGGTCCCGTGGTATAGTTGTGAGGGTTTTGGCAATAGTACCGGGCCAAAAAGGGCATCTGGAAACCAACTAAAGGGACTACTCACAGTGTAGTGGATTTAAAACTTCTCTGGGTGATTCCATAATCATGGAACTTCATTTGCTCATAGAAATTAAAGTGGAGAAGAAATGGGGATGAAGGAAGTTCACTTTATAAGAGGAACTGTCTTTAGGGAATTTCAAATACTGGTACGGCGGGGGTGGGGGGGACTGTCAAGGTTCCAAAGAATAAAAAGTTTTTCTTTTAAAATAATCCTTTAGCCTCTTCTTGGAGAAACTGCTCCTTAGGCTTATCTGAGGAACAACATTAGAAACAATGTTAGGAAGACAGGAAAGAAAAGGGAAAAAAGCTCAATATGTTGTTACCTTTTTTAAAAAGCATTTTCACATATATCATCTGAAAGATTCTTTTTTTCTTTTTTTTTTTTTTTAAGATTTTTAAAATTTATTCACCTGACAGAGAGATAGCACAAGTAGGCAGAGAGAGAGGGAGAAGCAGGCTCTCTGCTGAACAGGGAGCCCGACACGGGGCTTGGTCCCAGGACCCTGGATCATGACGCAAGCCAAAGGCAGAGGCTCAATCGACTGAGCCACCCAGATGCCCCTGCTTTTTTCTTTTTCTTTTTGCTTGATAGTTTGGTTAAACCAGTAGCCACTCCACCACTTGTCCTAAAAGTCAAATCTAATTCTGTATTTACCTATGCGTTCAGTAAAGGAAGTAAACCCTTTCCTACCCTTTCTACAAGACGGACATTTTCTTTTCACATTGTCTTAGTCCCTCAGGGTTGCTGTAACAGAAATACCATAGACTGAGTAGCTTATAAACAGCAAACATTTCTCACAGTTTGGGATGTCCAAGATCATGGCTCCAGATTCCATGTCTGGTAAGGACTTCCCGGTTTGTGACCATAACGTTGGCTTTTTGTTGTGTCTTTACATGGGTGAAGGGTGAGGGAACTGTTTTCTAAATCCCATTAGTGAAGGCTCATCCCATGACGGTCAACCCATTCTTGACCTAATCATCTCCCAAAGGCTTCGTCTCCTAGTGCCATTGCCGGGTGTGTGTGTGAGAGAGATATTTTAGCATATGAAAGGGGGTACACAAACATTCAACCATAGTAGACCTATAAAATGGTATTTAGATTGGAGCACTTGGTAGGTTCAGTTAGTAGAACATGTATGTGACTCTTGATCTAGGGCTTGTGAGTTTGAATTCCACATTAGGCATAGAGCCTACTTAAAAAAATTGTTTAGATTGAGGCTCACACACTACCTCCTTAGGGTGTTTGGATTCAAGAAAAAAAAAAGATACTTTGTACTGTAGAGGACTTTCTCTTTCTTACCTTTATCTTATCCTGTTACCTTTGCTTTGAAGTACATTGAAACAGACCTAAGATTGACTTTTTGAGGATCTTCATCTCTCACTGGTGTAAAAACATGTCTCTCTTGCCCTCTGTCCCTTTGTGCATACAACTAGGATCTTGATCAGTACAAGATATAGAGGCTTTCACTTCCAGGACATCATCAGTTCAGAGATGGTTCAGAATACAAGTTTTTTTCCCCTGGTGGCCAGTTGGGTGCAATATGAACTAAGGGTAATGCCATTTCCTCAGGAATACCAGTTAGCCTCGCATAAAAATTAGCTGATATTCAAGAATTAGTACAGGCTTAGAAAATGTAAAGATTCAACTTGGTGCTAAGCCCTCCCCCCAGTATTTCTTTCTTACTGTCTTTTTTAACCTTCCAACGGAACCAATTTTGAATTAAAATGTAATGAGCATTAAATTGAAAATGGCAGTTGCAAGCCTTTTCCTGGGAAAATATTTTGCTGAAAGCTCTCTCTCTCTCTTTCTGGGGGCTCTGTCGTGCCAGGTTGAAAGAGCGGAGCCTTCTCTGAGACATGGATAGATGCAAACATGTCGGGCGGTTGCGGCTCGCCCAGGACCACTCCATCCTGAACCCACAGAAGTGGTGCTGCCGGGAGTGCGCCACCACCGAGTCCGTGTGGGCTTGTCTCAAGTGCTCTCACGTGGCCTGCGGCCGCTACATCGAAGATCACGCCCTGAAACACTTTGAGGAGACCGGGCACCCGCTAGCCATGGAGGTCCGGGATCTGTACGTGTTCTGTTACCTGTGCAAGGACTACGTGCTCAATGACAACCCGGAGGGGGACCTGAAGCTGCTCAGAAGCTCCCTGCTGGCGGTCAGGGGCCAGAAGCAGGACCCGCCGCTGAGGCGTGGCCGGACGCTGCGGTCCATGGCCGCCGGCGAGGATGCAGTACCACCGCAGCGCGCTCCTCAGGGACAGCCGCAGATGCTCACGGCTCTGTGGTACCGGCGCCAGCGCCTGCTGGCCAAGACGCTGCGGCACTGGTTCGAGAAGAGCTCCCGCGGCCAGGCGAAGCTGGAGCAGCGGCGGCAGGAGGAGGCGCTGGAGCGCAAGAAGGAGGAGGCGCGGCAGCGGCGGCGCGAGGTGAAGAGGCGGCTGCTGGAGGAGCTGGCCAGCGCCCCCCCGCGCAAGAGCGCGCGCCTGCTGCTGCACGCCCCGCGCGCCGCCGACGCCCCGCGCCCCGCCTCACCGCGCGCGCCCACCGGGGGCCGCCTGCCGCCGCGCCGCGCGCCCGCCATGGCGCCGGGCGTCACCGGCCTGCGCAACCTGGGCAACACCTGCTACATGAACTCCATCCTGCAGGTGCTCAGCCACCTCCAGAAGTTCCGCGAATGTTTTCTGAACCTCGACCCTTCCCAGACCCAGCAGCTGTTTCCTAAGGCCCCCAACGGGAAGGCTCCGCTCTCCGGCAGGCCGGCCGGCGGCTCCGCCACCGAGCTGTCGGCCAGGAGCGAGGGGGCTGACGCTTGCGAGCGGGAGGCCCTCTGCTTCAATGGCGGGGCCTCCATCAGCAGGAGCCTAGAACTCATCCAGAACAAGGAGCCGAGCTCGAAGCACATTTCCCTCTGTCACGAACTGCACACCCTTTTCCGAGTCATGTGGTCCGGAAAGTGGGCCCTGGTGTCGCCCTTCGCCATGCTTCACTCGGTGTGGAGCCTGATCCCCGCCTTCCGCGGCTACGACCAGCAGGACGCGCAGGAGTTCTTGTGCGAGCTGCTGCACAAAGTGCAGCAGGAGCTCGAGTCCGAGGGCACCACGCGCCGGATTCTCATCCCCTTCTCCCAGAGGAAGCTCACCAAACAGGTCTTAAAGGTGGTGAACACCATATTCCACGGGCAGCTACTCAGTCAGGTAGGTTGCCTGCCCATCACATGGCAGGGAGTCTTACTGGTTAGTTGGGGCTTCCCTGAGTGCCTCTGCTAGGTTATTGGACGGACGAAGAGAGCCAGCATTTGCCGTCATGGTGCCTATCAGAGGGTGGCCATTGTACCTTCGGTTGTGCTGTGTGTTGTTATGGCCTTGTTGTTGAACTTGCCTCCTCTGTCTGGGCAGATCTTTAGTTGAATTTGCCATATCGCGTCATTTTCAGTGAATGTCTTTAATCTTTATGACAGTATTGGTGATATATATATATAATCTCATTGTTATAAGTAAGAATCTCTTGGCATGCCATCTTTGATCAATATTAGGAAATTGAACAGTTTGCCTATAGCCTTGGTTTCACAGTAGTTTGAAAGAGCCTTCTTCCTTCCAGAACATTCTGTACATACAGGGAAGGGAGATGGCTAGGAGGTTGCCAAAGGCCTAAGCAAGCCTCCCTTCTATTCCCCATTACCTCTCATTTGCTGTATCATAGGCCATGTAGGGACATAAGAAAAGACTCTTGAGTAAGACTTTGTGGAAATGTACAGAAAGAATTTTTTAAGTTAAAAAGGTGGGCAACATAATGGATTCAAGTAAAACCTCTACATTATGTTACAGAGGTTTGTGTGTCATATAAGGATACTGCCAGAAACAAGGGCAAAAAAGAGAGGCAGTTGGAGTGGGTAGAAGCAGCAAGGTTTGGATGAGGAAGGAATGATGACAAGAGAAACAGATAAGAATCTGTTAATTCTCTATCTCAGACTGATCTGAGAATGGTCCCATGATAACCCAGTCTGTACTGCCACAGCACTGAATGGTAGAGCATGCTTTAGAAGAGAAGAGAGAAAGGGGTAGGTAATGATCTCTGAGCTGTGTGGTTTTCCAGTTCCAGCTAGCATCATAGTTAGAAATGTATACTGACAGTAATATGCTCTAGTGCTCTTAAGGTTACATTTATTATTTTAATATTATAATTAAAGTTTTTTTGAAAACTATACACTTAGTTTTGGTAAGTTATGTGTTTTGTATAAATCAAGCAAAAATGTATGTGGGAAGCATGGAGGTTATATAACCTGTAAACCAAATTTTTCTTTCTAGGTCACATGTGTATCATGCAATTACAAATCCAATACCATTGAGCCCTTTTGGGATCTGTCCCTGGAATTCCCTGAACGGTATCACTGCATAGAAAAGGGGTTTGTCCCTTTGAATCAGACAGAGTGCCTGCTCACTGAGATGCTGGCCAAGTTCACAGAGACAGAGGCCCTGGAAGGGAGAATCTACGCTTGTGACCAGTGTAACAGTGAGTGCTGGGGGGGTAGAAGTGGAGAGGGAGAGGGGAAACATGCATCTGGACTGTCAGTGTAAGGTGCTGTTTTTGCCCTCTTAGTCCAAAGTAACACCGATAATATTGAGTGGTTCTAAAGCATCTTTTAAAGATTCTTTTCTCCCATTTTCCTGAAAACAAGCGTGTGGTCATCATTTGTTATAAAACAAAACAAAACTTAAGAGTTGGGCTTCCTTTGACTCCTGCTGTGATTGACATTAGTTCTTATCTTGGGAGGCATTTTCAAGTGTGGGTTCTGAAATGAGCCTCTAAGAATGTGAGTGCTTAGCTTTGTAGTGCTACAAGGTCCTGATTAAATTCATGAATATTGATCTGACAGTTTTGATTTCATCTAAAGATAGGTAGCATTGCTTGTTTGAGGGTTACAGTATCAGAAACATGTGCCTTGTACTATATTTGCAGATTTCAAGCCTGTCAGAATTGATGCTATAGATTGGTATGAGACCAGGAAGGCAAGCCAGAAGTGCATAATACATTTCATGGTTACTTTCTGCATTTGTTTCTTCACATGCCTTCACATGCCATGCATCTGGGGAAGGTCGTAAGACAGTATTTCTCTGTCAAGGCTCTCATTTTAAAGTGGAACTCTTTCCACGTGGTTATGTAGGTACCTTATGTAGAGCTCCTTGTGTCTTGCCACACTGCCACTTAGTGCATTTGCTAACCCAACACGTACAGAGGAAATGCAGAGCAAATACCTGGAAGTTCGAATTTGGGGTTGGAAACTAAAATTAATGGATTGTATAGATGTCTTGAGATCAATTTGCACCCATAAAGTAGTTGTGACTACAAGTTTTGAGAACCACAATTTTATGATAACCCTTATTAGAATATTTGCATATATGGTCTTTTAAAATAGTGAACTCTGGGAAACCTATTGTCCTTGAAGAGGCAGGACAAAAACAAAAAATCATGCTTGATATTATTCTCCCATTTTTAAACAAAATTTGATATGGTGTACTTGGTTAACTACAGAGTCACCTGCCCTGTTCCTTATCGAGATATAAAGGTTGTGACTTAAATTACCTTATTAGAACAGTATCTGTTTGTTTAAGGTAGTGATTATTCTAAAGCTTTTTACTTGTGAGGAACAGAAGGAGGTTAACAGCTTTAGCTCCCATCGTTCTCGGACAAGGCGGATTAAGGAGAAAATACTTTTATTTATTTTTGCAAGAAAGGATTATTTTTCTGTTTGCCAGATGTGCCAATGTATCAGGATTTCTCTAGGCAAGCTCAAATAGTAGGGAAGGAAAGCTATGGCGAAAGGTACGAGATGCATTGTTGTACTGTGCTTGTGAAGTTTAAAAACTATCAGGCTTCTACCTCTCTTCATGGCCAGCTTAATCAAATGGAGACAGAACTGATCAATCTCAGTTGAATCAGTAATTTCTTTTTCTTTGTGAATTTCATTTTAGGGAAACAAAGCCGATTCTGTATTGTCTTCATCTTAGCTCACATACTCCCTCTACTGAGAGTGGCAGTCACTGCCAGGGTTCCCAGGCAGCACTGCAATAGTTTCTGAAAATCTTTTGGGGAATTAGAATGTAAAAGAAGGCCAGGCCCCCCTTTGAATTTTCTTTCTGTTCATGCCCCACATATCATGACCACCAGCCCTACTGAAAAGTTCTCTGGCACACTCATCTGCTACAGCCTGTTATGAGAACCAGCAGCCACACGTCCTATTGTCCCAGGGAGCCCTGTGAAGCATCATTTGGCTGCGATTTGCTGCCTTTCATGAGTGGTATAGACAGGACTTAGATGTCAAGCTATTCAGACACTGAGACCATGGTATCTCAAAGGTAATTAGCAGGCAGCACAGAGGACCACTAGTTTTATATTCCCATCCATTCACTAGTCTAATTAATATAAAAATCGAGCAGTTGTCAGTAAATGGGTATAGAGAAGGCTTCCCATGGAAATTAAGAGAACTTTATTTCCATTGTTTATCTGATGTAATTTAGAAATGCATTCCCCCTCATAATTCAGTAGCTTTAGAAACAAAAAGAGAGTCTAACCACTGGTTCTTCTTTGGACTGGATGAATTTGGCCAGTCTGTCCACCTTTTCCTCCCATGTCCAGCCGTGTGCTTTTATCCAAGAAACATGTTTCAAAAACTAGATACAGCATAAAACTACGAAACTAGCAGTTTCTTTTGAAAATATTTGTATACGTCACAAATCATGCTGAAGAAAGAATCTGTTTAAATATTCTGTCCTTTAGCAATCCTGTGCCCTCTTACTTTTTTTCCAAGCCTGAAATATATGCATTATTCCCATTTTACAGGAGAGGAAACGAAAGATGAGAGTTTTGAACAGCATACAACTAGCTGTGAGCAGGAAATAGAATTAGGCCTACTTGATGAAAACAAAAACTTTTAAAATTACATTCTGGTGCATCACAATTTAAGTGCTAAGCCCATATATAAAGGCATAGAACCCTGACATGTGCATCTACTCTGCATGCGTGTTGTTGCAGCGACCTTCCAGTATATTTCATTAATAAATCCATGATATTGGGAATATATCACCCAAAACCCATACCAGTTTTGGAGGTTGCTGATACAAAAATTTGGAAGTGGAGGGGCGCCTCGGTGGCTCAGTGAGTTAAACCTCTGCTTTCAGCTCAGGTCATGATCTTAGGGTTTTGGGATGGAGCCCTGCATCCAGCTCTCTGCTCAGCAGGGAGCCTATTTCCCCATCTCTCTCTGCCTGCCTCTCTGCCTATTTGTGATCTCTGTCAAATAAATAAAATCTCTTTAAAAAAAATTGGAAGTGGATATATAAGCATTAGGTTTGGTTGTTTTCAGTTAACTCAAATAATGACTTTAAAATCAGGTATAATTTTTTTTCTGTTCATAGAAGTCTGAAGGACATTCAGGGACTAGCATAGTAGCTGCATGGTCACTGGGGACCCAAGCTCTTTCCACCTTTCAACGTGACTAGTTCAAGGCTTCCTTCCCCAAGGTTACCTCGTGGTCCAAGAGGAGCAGTTGCAGTCACCCTAAGAGTGCCATCACATGGTCATCCCTTCCGTGTCTGGGAGAACTGCTGTGGCCATACCAGGCAGGCATGTGGGGCTGGGAAATGCAGACTGACAAGGGGTCACAGCACTGCCCCAGATAAAACGAGGTCCTACTACTGAGAAATAAGGCATATTGGGTGGCAAGTCATAGTCTCTGCCATAGCCAAGAAGGAACGAGACTCCTCACAATCTGTCTTATACCTTCCCAAACCATATAGGCAAACGACGAAAATCCAATCCCAAACCCCTTGTTCTGAGTGAAGCTAGAAAGCAGTTAATGATCTACAGACTACCTCAGGTTCTCCGGCTGCACCTTAAAAGATTCAGGTGAGCTTGCTTTGGGGCCTTCCAGGTGGCTGTGAGCTGTGGGGACAGCTGCCTCAAAGGCTTTGGTGAGGGTGGATGTCTTCTTTGGTGTTGGGATGAGAAGCCTGTTCCCTAGAGACCTTGCACTTTCTATAGTGATTAAATGCTTCCTGCCCAGTGAGGCATGTTCAAGGGGGGTGGGGCAGCGGGCAGGAGAGGGCTTCAGCTTACACGGCTCTGTCCCATCAGCCAGCCTGTACTGGGTGTCTGTGCTTGGAGATTCTCTAGCCTCACCTGGGCTTATCAAGAATCACCTTCAGGACCAAATATGGCATAATCTGTGAAAAGAAGGGCAGGCAGTAAACTACGAAAAGATTATTGCCTGAATTGCTTGTTTTAGGGATTTCTAGTTTCAGAGTACATTATGGAACACTCACAGGAAATATATGTGGACATCGATCACTGTTTTATTTGATGCAAAAGCCACATCCGGAAGGTTATGTATTCTCAGTTCCCTGTTTTACCTTCCTCTTGCTAGGATAACATGGCATTTTTTTACTAGTAAGAACTTTCTATCCATGTTTTAGGTGGTCTGGCCGTAATCATCGAGAGAAGATTGGGGTCCATGTCGTCTTTGACCAGGTATTAACCATGGAACCTTACTGCTGCAGGGACATGCTCTCCTCTCTTGACAAAGAGACCTTTGCCTATGATCTCTCCGCAGTGGTCATGCATCACGGGAAAGGGTTTGGCTCAGGACACTACACAGCCTATTGCTACAACACAGAGGGAGGTGCGTGCGCTCGACTCTGTGGGGTGGGGGAACACGGAAAAGGGTTGGTGTGTCCACATTCCATCGCTTTCCTTTTACTTCATCTATAGGGGGATATTACATACATGAAAATCTAGTGGAAAGAACTGTGAAAGTGGGGTTCAGATTTTGGTTATATCACTAAGTGACAACAGAAGATTGTACTAAGAATGGACAGGAACCGACACATGTAAAAGTACTTAGTATGGTTCCTAGAACATAATGTTCAATTGATTTTAGAGGTTTCTCATTGTTATTAATACTTCTGCAGACCTCTGTTTCCTTCGTGGTTATGCAGAAATGCTATTCGTAACCTCATGGAGATACTGTATTAATTTCACCAGCCCTGGCTGATGATAAAGCTGAATACATTTCCTGAGCACTTCTGTGTCCTTACCATAGGAGGTATGGTGGTACAAGGTCCCGCCTAAGGAGCTTTCAGTCCTTGTCCCCCCAGAGCACAGCCTCCCAGATACTGTGTACTGAGGTGGATGGGCTCCGCTGCTGCCCTTAAGGCGGCCAGGGTGAAATAACTTTTTATTCCTTCTAAATTTCCTTTTACCACTCCTCCATGTCCATTTCACCTCTGCCTCTCCTCTTCCCATCTCTTAGCTCCCAGTCTTCAGGCTGCCTTTGTAGCAGGCCCTAGTGGGCAATGAAAAAGCCTGAATAAAATGAGGACAAAAATTACAGTCAGTTGATTGTAAGTAGTATTGCGGTGGGCTGGGGTGGAGTTGAAGCCAGAGGTGGCAGGGAAGTCTGTTGGTTTCATTTACCAATCTTCCCGGCTCCCCCGCTTCCCCGCCCCCACTACCAGTCAGGGGCTGGTTCTGTTCTGAACTCCTCTGTCCCTTTCTTCATCTCCTGGTTTTGCCTGCTGATTGGAAATACAAGTTGGGTAGTCACTTTCTCTCTTTCTTTCCTTTGGTTTCCTAGGTTTTTGGGTCCACTGCAATGACTCAAAGCTGAATGTATGCAGTGTCGAGGAAGTGTGCAAAACTCAAGCCTACATCCTTTTTTACACTCAAAGAACAGTTCAGGGCAATGCAAGAATTTCAGAAAACCAACTCCAAGCTCAGGTGCAGTCCAGCAACAACGATGAGGGCAGACCACGGCTCATCCCCTGAATGGGAGGCACGTTTCAAGGACTGGCCTGCTTTTAAACTATTGGTGTTCATATATCTTTCCTCTTACAGGAAATAAGGTTTAGTGCAGGAACAGAGTACTAGGTTTGCCTCACTGGGACTACAGCAGAAGGTGCTAGGTGACTCATGTTCTATCATAAAATCTGTAGTCACTTTCTCTTGAATGGATTTGGGAATTCCCTCCTTTGATAAAACAGAAGGAGTAACTTCTATGAAGATTCTTTCATCAGTTGCTTCTGAAAAGAGAGGATCTGGGTGGAGGAAAGAGGGGGTAAATTGATCATATGCAGCCAGGAGAGCAGCCATGTTTTCTTTCCATTACATGATTCCCCCATTAACCAGGACCTCCCTGTGACCCCAGAAGAACCCTCCTGATGTGAACAGTCCTGGACAGAGCATGAGAGGTGGGGCCCTGGGCTGGCAGCTTGCTGGATGGGATTGGTTCCAAGGCAGGAAGTGAATAATAAGGATTTGTCCTCACAAAGGAAGTAACCCTCAAGGGCTGACAACTTGCAAACTTCCTTTTTTAGGGACTAGCAGTGAGAGAGTGGAATGAGATGCATAGAGCAAGTTTCCCCATGCAAAACGGGAGGTTTTTCAAGTGTCCTACCTTCCCTGGCTGCTGCTGTCATTGAATCATTCCTCGTCTTCTGAACATCCCTTCATTCTAAAGGAGCAGTTCATATGGGAAAACAATCAACTGGTCCATGACATGTTCTTAGCTGCATGCCAAGCTGAAGGGCACCCCTGGCTGCCCAGTTCTGTAGCATATCCCTGGTTCAGGTATAGGATAAGCACATGGTTTGGTATAAATTGGTCTTTAGGTCAGTTGTCTGAGGCTGGCTCAGAATTCAGTTGAGGGTAGGCAGGGATAGCTGGTGGACCAGGCCTTATCTGAATGCCCATCACCTGTTCTCACCTTGGATGCCCATCACCTGTTCTCACCTTGGTGCAGCACATAGCTTTTCTTAGCCTGCAGCTTTTAGCTTGCACCTGGAGGGCTTGGAACATTCTTGTTCAGCACAAGGTTTGGGAACTTATGCTTTTCTAGGGCTTGGGAATCTGCCCCCATATGTCCGAACAGTTCGTTGCTGCTGGCCCCAGCCTGTTCTCCTCCCAAATTTGATAATCCTTACTGTTTCTTTACCCTCCTACACTCAGTCCATCTGAGGGGGTAAAAAAAAAAAAAAAAGAGTGCCCTGTCTTTTACTTAAGTGCTAGTAAGATACATATTTCTTTTTATACCGGGTCAATTTCTAAGTGGAATGAAATTGCCCCCAAGCCCTCCTTCTCATCAGGCACCACTGAATTTCCCTTCTCAGTCCTGCAGTAAAAGTGAATGCAGCCCGGAACTCACTGTGGGGCTGCTGCAGCCTGCCTCAGCCTGTCACTATGAATGCTCATCTTCTGACTGAGTGTATCAACCTAATGTTTCAATTCAGGTAGAAGTACAGTTGTCACTTGAAGGAAGCAGATGTGGAGGGAGTTGGGGACGGGTGGGAAGTTGGGAAAAGAGGGGGTAAGAATGAGGGTCGTAGCTTAGGGGTGTTAATGAGCCCCATATCCAGAGCAGATCTGTAGCATTTGCTGTTGACCTCTTTTGAGATGGACTCTCCCACAGGACCTGTCAGACAGCACTGAGACATGGAGGAAATTCAGACAGAAAATGGCTCACCCTGATAAAGAAAGGGGAGTGACTATATTTTAAATTAAACTTGCTTTTTCCAACACTGTGAGGTTTCTGTAATATTTAGCTTTTATTTGGAAGCGATAGCGTATGGCATTTTTTATGCTATTTGGTTTATATTGTCTACTGCAGGCTTCTTTGTACAAGCTTGGCCCGGGCTCACCCTCCTGGACACTGTTTTAAAGTGTCACAGCTGCCCATGCTGCCAGAGGCTCTGATGCAAAGCTATACTCTCTAGATCCACATTTTTAAGTTGGCAGTCTTGGTGATGACTTTTCGTGGCAATGAAAAAGCCCATTAACTCAAAACAAAACAAAACAAGCAAAAAACTGCAAGGAGAGTGAAAAGGAAAATATAAATTGTGCCTCATCTTTCTTTGAATGCTGTATTTGTTATTCTAGAAAAAGAGAACTTACAAATGGAAAAGAATAGAGCATCTACTTCATCCCTCAGGGTGTTTCCGGGGGAAACTTAAGAAAAATGGAAATTTAATGGAAAATTAAAAGATCTTCAAATTTAATTTTTAAAAATAGTTTTATACCAAATATTTATAAAAATTATTAAGCAGACTTAAGAACTTTGTGAAAGAAATGCTTGACTTAGCTGAGCACCTGTTAACAAGTTCATAAAATTGTTTAAAATGAGTTGGAATAGAAACCACTACCAGAGTCCTCACTGAGCTGCGTACTCTCGAAGGTGCCCCTGCAGTCACAGACACCTCAGGTACCCAGAGGCAGCAGCACTAGACGCTGTTGAGAAGTTAGTATTTATGGAAACTTTTATTAAAGAGTTCCCTGCTGCATAAGCCAATGGCTGTTGTGAGGGAAATTTCCCTTTGCCTTTAATTTATTTACATATTGGAAGTAGATGGATTTCTTAGTTGCATCTCACTTTAAACTGAAACATTCTAAAGAGAAGAAGCTAAGAACCAGGTAGACGTTGACTAGATGCTGCCAAATCAAACCCGAGATCTCCTAACTGAACCTACGGGGCCTGCTTCTCCCAGACTAGTTGGAGTCCTGTTCCAGGAACCCTTTGTAGTTGGCTGGTGTGTTTACTTTCTGCTGTAGCCAGCCAAGATGAATGCACCCTGGCCCCCAAAAAGGATTTTTTACCTCAATCTAGTTTGACCCTCATACTTGTGGTTGCCTCTGAGGTGAGCATCCATGCTAGTGTTTAAAAAAAAAAAAAAAAAAAAAAAAAAAATTAGGAATGCCCTCAACAGCCAGGAACTGAAGCTCTTATTAAATGGTGGGCAGAGCTCTTGCCAGTTTTGATCCAGTCCCCTCTCAGGCTGAGGGGAGCAGTGCCACGCTGAAAAGAATTTCCAGATGTCTCTTAAAATGTCATGAATAAAATTAGAAAACTGTAGGAGGATTAATGTGTCCTATGGACTCAATAGAAGAGTTTATTTTTGTTTTTAATGGCAAGGCTTCTAGAGTCAATGATTGTATGAGTTCCCTACTCTGGCTATGCTTATAGCTTCATCCAAGTGCAAGAACTAATAAAATGGATTGGCTGGCAGTGAGGCATGGATGGCCCTTGTCAGGCCCCTGCATAAGCCTGAGAGAGGTCGACAGTAGTACAGAATGAAAACTTGGTTGGGTGTGGGGGGGTGGGATGTGGGGGGGCAGGCAGGGAGGGGGAGATGGAGTTTGTTTTACTTATTGATAAAGCTTTGTGAACTAATTTTATACAATTCATAACATTTGGTGCCTTGTACCGTTATGGTTTGCATGGGATTGAAAAGATTAAGGGAAGGATGTCACCTTGTCATTTCGGGTGGCAAATGGGTCTGTACAGTGTAAAAGACATTTGGGATCAGAATTTTTAAAAGCATTTCATCTCGTGTGTGAAAGATAATTCTTCTTACCAGCAAGTTCTGAAATTTTACTGTAATGTCCAAAATCTTTGGATTTGTGATTATTCATCAAATGGCTGCTTTTCAAGGCAGACTATGTACCCTGTTCTTTCTTACCACCTCTTTTATGTTCCAAACATTAATTCGGTCCTTTTCGGGTAGGCTGGGAGTGCTAACTCTTCTCAAACATATACTATACCCCTGTCGGGTTATATCTTATGAGTGGAAGGGTTGCTTTTCCAGCTGGTTGGGAGAGCACAAAATGTTCAGAAAGGGCCTTTTTTTCCTAATGCTGGGCAACTTATAGTAGAGGTTGAACAAAAATGGTTCCTCCTGAAGTATTGCCTTCATTAATTAGTTCTGAGGTTCTTTTGCACAAAATTTCAGGAAGCAGTGTAGGACACAATCCCCTGTATGTGAACCTTTAGATTGTATAGCAAGCCAGTGCACTGTGTAATATGCAAAAGAGAAGGCTCAAAGAACCTGTCCTGGCCCCCCAGCCCTTTTCCCTGGCAGGCGCGACTGGGATGGTGCTGAGTGGCTGTGGAAGGGGAGAAGACCCAGTCCACTCACCTGCAAGGCTGTTTATAGTCTGTTCTTTCACACTGACCTTAAGGTTTCCACTGAGCTCACGAGACTTCACCAAAGGGTGTTTAAAAAGCTCACTGCTCAAAGCACATTTGATAATTGGTTCCTTCAGCCTAATTCCTGGCCTAATTAGGTGAGGAGGTTGTACTTTTGGAGCAGAATCTCCCATGGCAACTTAGTTTTTTTACTGGGTAAGTATACATCTCCCTGGTGGTTCAGATTCTTTTTGAAATCAGCACTAAAGCTGAAAGCATCTTCTAAATATGACTGTGAGTTTAGTTTAGATCTTTCACGCTTAACCATTCTCTTGGTCGAGGGCTCTGACTTTAACCAGTGTTTAATCTTCAACCCACATTGTTCTAAATACACCATAGCTATTCTAGCACTGGGGCAAATGGTCATTTTTGTGGACTCTTTCCATTCTTCTACTGGCATGTTTCCACTTAAAATCTAACCAGGTAGTTTAAGAGATTTCTGTAGTACTGTGTTAACCAGCCAGGGCTGAAAACCATGTGACAGATGTGAAATTGACTTCGCTCCGGGAGGATGTTGTGTTGGAATGGTGAAAGCCAGCATTTTAATCTACAGAATTAATGACTATTCGTTGAAATTTGGGGAGATTGTAGATTTGATAGCTTTACTTGCTAAATTCTTAACACTTTGAGGAATTAAGCCAGTTTAAATGAAACTTTACCTTGCCAGTATTATGGCTTTATAAACCAACTAACAGTAAATACTATTACTTGAAGTTAAAACAAAATTTTGGGTGAAATATGACTTGTGCTTTGGAAGCTGCCATGTCTTAATTTTTGCTGCATTTTATTTTCAACTTTTAAAAAACTTTATAAAGTAGAACTGCTGACAGTTAGGAGTAGATCAGGTTGCAGACTTTAAGGATCTGTTTCTATGAAGAACAGGAGGTGCCAGTATTTCTTGTTTTAGCAGTGGTCTGATGCAGATCTGAAGGGGCTTAGAATCTATGCTATGGCTTAAAGTTTCCTTCCTGGTCACCATTTGGGAGGTGATGGCTTCAATCTAAGCCTTGATCTCATGTATGTGACCCTCATCTTAACACCCAATAAGATGGCTATTACACCTGTCAAACTATCTGTGGTCCCAGTGTAGACAGATTCTTAGAGGGTCTTGGCTTTATGGTAAGCCGTCTGCAGGCCTGAATTCACACACACTCACACTCCTCCTGATTCACACTAATCAAATGGGACCTGCCTGATTACTGCAAGGGAATGGTGCTTTGTACAATACAATATCATTCTCAAACAGATTTCTTAATGAGATTTACACAGGTAGGGTCAAAAAGGACTGTTTTGTCCTATTTACCTTTTGTGAACAGATCGGTAAGACATCTGTCAGTTCTAATAATTAGGCCACTGTGGTGTATTCATACTGATCCCCCTCTTTTCCAATTTATGTCCTTTAATCCCATACCAGTTCCAAAGGAGACTTGGCATGGAAAAGCAGGATTTTAAAAAATGACTAGTAGATGGGGTGCCTGGCTGACTCAGTCAGAAAAGCATGCGACTCTTGATACCCAGGTCATGAGTTTGAGCCTCATGTTAGGTGCAGAGAGATTAAATAAATTTTAAAACAAAAATTTTTAAATGCTTAGAATAAATTAACTGGGAATAAAATTGCCTACCATCTCCACATCTACCTGAGCCTACATGAGTCTTTTCCATACGTTCCATTTCCAAAGAACTCCCAATTCTTGGACAGTGACACTATCGTGAATTTAGGGTAAGAAAACCTCTACTTCCTTGTGAAGAAAGCAGCTTCCTCAGGCAGTGACACTTCCCGTGCCCACTGCCCAGGCTTGCTTACACTTTGCTTCCATTGCACATCACTGCCCTCTTTCCATCAACAAATCCCACTGATGACAGCAACAATGCCCTCTGGTGCCTGGAAAACCCACCTGGTGCACTAAAATGCTATGCAACACCAAATGGCTTCTTCCCCTGGTTCTGCTCAAAAAAGTGGAAATTCCTCCAAAATAAGTTTCACCTTATGTTGACATCAATGTACAGTGGCTACAGTTTTCTTTTCCTTTTTTTTTTTTCCCCCCTTTTAAAGCAAACCACCTCTGTTACAATCTGTTTGGGGCTTGTCTCTGTCTCTTGAGTGTGAACTATAAATCATGTTTTTATGATTTTTGTAAATCTTGACTTTTTACACCTTGTTTTTGTAAGCTGAAGTTTCTTATTAAAAGAATAAAATGATTCTTTGTGTGCAGTCTTTATTCCAAATATCTGTTAAAATACCATTAGGTTATTCCTCAGGACAAGCACAAAGATCACCCCCTGCAGAAACTTGGGAATTATATGCAGAACTTTACAGAACAGAGGACAACACTTTGGCTGAAACCTGACTGCTGATCAGAGAACGGAGTTCTGAGCGGGCTCAACGAGAAAAGGAAATCAGTCGGGCAGGAAAGGTGCCCCTCTGTATGAAACTTCAACTTCCATCAGGGCAAGTCTTGTGACAGTCACAGATTGGAGGCTCTGTTTTTGGAAGGTTCAAATACAGCACGGGGGGGCTTCCATGTATCTGCAATCAGACCACAGGACAACACGTGGCATTAGAAATATAAAATACTGGAAGAAAATTAGTAAGAGACTCAAAATTTCTTGCAACATCTGTAACACATTTAACTAGGGCTAGTCAAGGGACTTTTGTTAAGTCTCTTTTCTGTATTTTGTGCATAGATGGTAAAAATTATTGGTTCTCTCAGCCTCTAAAGCTCCGAGACACGCACAGCAGTAGTTAAGTGCTTACCTATTTGGCTACACCCCAGGCTGAGGTGCCATTAGGTCAATGTCACTCAAATTCCTGGCCAGCCAAACGCCTGCAGCAAAAAGTCCCAAATTGAGGATCAAGTTCCTGGGAAAAGGACACTTCATTAATCCTGTGGTCACTGAACCACTTGTCTTTAATTAACGAAAGATACTGGGGGAAAAGACCATCACCTGGAAAAAACTATCGAAGGAAAAACACTATTCTAGAATCGCAGGACCGCAGGGCTTTACAACAGTGAGGTTGCCCAAGACCTACACGGTTACTTAAGAGTTCGTTTCTGTCTCTAATAAGAGCAGAATCAAATGCAAAGGCCAATTAAGCACTCGCCCAGGGCTTTAAAGTCTGTTTGTGTTGGCGCCTCTTTTTCCCCGAGTCCCCCAGGACAGGGTGAAAAAAATCGGTTCTGCTGCATAGGAACTCTACCAGTCAAGGGCCTCTCCAAAGCGCAGCCAGAGCCACTAAGAAGCCAAGACGCTGGCAACGCAGAGGGGCCAGCCTGGGCGAAGACAGCAAGTAGAGGAAATACGCAGGAGGCTCGGAGGACCAGAAAGGGACAAGTTCCCGGGGTCTCGGTTACCTCCGGAAGTCGTTCCTGTCGGTGGCGAAGCGGTAGACGCCCCGGAGCCAATCTCCCACGTTGTCCGGGATTTCGGGTGCTTCATTTGTCGCGCCAGCAGCGCTCACGCCGACCCCACTGGAAGCCATAGCGGCACGCTGGAGCTCCGCAAGACCTCTCCCGACGCACCGTGTGGGCGCCGGGGGCGCACGCAACTTCCGGCCTCGCACTTCCGCCGACGACTGGCGGCAGGGGGCGCCGCTGCTCCAGCTGGGTTTGGCTACTGGGGGAGAGGGACAGCTCCTAGGGGAGAAGGACAACTCCCGGGCTGCGCCTCCACGACCTCAGCGAGAGGGGGAGCGCGACCCCGCACTACTGTCGCCGGATGGCGTCCCACCTCCGGCTCCCTCTAGGCCTTGGGCTGGACAACCTGGGCACCGACACACGTGGTCTCTGAGTGGTCACTTCATTGGCTCAGAAAGATGCTGAGGATGGGACTGTGCCGGGGGGGGGGGGGGGGGGGGGGGGGGCTTAGGGGTTAGTTCCGCAGGGGATGTGAAGCTTTGGGAGGTGGGGTTCCCCAAGAACGTCTCCGTCAGAAGTCATAGATTGCGCAGGCTTAAGAGCGAGCACTCCAAGTTTGTGATCCGGCCGCCTCTCCCAGGCGTGCCCCGGATTGCGTTCAGTCTAGGATTTCTATAGGAGAAGAAAAATCTCGCTCTCCCACCTAACATCATATCCCCTCCCCCTTCTCCGGGCTGCGCCACTAGCAGATGGTGCAGTGCTTCCTGGAGTTGTCGCTGTCCCCAGCCTGGAGGCTTCCGGGGGTCTTCCAGGGACCGGGAAGGCGCTGGCCTAAGAAAAATCCTTCTGGTTCCGAGTCAGAAGAAGAGGAGCAGGTGGGGCAGGGGGCGTCCTGCTTGGCATCGAGGGGCGTCTCCAGGCGGCCCCGCTCCCGCCCTTTGGGTGCCTCCGCCTCGTCCCCAGCTCGACCCTCCTGTTCCGGACTGGATCGAAGCAGCCCCCTCTGGGTTCCCGGACTGGAGTGGGAGGCAGCGGCGGGGAGGGCTGCCCGGGAGATGGTAGCGACGTCCAGCGGGGCGCAGTCTCCCTCTTCAACTCTACCGAGTCTCGCCTCCCCTGTTCCGGGCCGGGTCCGTAATGCCCATCTCAGAGCCGGGAGTCTCCGTATCCCGGATCCGAGCGGGGCGGGCCCCAGAAACCCGTTCCAGCTGGGGTCCGGCCTCCCGCCCCGCCCCCGAGCCGTGGCGCGCCGCCGCCGCGGCTGCGACACCTCTCCCGGGCTCCTCCGCCCCTCCCCGCCGCCGCCCACCAGAGGGCGGCCGCGTCCCCAGTCCGGGAGCTAGTCCCGCGCCGCACACCCAACGGTGGCGAGGGATGGGTTCGGGAGGCCCTTGGAGCGCTCCGACCAGGGACGCGCGGTGAGAGCTGCGGGCCCCAAGGCTCGGGTCTGGGGGGTACGGTGGGGGGACGGGACGGCGTGGGACCGGGGCGAGGGTCCCAGCCCGGGAGAGTCCCCTCCTCAGTCCAGCCCAAGCCGCTGCCCCATTCGCCTTTGATCTGCACCTTCTCCCTTACCTAGCAAGGGCCTCCCTTCCCGTGCAAGGGCCTGGCTCCAGCCGGCATCCGAATAGCGACTCTCAAAGCAGCTAGGGCAGCAAGGGCCGCCCCCCGGCAAAGCATAACGTCCCCCGCCCAAGGGCCCAGCGCAGTCCTGGCAGCAGAAGTGGTTTTCGTGCCAGCGCCGTCCCTCTGCCTCAGTGCAGCGCTGGGAGAAGATCAGCTGGGAGAGGCAGGGAGAACAGCTCATCCATTCATTCATTCACTCACTCATTCATTCACCCAGTAACCACGCCTTACACCCAGTTAACGCTAAAGCACGTCTACAGACATCCCATTTGATCTACTCAACCACTCTCGGCTGCAGGGAGGGCTGATTGGCCTAGCTAGGATCTGGCTAGCAGGTGGCATAGCCTGAAAAAGTGCGACCCCAGTTGCCTGGACTCCCAACCCAGGATTCCGCCGGCCTCTTATGCTGACATTATGGCAGGTCCTCTCCTGATAGGGCACAGCACTGGGGACCCGGCAAACTGAGACCAACCAATATCTGCCCAACAGTCCCTGTTCGGGAGAAATTCTCTCAATCCAAGAAAAGCTTGCAGTGGGGGAGGGCACAAGGCAACAGGTCCCCATCCCCAGAGCAACAGGGAACAAAAAGTCCCAGGCTGGTTATGAGTTCTTCACTCCACGGTACTGGCAGAGTTGTCCCCTTATATCCTGCCACATTGGACCCTGGGCAGACCCCTCCAAGCAACCCTCTTCCAGCTGTACCTGGTCACAAGCCGGGCAGCGCGGTCGCAGCAGCTCTGCGTGATGACGGCCACAGTAGAGATGCCCGTCGTGGTAGAAGTAGATGAGGTTTATCAGGGCCTGGCCACAGGCCTGGCAGGCAAAGCAAGCCGGGTGCCAGCCGCGCCGCTCTCCTGCCGGGGCTGCGAACACTCCGTACTCCCCGGGCCTCAGCCGCTCCCTGCACTGCCAGTCGGGGTGTGCTGGGCTGGGCAGAGGCCCCAGCATGCTCCTGGCTTCCCTCCTGGCTCTTCCATCCCAACCCCAATCCAACTGTTCTCCCTAGACCCCTGGCAGCCCACCTCGACTGCAGGCCCACCAAGAACCCCTAAACTTGGCTCCTCTTTTTCAAGTGTGCCAAACTGTCAATCCCCAACCCCTTTACCCCACCTGAGTCCCTGGAGCTCGCCCCTTCTGCTGAAGTGTGAAGGCAAAGGGGAATGGAGCAGGGGGAACACCACATACCTTCTCACAGGTGTGTTCTGCCAGCTTGGGAGATACCCTGCAGGCCACCCCCTGTCCCAGGGCCTCCCGCCTCCGCTGGTTACAGAAGAGCCTCAGCTCGGCCACCTCATCCTCCCCAAGGGCCAGGCAGTAGCGCTCCTGCAGAAACAGGCCACCACTGAGACTGGGAGAGCCCCAGCAGGTGAGACTGGAGTTTGACTGGGGAGAGGAGGCTTAGCTGCTAGGTCAAAGGAAGGTTGTAGAAGCTCCAGGAGATAACACAGAAGGGCACTGAGAAGGAGAGGGAGAGAGGGAAGAGATATGGAGGAAGTCTACCCCAGTCTCACCTCCCCCAAGGAATGGCCACCACTCGGATCCTGACAGCCCACAGCACTGAGCCCTGTCACCACAAATTTAGAGACTTACCTGCCATGAGCTGGCACTCACTATCACTTTCCATTGTTTTTCTAATTTATTCCATGTTCTCCTGTCTTGCCCCCTGCCCCCCAGCTCCCCAAACTGAAGTGTAAGGCTTTAGTCTGGGCACACATAGGTTCTCAATAAATACTTAACCATACTCTACATTTGTACATTCCATTATCGGTTTCAAAAGTGGTTCATGTCCATTTTCTCATTTGCTCTTCAGCTAAGCATTGTGGGCAGAGCAGATGCTATTGCCCCCATTGTGTAGATTTGAAAACTCAGGCTGGGGATGGGGGATGACTTCCCCAATTAGTGGCATAGCCAGCCCAGGCCCTAGATCCATGTCCTCTGGCTTCTGGACCCACAGTAAATAGAGAGAGGGAGGCGACAGATTGGAACCTGGAGAGAGGGGGACCCACATCACTGTCCTGTGGAGGCAGCTGCTGCAGGAGGATCCGAAGCTCAGGCCAGTTGGGGGCCCCTTGGGTATCCAGGCCAGGGAGCCCCAAGCTCAGAACTTCAGGACTCTGAGGAGATGCAGGAAAGGGGTGGTTAGGTTTGCCTTGCTTTTCTTTCCTCCCACCTCACTGCCACCTCTTCTCCAATCTGGAATGACTTCCAAGCACCCCCTCTTTCCAGATCGAGACAAGGATGGCTGACCCAACGCCTGCATCTGTGGTCTGATTGAGGCAGGCTGGGGAGGTCCCATTCCCCAAAATGGTATCCTTTCTTTTGCTTTAAATGAGCTCCCTTTACTCCACTGGAGCCAAAGCCTAGAGTGTGCTTTGACAACGCAGACGCCCCCCCTGCCCCATGCCAGGAGAGGTAATGTGTCTTCACGTGAATAAGTTTAAAGTTAAACCCCCACACCCCATCTGGAGGGGGCTGTAGAGACAGGGATTCCTGCAAAGAGAAAAGGGCCATGGGAGTCTGGGCACAAAAGCTACCTACCTTCCAGACAGTGGAAGTGGGAGGAGGCTGTAGGATAGAGGGCGTGTTGGTCTCAGAGGGAAGGAAAAGGCTCCCAGTACCTGAGCAGAAGTCCCCTCAGAGTACTTCTCCAGCAAGTGTCTTAGGTCACTGTCTGAGTTGGCTGGTGGACCTGGCTCCTGAGGGCTGAGGCTCTCCCCTTGGTGGGGCCAGTCAGAGTTCAGAACTGACATCGGTGACAAAGTCTGCCCAGAAGACAAGAACATCTTCGATTTATTGGCCCCTTAACAATGTGCCAGGCAGTGCCAAGTGCTCTGCAGGAATTATCTCCTCCCATCCTCCCAGCAACCAGATGACATGGGTGGTATTCTGTCCCCATTTTACAGATGGCTACACTGAGACTCAGGGAGCATAAATGCCTGAGGTCACACAGGTACCAAGTGACTGAGCCAGGTCTTGAGGCCACGCCTTTCAGCTCTAGAGTTTCTGAAGCTCAAATTCTGGGGTTTCCCAAGATTGGAAAGGAGTAAAGAGGCGGCCCACAATGGAAAGAGAGGGCATTCCACTTTTCTAGTAAGCCTCTGGGCAGACTGGACCCTTCCCCGTGTCCCCAACCTTAACTCCACCTTTCCTCACTGTGCACTGAACACCCCAGTGAGCCAGTGTCCTCTACACTACCAACACAGACCCCACTTCTCCAGCTGTAGACTCAGGCCAGGTAAAAGGACCACGTCACCAGGAAGCCCTTTTCAGCCCCTCCAGCCATACCAGCTCTCCCTTTTCTGGGCTTCAGAAGGAAATACAGTCTGCACCCTGAGATTTAGTACTAATGTTTCTCTTTGTGCCCTGTGCCTGTCTCAGTTCCTCACCTAGTCTCTAAGCCTGAGGACAGAGGAAACTCTTGTGCATCTGGCTTCTACCTATAGCAGCAATTTCCAATTCCACTGGATAATTCCAAATACCTCTCTTAAGCCCTTCTTGGGGCCGGCCCTAGCAAGAACGCAGTATCTTGGGGGTGAGGGGGACTACTGAAGTACAAAAGGGATGGGCCCTGTCCTCAAGGAGTCCAGTGGGTAAGACAGAGATGACACCCAGCAGAATGAGGCTGGGGAAGGTGTATACAGCACCTCAGGAAGAAAAAGAACCAGAGCAAATTTTTCTGTAAAGTTTTACTCTGTGCAAGGGACTATACTAGCATTTTGCACAATATAATGCATCCTCAAAATAATCCTATCAGATAGTTTCTGTTATCCCATTTGATGGTTGAAACAAACAGAGGTTAACTTGCCTAAGGTCACACTAGGAAGCTGAGGGATGTCCTAGGAAGAGGTTGTCTTTGAGATCCCAGATGGATTCTGACAGCAGCTGGGCACAGGAAGGCCTGACCAAATCCCAGGCCTCTAGAAGACGGAGCTGTGGAGTTGGGAACAAGGTTTGGACTATAACAGTTGCATTGATTCCCAGCCCTGAGCACCCCCCCCCCCCTTCAGACATTCTGTGCCACCCATCCCTGCTTCCACACCCATTTGCTTCCTTCCTGGTCTGTCCCTCTGGTCAGTTTCCTGTGGAGAGCAGCCAGCCACATTCAGAGCCAAAAGTAGCCACTTCCCCTAACAGCACTGCCCCTGCTCCAGGCAGCAAGAGGTACTTGGGAGAGTGTCAGGCACACGACAGGGGCCATCTGGGACCTCAGAGTGGATTTGCGCCCTCTTCCAGGTTAAAGTTTGTATGAAACTGCCCCCCACAAAAACGACGTTCAGAAATTAGCTCTAACCCTTCACCCTTCCATCCCCCCACCTCCACCCAGCACTGGACCAGGTCTTACTAACATACTGGATTCCTTAAAAAATTCCTCTTCCCTCAGGATTGAACCCCTTCTCTCTGCCCCCCACCCCCACCCCGCGCAGGTGCAACGGGGCTCAAGAGCTTTACCTTCCCAATCCACCCCTGCCCTCGAGGGCCGAGCCTGCACGGCCCTAGGGACTAGGGAGGTAAAAGGATGGGAAGGTTTTCCGCGGACAGTGAGACGGAGAAGAGAAGTGTCCGGTCCCGCGGAGTGCCTTCTCGACAGATCCCCAAAGTTTTTTCTTGGACTTCCCCGGGAGTCAGTTGAGATTCCCAGTCTGGTTGCTGGCAGTTTACGGGAGGGAATGGGATTTTGCTGGGGTCTCACCCTCGCTGCTCGCCTGCGTCCGGACCGTTCTGTACAGACCCAGTCGTCGGGCCCTCCACCCAGTCCCCAACCCGAGGCCTCAGCGCCCGCCTCTGCCCGCCCCGGGAGCGCGGCCCTTCCTCTCCCACGCCCCGCGGCGGCCCCTGCCCGCCCCTCCCGGACTGGTAGAACGGGCGGCTCGGGAGGGGCCTGGAGTTGCAGCCTGAAGGAAAGAATTTGGGGGATCCCAGGGTGGAAAATGTGCAGGCTCCACTGCCCTCCTCCCCACTCCCAAGTTTGTAGCGCCGGCACCGCGCCCCAGCCGGCACAGGGTAGACACCAGGGAACTGCGGCGGTGCCGGGTCTTCCACCGCTCAAGGAACGGAACGCCTTTCCCAGCCAGCAGGTACCCGCCCCCCACCACCAATCCTCCCTCAGATCTCCTAGCCCCGCCCCTCTCTGGGTGTCCTCACCCACACCCAGCCGGTCCCCAGCCCTTCTTAGGGATCCGTCGTCTTGCCCTTCTCCCTTCTGTCTCTTCAGGCCCTTCCTCCACCTTTTTCGTTTCTCCCCGACCCGAGTCCCTTTTCTGATCCCGGGAGTGGAAACCACTGGTCCCATCTCTGGTTCCCTCCTCAGCCCCGCCCCACGCCTCGCGCCCCGCCCCCTCCCCGCCCCCTCCCCGCCCCTCCCCACTCCCTCGGGGGCTAGCTCCTTGGCTGGCCGGGAGCGCCCTCTGGCGTCTGCGCATGCTCTCTGTTCCCGCCTGCAAAGTCCTCCAAAGGGACCTTCTAGGCTGCGCGCCGGTCGCCCCCGATCAGGTCCGCCCGCCCGCAGCGTCTCGTTGGTGCTGTCGGTGACCTCCGACCTCGCGGCTGCGGGGCGGGGCGGGGACGCCTTGGCTCCGGGCGGGCGGCGGCTGCTGCAGCGGGACCCGGGAGCGGGGCCCGGCGCCGCCCGGGCCGCGGGGCGATGTGAGTCGGGGCACGGCGGGGCGGGGACGAGGCGGTTCCACAGAGGCCGCACCGCGCCGCGCCACAGTCTCCGCTCCCTCCCGAGGAAGCCCTTGGGCGAGCGGGCGGTGGAGTCCCGGGACTGGGGGCGGGGATCTAGGGACGGCGCGCGGCCCCGACCTCCCCCCATTGCTTCCCGGTGTCTGTAGAAATTCCCCTGACAACCCCGCAACCTGAATCTGTCGCTCCTCCCCAGAACCACCCCACCCCCACCCCCGGACACACCTTCGCTTGTCCTGGAGCCCTTGGAACCCCCTCACTCCTGCGAATTCTGGTAACGCCCGCAGAGCCACCATTCTCCGGGATGCCCCCAAATGCTTACAGAGCTATGCGTTTCCTCTGATCATGCATACGCCCCATTCTCCCTGCACCATACTCAAATGCAAAAAACTTGCCCACGTTTTCCCGAGCCCTCATATATTTGGGGTCCCTATAACCTACCCTGACATCTAATCTCCAATCCACACCTATCCCAGACAAGAGCCCCTTCCTGTCCCAGCCATTGTACCGCCCCACCCCCCGAAGTGTCATGATATGTTCTGATATCTTAAAGACAAATGAAGGGGACAGAAGAAGGTGTAACACCCTCCCCCATCTTGCACCCTATAATTCTTGTTTTCACCCTGACTCCCTGTTGGTGACTTAAGCCTCAGTATTTTCCTAACTGCCTTCCTTTAGGCTGTGCACACCTCCCTCAGCCTGCTTCGTTCTAGAGAATAAGCCAGGCCAGGAGGGTGGGGGTCTTTTTACCCGGGAAGTTTTATGTGGAAGTAGAGCACAAGGGGCCTTGGGAAAGGATAGTTGCTTTCGAAAAGCAGGAGGGTGGGGTTTCAAGGATCTTGGAGGTCCTTGCTCATCAACTTGTCCACCTCAGATCTCTAAAATTTTTATTAATATTAGCATATATGTTAAAATTGTAAGCCTTTCAGCACTTGGGGGACAGAAAATCTGTTAAGCTTCCAAATGTGAGATTGAAGGAGCTTATTAGCTTGTCCCGAAAGAGGCAAATGTCCATTTTTGTGACCTTTTCCCTATGTACTTACTTCTAGAGGTTATTTAAGCAAGAAGCCTTGCTGTTTACAGATGTTTCCCTTGAAAACTAAGGCGTTGAGGTGGGAGGTGGGGATTGCCTTGCCAGAGTTTCCCAGATACTTTGTGGCCACAAAACAGACTAGAATATTGGTTGCCTGAATCTTAAGCCAGTGTTCTTTCCAATACATCACAGGGTCCTTTTGAGAAAGCTCTCTGTAGACTTAAAGTTCTCTGCAAAGGTAAGGTTGTGGCTTTGGTGTTGGTTATAATGGGATACAGATGGGTTCTAGAGGCAAGTAAAAGGCTGCCTCAGACTTGAAACTCATTGCTAGTAGGGGAGTTGCTCCCTCTCAGGGCCTGTGGGGCTTGGAATTGGTGGCCCCTTTGCCTTTGATCTCACTTTCTTTGTTGTGTTTCTGTCCCATTAGGACCCGGGACAAATATCCAGGTGGGCTGGACTAACAGCAAGTGAGTTTTATTAACAACTGGGCCGAGGGTGGAAAGTTTCCACTAACCTGTGGTCTTTGTCTCCTGTGCTAGGTGAGCCCCAGGTGTGTCCCAGAGGGATCCAGGTGACTTCTCTGCAGACTACTTGCCATGATGCCCCACCAAGAACAGGGGGAATAAAGTGGGGGTCCTTCCCCATGCCCCTCCCATGGTCAGCTCCCCAATGGCCTGGGTGAGGTGAGAGCTGTGTATGGGAGGCACTTTTCTGGAGTTTTTCAGGTTGGGTGGAATGGGAGATAGGATTGTTCAAGGCTTTACACATACAGTGGGAGTTTTGGAAGGATATCTGATCTTACAGATTTATTTTTTTAAAAGATGTATTTATTTTAGAGAGAGAAAGGGAGCACAAGCAGGAGGGGCAGAGGGAGAGGGAGAAAGAGAATCTTAAGCAGGTTCCATTTCCAGCGTGGATCCTGATGCAGGGCTAGATCTCATACCCTGGGATCACAGCCTGAACTGGAATCAAGAGTCAGAGGCTTGGGGCGCCTGGGTGACTCAGTGGGTTAAGCCTCTGCCTTTGGCTCAGGTCATGATCTCAGGGTCCTGGGATCGAGCCCCACATCGGGTTCTCCACTCAGCGGGGAGCCTGCTTTCCCCTGTCTCTTTGCCTGCCTCTCTGCTTGCTTCTCTCTCTCTGTGTCAAATAAATAAGTAAAATCTTAAAAAAAAAAAAGTCAGAGGCTTAACCCACTGAGCCACCCACGTGCCCCATACAGATTCATTTCTCGCTTCAAGTTGCAGCCCCTTCTGGTTGGGATTGTTCTATGCGTTTGTTTGCTCCCTTGGGTCACTCCAGCTTGGTGGTCTCCTCTCCATTCTAGACAGAGGCCCAATTGTTGCAACATATAATCCAAGTGCGGTAATCCTGGAGGGAAAAGCCAGATAGTAGGGCCTCTAGTCTCCCCTTTAGACAAAGAGAAGTAACCTGAGCATTTGTTTTTTTTTTTTTTTTAAGATTTTATTTATTTATTTGACAGAGAGAAATTACAAGTACTCTGAGAGGCAGGCAGAGAGAGAGAGAAGGAAGCAGGCTCCCTGCTGAGCAGAGAGCCCGATGCAGGACTCGATCCCAGGACCCTGAGATCATGACCTGAGCCAAAGGCAGCGGCTTAACCCACTGAGCCACCCAGGCGCCCCAGCATTTGTTTTTTTAAGGAAGAAAGACTTAATCAAGGTTATAAAAAAATGTGCTCTGTTACAAGTTCTGTCTTCTTACTATATCTTTTGAGCATGATGTGATGCCTCATGGAAGAGAACATCAAAAAGATAAATTTGAAGTAGATGTTGGGATGGTAGTGAGGTAAGAAAGAATTTGGGTGATGTGGGAAGGATTAGGTGGAAAAGATGGAAAAAAGAAAAAAAAAGAGGAAGGTCCAGGCCAAAGTGTTGGGGACTCACAAGTTACTACCAGTTTCTGAATCTGGATAAAGGCCCTGGACCCAGCTCCATTTGAAGCAAATCACTTCTTCTGGTCCCCTGCCCCCCCCCTTTTAAAAAATTTTTTCTTATTTATTTATTTGAGGGAGAGGGAGAGATAGCATGAGTTGGGGGAGGAGCAGAGGGAGAGGGAGAAGCAAACTCACGCTGAGCATGGAGCCAGATGCAGGGCTCAATCCCACAACCCCAAGATCATGACCTGAGCTGAAATCAGGAGTCGGATGCCTAACCAACTGAACCACCCAGGCGCCCTCCCTGCTTTATCTGGGCTTTTCCTTTCAGTACATTAGTCAGGTTTCCCTTCCCTTTCAATACATTAGTCAAAATTGTCCTCACTTCTCAAGGTCCAGATCAGATGTTACCTCTGAGAAGTCTGTTCATCCCTCTGTTAGCATTAATCTTTAACACATCCTAACTTGCTTTAATGTTTATCCAATGCATGTCTGGCCCTGGATTGAGAGAGTAAATTTCTTAGAGGAGGGACAGGGTCCTACTGTGTCCAACAGTGGGTGATCACAATTATGTGGTTCTGCCAGCGTCCCCAAAGCAGGGCTTTTTGGAGCTGACCTTGATGACCTTCTCCCTTACGTTTTCCCCTAGGGCGGACTGGCTGCTCTGACACCATGGGGAGCTGCTGCAGCTGCCTGAACAGAGACAGTGTCCCAGACAACCACCCCACCAAGTTCAAGGTACCCACAACTCCCTCCTCTCCCGAGCTCCCAGCATGGCTTCCTGGCCTTGGGCCAACCTGTCCAGCAGCCTTCCCTCTCTAGAGAAGGTGAAGTCAAAGGCTGAGGTGGTGGCTTGTTAAGATTCCTCAGGGGCCTAGGCCACTGCTCATTGTGTGGCTCTCCTACAGTGAATGGCCTCTAAAGAATGAAGAGATACCGTGCTTTTGGAACATTCACTCCTGCCAGTATACCTTTGTCGCTTTACACATGATATTTTTTGGAGAAAACAACACAAGTCTATGTTTCTAAGTTAATACACATAAAGCATGTGTAACACACAGTAAACCCTATATTAGCGTTGGCTGTTGGCTTTGGGAAGCTAAGGCCAGACCCAGTGGACCTGGGCACCGCCCCCTACCTTCACCACCTCTCACCTCTCCCTGGGGAGTCCCCTCCTCACACCCAACTTGTTGAGGCCCAGCTTCTCCTACTAACCAGAAGAGGGAGCCCTCGGCAAGGTCCTAGAGCTGGGGAGGTGGAGGAGGTCTGATATGAGTTCTGTCCCCCTCGGGCCTTCAGATTTTGAACTTGTAACTGAACCCCATCCTCTGTCAGCGTCCAGTTCTTGGGCACAAGGGATGGACCATTGAGGTCCTCTAACCTTCGTCGTCAAACCATCTGACCTTGGAGGTCAGCTGGCCACCCCTCCCCCACTGCCTAAGGGCCAAAGCTGAGACCTAGGGAAGGACACTTCTTCATCCGCTGGGTCTCCTGGTGGTCATGTGGCTTTCTCAAGACCCCGTTGGGGGATGGGGGAGCCCTGCGGCCGCCCAGCCCCCACCCCACATTGGCCTGCCTCCCAGTGGCTCAGGGACCCCTGCCCGTACTTGTGGACGCACCCACTGACCCTTCGGTTCCCTGCCCACCAGGTGACAAATGTGGATGATGAGGGGGTGGAACTGGGCTCCGGGGTTATGGAGCTGACGCAGAGTGAGCTGGTGCTGCACCTGCAGCGGCGCGAGGCTGTCCGCTGGCCCTACCTCTGCCTGCGGCGCTACGGCTACGACTCCAACCTCTTCTCCTTCGAGAGCGGCCGCCGCTGTCAGACGGGCCAGGGTGAGTACTTTTCCTGCTGCGCGCTGGCACGGCAGCGGGAAGTCAGAGCCTTGGGGACTGTGGGGACGCCTTTTGGCAGGGCAGGTGTTACAGGGGTGGTGACCAGGAGCGCAGAGCATGGCAGTATGGAACTAAGTGGACTCCCAGGTCAGTGCTCTCTGTCCTTGGGCACGGTGGCTCCGGCCTGGGTCCTTTCATGGGGGCGTTTATTGCAAGGCCCGAGGGAAAGAGCCAGTGCTCTCAGGCCAGAGCCCTCTTGGGAAGGCAAGCAGTTCCTCCGTCCTCTGTTACTCCAGTTTCGAGGGGACCTCTTATCTCCTCTGTAGGAACAAACTTTATGCTGAGTCCCTAGGTCAGGTACTCTGGAGCCCATGAATAGTGAAGGGTTAAGTTGGGAGCTCTGGTCACCTTGGGGCCGGGTGGCTTGGGAACGATAGGCTTGGGGAGGCCGGACTCTTGGATCTCTGACGTACAGAGGAGGCTCCAAGAGGTTCATCTTTGTCTCCTGTCACCTAGAGTGTGATGTATTCTCCCTTCCTCCCCTTCCTCCGGACAGCTGGGGGTCAGAGAGTAGTGATCATTGCAGGAAGTCAAGGCCAGGGCCCGCCACGGCTTCTTGAAGGAAGAGCATGGTTTGGGCTTCTTTCTTAGGATCCAGACCTGAGTTCTGCAGAAGGAGGCTGGCCTGGGCTTGCGTGAGGTGCTGCCAGGGCTGTGCCTGCTGGCGTGGCGCGAACAGGCTTCTCTGACGAGGCCACCATTCCAGCAGTGAGTGTCTGATGCGCTCTTGGCTGGGAGCCTTCCCTCAACACACATCGTCCCCTTTGGGCTTCTGTGGCAGAGGTGCTTACACTGGCTGAGCAGGAGGACAGGAAGGGGCTTCTCATCGTGGTGTTTCGTCCACACCTGAGATTCCAGAGAGGCAGCCCTGGGCGCCCACACTGGTTTCTCCTGAAACTCCAGGCTTATCCTCTCCTCACCCTTAACATCCCTTGCCAGAAGAGTCCTCTTCCTTCTCCTCCCCCTCTATCCTTGTTGTCTCATTCCTGCAAACGTCAGCTGTCCTGTAGCCCAGGCTGCTTTCGTTGATCTTTGTTATGGGTCTGTGCATGTGCACACCCCAGGTAGCCTCTCCTGAGTGCTGGGCCCTGCTGTTGCCGGCATGGGGTATGCAGAATCCCAGGCTGGCCCAACACCCCGGGGGCACAATCGGACGCCTTAATTGGAGATACTTAGCCCAGGCCCGCTGTGCCTGGGACCGTGAGCTGCCACCTCAAAGCTAGAGGGGCTGTCAGAGCAGCCCCACTGGAGAGCTGCATGAGGGCCTGGCCGTGGGGGTCCCAGGCAAGCCTGCCCATCCTTCTTCCTTTCTGTACCAGAGTTTAAGTGCCGGGAGATCACTGTCCTCTCCAGGGTAGACATTCTCTCTCTGGCCGGGCCCTGGACTAAGTGCGCAGTGAGCAAGCAATGAACAGTACAGACTCTCTGACCTTCAGAGAGCTTGGACATGCTTGGGTGTTGAGCCGAGGGTGGGGCTCAAATTTCTCCAGGGAGCAAAGGGTGGTAGGCAGAGGGAGATGGAGCCAGTGTGGGGAGAGGAATGGTCATTCATCCGACCCAGTAGGGCCCCCACTGTATCTGCAGGGAGGACCCCCAGTGGGTGCCTGAAACCACACATGGCACCAAACCTGTATGTTCTGCGTATATTTCTATACACAGTGAGATGAACAACGATAGCAACAAGGCCAGACAATCACAGCAGTGGCCTGTGATGAAAGTTATGTGAGTGTGGTCTGTCTCTCAAAATACAGTACTCTGCTCCCTCTTCTTGTGATGGTGTGGGAAGGCGACAAGCCCACGCAATAAGGGAAGTGAGGAGAAGGAAGCGGGCAGCGTGAGCTCGTGGGCCGCTCCTGCTGACATTCAGATGGTGCATCAGAAGGAGGCTTGTCTGCTTCCGGACCCCAGTTAACTGGTGGTCACTGAACCTTCAGAAAGCAAAACTTTGGCTAAGGGGCCCCTACTGTCCTTTTCTGCTTTGCTGGTGACTTCTCCTCCCCTCACCTGTGCACCCCTCACCTGCAAACACGGTCAGTCCGTGGAGGAGTTCGGGTGAGGTAGAGATCTCCAGCCTACGGTCATGTTAATGGGGGAAACAAGGGGGCCTTGGGCCCAGCTTCTCCTGGAGCCCTTGGGCCTTAAGGGAGTGCTGGGGATGAGGAGATGCCCTCCTGCCCACTGCAGGCCTGGTCCTCGAGATCAGGGACAGTCCCTGAGTGTCTTTCCTCTGCTCAGTCTCTCTGGGGAGAGGAGCCTCATTTCTCCCTTTCCTCCTTCAGGGATATTTGCCTTCAAGTGCTCCCGGGCTGAGGAGATCTTCAACTTGCTTCAGGATCTGATGCAGTGCAACAGCATCAACGTGATGGAGGAGCCGGTCATCGTCACCCGCAACAGCCACCCGGCTGAGCTCGGCCTCCCTCGGGCCCCCCAGCCTCCCAATGGTGAGGAGACCCCTCCTCGGCCTCCACACTTATACACACAGGCACAGGCCTAGGAAGTGCCAGGCAGGCAGGTGGGACGGCCAGGCCACCCAGCCCTCCAGGCCAGCCACCTGCCATCTGATGACTCTTGGGGATGAATAAGGCCAGGTCGGGGCCAGTCGGGTGACTCGGGCTGAGGCTGGGGAGTCCTGGGCCTTGTCGTGACTGATGGTTCAGGAGCAGACAGGAAGACATTGAGTTTCCATGGAAACAGCAGTCTGGAGCTATTTTGCTTCCTTCCTTCTGTCTACTGGGGTATACCCGTTCTACCTTTCTTGACTTGGTACAGGTATTTTGGCTCGTAACTCTCCTGGGGAGGTTCCCATACCTTCCACTTGTTTATTCCCTGAGTACCCCCTGAGCCCCTGCTCCGTGTTCTCTTCGAGGGCTGGCCTGTGGCGGGCAGAAGCTAGAGAAACACCATCCCTGATGTCTGGGCACTTCCCTGGCGCTCACTGGCAGAGCTATAATGAGGCGAAGGGAAAGTTCAGGATGGCAAGGTGGCCTCAAGTGTTTCAGCTAAGGCTGAACTGGGGGAAGTGGGGCTCCTGCTGAGCTTTGAGGGAAGGGGCAGGGTTTGAGGAGCAGAGAGGTGAAAGAGACTGGGGGCTGCTGGATTAGCTAGGCTAACCACCTGGGGGGCCCGGGGAGTGTCTCCCCTCCTCTGAGGACTCCCGTGATGCCACATGTGCAGTCACAGGTGGTTTAAGGAACCCCCTCCCCGCCCCCATATGGCCTTGTCTCCTGTGTGCCCAGCTCTAGGCTACACTGTCTCCAGCTTCTCCAATGGCTTCCTTGGCTGCCCAGGAGAGGGCCCGAGATTCTCAGCACCCCGGCGCCCCTCGACGAGCAGCCTGCGACACCCCTCGCTTGGGGAAGAGTCTACTCATGCCCTCATTGCCCCTGATGAGCAGGTGAGCAAGCTGCTCCTCCCCGCTGGTCTGGGTTGGGGGGACGGGGGTCGGAAACATGGCCGCTCCTAAGGATCATGGGAAGGGAGGAGAATCCCTGGGCCCCCCAGGGATGTAGCTTCCCTGGGAAGTTTGGAGCACCAGGAAGAGGGGGACCCTCCGCCTCTTCTTCCCTGTGCTGCTCTTATGCTGTCCCTTCTGCCCTCCCCTTCTTCCCTGCCTTTGCGCCCTCCTGCTTCACTTGGACTCCTTCCTCCAGTCCCACACATATGTCAACACGCCAGCCGGTGAGGATGACCACCGCCGGAGCCGGCATTGCCTGCAGCCCTTGCCCGAGGGCCAGGCGCCCAGCCCCCCCCAGCCCGGGGGCCCTGACCCCCGGGACCCCCAGGTGTTTCTGCAGCCAGGCCAGGTGAAGTTCGTGCTGGGCCCCACCCCCGCTCGGCGGCACATGATGAAGTGCCAGGGCCTCTGGCCCAGCCTGCATGATGCCCCCCCCAACAACAACAACAACGAGGGCGTTTCTGAGTGCCCGGCTCAGCCCAAGTGCACCTATGAGAATGTCAGCGCGGGCCTGCGACCGGGGGCCGGCTGGAGACTGAGCACGGAGGAGCCAGGCTGGAATGGTCTTGCCCACCGCCGGGCCGCCCTGCTGCACTATGAGAACCTTCCCTCCCTGCCCCCCGTGTGGGAGAGCCATGGCCAACAGCTGGGGGAGGAGGCTGGGGATGACGGAGACTCGAGGGATGGGCTCACTCCCTCCTCCAATGGCTTCCCTGATGGTGAGGAGGACGAGACCCCACTTCAGAAGCCCACCAGCACCCGGGCTGCCCTCCGTAGCCATGGCAGCTTTCCTGTGCCACTGACCTGCCGCCGAGGCTCCCCGAGGGTCTTCAACTTTGATTTCCGCCGGCCGGGCCCCGAGCCCCCCAGGCAGCTCAACTACATCCAGGTGGAGCTGAAGGGCTGGGGTGGAGACCGCCCCAAGGGGCCCCAGAACCCCTCGTTTCCGCGAGCCCCCATGCCCACCACCCACCCTGCCCGCAGCTCAGACTCCTATGCCGTGATTGACCTCAAAAAGACCGTGGCCATGTCCAACCTGCAGAGGGCGCTGCCCCGAGACGATGGCACTGCCAGGAAAACCCGGCACAACAGCACCGACTTGCCTCTGTAGGGACTTCCTCAACGCTCCGCCTCACGCTCCTGTTCCCCAAACCCACACCCTGGGTTCAAGGTTGCTTTGTAGAAGGCCACCGAGGTGGAAACCCAGGCTACCCTGCGCTGGCTGGCATCCCCGAAGATAGCAGCCACTGAGTCTCCTGGTCTCCCAAGCTGGGCAGAAAAGGGTGACCAGGCAAGGAGGGAGCCGGGACGTAAACTGTGAAGGGTTCCTCTGATGCATTTAAGCACCCTCCCATTTATGTCCATTTGTCTTGTCTCTCGTCTGTCTGTGTGTTCTCTTTGGTTGAAATTTTGAAACATTTTGTACCTGTTGATTTTATTTATCAGTTTATTTTTCTATTTATTGTTTTAAATGTAATTTAACATATTTATTATTAATATAATTATTTTTAAATTCTGGCTTGGTGGATGATATCAAATTCTTAGGGAGTCTCTTCTGGCATGGTTCTGGGTGGGATTGGGGGTGGGGTGCGACTAGAGGGAGGGGCTTCATTCCGGGAAATTTGGGGGTGGTTGTGGTTATTGTGACAAGTCTGTGACCATTTTTTTTTCTCTTCTGAGAAGGCCTGGTGCAGAACTTAGTTGCCAGGGATGGATGTGCTGTCAAAGAAAAGCAACAGGACAGCAACAGGAGTCCTGGATGCAGAAAGGGGATCTGGAAGGAAAACCACCCTACTGGGAACATCCTGATCCTCCTGAGTTGGGGGCAGGTGGGAGGAGGGCAGGGTTGGGGGAGGGGAGCTGTACCAGATTTACCTTCTCCAGGACCCCCTGCTGATTTACCTTCTGCCACCAGGCAGGTCCCTGGGGTTACTGATCTCCTATGACATCTTGGCCCAGAGGTGGGCCCTGGATCCTCCTTCGGCACCCCCAGCACGGCTGGATCAAGGCTAGAACCTTTACACAGGACTTTGCTAAAAGCCCAGGAACAGCAAAAGGAAAACACAAGAATGTAACATATAACCAACTCCTCGGGCTTGCCTCATTGTTTTCCCAGAGAACTGCTCTCCAGGAATGGGCTCCTCACGGCACCTGTACCCTACCGTAGGGGTGGGCCCTAGCAGAGTCCCCACCTCTGAATACCTGCCTGGAATCCTGGAGCCTGCACAGGCCCCCACAAGCCCCCCACCTGTTGCCCTGTTGCAGGAGCTCCCTTTCCTTGTCTTGAAACCGCCTCTCCCTCCTCTCGCTGGCCTCCCTGCCTCTAAGACTCCATTTCTATCTCAGCCCCCTGAATAATTCATCTAAAGGAAATCCAGCATCTGCGATTAGGACCCAGGGGAGCAGTGGGAGTAAGGTTTGCCCAAGACTTAGGGACAAACCTTGCCTTTGGTCCCTGTTTGTGCCCCAGCTCCCCGCCCCGTGGAGCAAGCCAACCCGTCCTCCTTCCTAAGGAAACCAGCCAGGGTGGGGCCTACCCAGTTCCCTCCCCACCTGCTGTCCAGGATGACACTGCCTGGGCTTCATTTCTGGGACTGCCCTTTACCCTGGTGGGGACTGAACTGACCAGCTTCCAGACTTCCCCATGCTTGACTGTTACTTTTTTCAGTGAAAGGGGTGAAGAGAGAAGTGGCCCCAGTGGGCTGTGGGAGAGACGCTTCCCCTGGGGCCTAGCAAGGTCCTGGGGTACAGCTGCCATGACTCTCCCCTTCCTTCTACCTCCTCCTAATCTCTGGACGGGAGAGAGGACTACTCTGGGCTGGGTCCTTCACACGGTAGCACTGTTGGTGCTAGGTAGCACTGTTCTGCTCTCTGTGTGTCCACCCCACCCTAGTTCTGCTCCTCCTTTGGGGGTCCCTTGTCAAGAGAGCTGGTCTCTCCAAACAGGAGGGCCAAGATGGGGGGAGGAATAACTGTACCAGCGACTTGCGGGTCTGCTCTGGCTCCTCGTGACGGACGCTGCTATTGGGGAGGGCATGCTTGCGGCACAAGGCCGGGCTGGGGTTCTGATTGGGCTACGTTCTCTGCTCTCTGGAGCAACTGGTCACCCCTAGTGGGCCTTGGCACCTGGAAAACATGGTGCTAGTTGTGAGAAGACGCCAGTGAGATGATGAACATGATTCCATGCTGGGAAGGAGACAGCAGGCCAGCTGTGTAAAGCCAGCTGTTCCACAGGGGAATACCATGGGAAGTCACTGCTCCTCAGTCCCTGAGTTCCCAGGCCTCCTGCTGCACCCCTGCTGACTGGTGCCAGGGGCAGCTAGCCTCCTCCTCTGGGGTAGACCCAGACCAAGTCACATTGGCTTCTGTGCATGTGTTTGTGGAGCCTGGAGGTCCAGAGGACTTAGCCCAGGACTTGGCTCCCAGCCCAGCATGGCAGCCAGCCTTCCTGCTCCCCTCCCCAGGTCATCGCCTCCGCCCCATGAGGTCGAGGGCAGGAATTTTCCTCTGGCGGGACGGGTGGAGTGTGAGAGGACAGCTTTCCAGGTGGAAAGTAGAGGCTGGGAGTGATGCCCAGGAGGGCGACCACCACTCCTGAGGGGTGGGGGAGCCTGCTCCGCTGATGTCCGGGTGTGGCGTCCTGATGCAATCATTTCAAAGATCATCATCAACATCAGTGAATGTTTGCTGAGTGCTCAGTTCCCTTCTTTAGAAACAGGCCCTCCCCAACCCCTGGGTTGCCCTCAGGAAAGGACTGGAGCCAGCATCCTGTCCAGGAGTGACATTTCAGGTCAGACCAGGAGGGGCCCTCCCCAAGCCCACCCCTGGGTAATAACACCACTCTACAATGGTATAAACATAGTCGACTCTCCAGAGGGCCCTGTAGACCATTTATCTCTCACAGGCTGGCCAGGCTGGATTGTTATCACCGCCGTGCAGAGAAGGAAACAGGCCAAGAGGTAAAGTGACTTGCTTTGGGCCACAAAGGTAATTAGCGGCTTGAGCTGGGGCTTCATGCCAGGCGTGTGTCTTTCCATGCTCCCACCTGGTCTGCGGGGGCTTTGTTCCCTCAGGTGGGCTGCAGAAAGACTGTTGGGTGCTGTGGCCTGGAAGGCAGGGGCTGTAGGAGGGCCGGCAGAGGCCGCATGTCCAGTGCTTCTCCTCGGGAATCCCAGCCAGGGCCTTGCCTGGTCAATAGGAGAACGTCCTCCCCCTGGAGCCTGCCAGGCGCCTGGCCCCCCACACACCCTGACCCGCCCCCTTGACTTAGTTGTTTACTTTTTTTTTTTTAATTTGAGTATAGTTGATGCACGCGTTATCTTCATTTTCGGTGTACAACCCAGTGAGGTGACAAGTGTATACATGGTGCTCTCTGCTTATGAGGGTCGCTTCCACCTGTCCCGTCAGTTGCTCTTTTTTTTTTTTTTAAAGATTTTATTTATTTATTTGACAGGCAGAGATCACAAGTAGGCAGAGAGGCAGGCAGAGAGAGAGGAAGAAGCAGGCTCCCTGCTGAGCAGAGAGCCCAATGTGGGGCTCGATCCCAGGACCCTGGGACCATGACCTGAGCCAAAGACAGAGGCTTTAACCCACTGAGCCACCCAGGTGCCCCCCGTCAGTTGCTCTTATAAGATCATTGACTGTATCCCGATGCTACACCCTGTACTCCTGTGACTCACTCATCCCATAGCTGGAAATCTCTACCTCCCACTCCCCTTCTCCCCTTTTGTCTGATCCTCCACCGCTCCCCTCTCGCAACCATCCATGTGTTCTCTGTATTTATAAGTGTCATTCTGCTTTTTTGTTGGTTTATTCACTTTTTCATTTTTACTTTTTTTTTTTTAAGATTTTATTTATTTCTTTGACAGAGAGAGCAAGAACACAAGCAGGGGGGAATGGCAGGCAGAGGGAGAGGGAGAAGCAGGCTCCCCGCCGAGCAGGGAGCCCGACATCATGGGACTCAATCCCAGGACCCTGGGATCATGACCTGAGCCGAAGGCAGATGCTTAACCGACTGAGCCACCCAGGGCCCCTCCATTCGTCCATTGATGAACATTCAGGTCTGCCCCCCTTTCCTCCCCTAGGCCTGGGAATGGCTCTCATTCTGTGGATGGCTATGCAGGAATCAGCAGGACCCTGCCCAGCCCTGCCACCCACCCCTGACGTGTGTCTGGGTCCTCACAGGAGGCTGGCTTAGGTTAGGTCAGGGCTCTGAGCTCTGGGGAGCTCTCTGAGCAATTCCTTAAAGGGGAGTCATACTCGCTGGAGAAGGGAGTTTTATAGTGAGGGATCCCCAGACTCTGGAAGGGAGGCAGAAGGGAAGGGAGAGCTGTAGCAGGGGTGGAGGGCCTATGTGGCGGCCCTGGGGCTCTCTATCTGCAGAATCAGAGCCCAGGATGGAATTTCGTGGCTCAGCTGAGCTAAGAGCCATCCAGGGATCCTTTTGACAGGATTCTTGGAGATGTCTATCAGGTTTTTGCTCACATGCTTCCCAGGAAGGGGAGATGGCTATCTCAGAAGTCCTCCCTCCCGTCAGTGTTATAATGTCCCTAAATTCCCCTCATTAGGGCCTAATTCTGTTCGCAGACCCACACATGGCCATCTGGTCCCTCTGCCAAGGGTGCTGAACTTTGAAACTTGGCATCTCCACTTACTCACACTGGACTCCTTTGTGCTTCTGTTCCCTCACTAGTGATAGAGGAACAATAACGGTCCCTCTTTTGTGACATCGCTGTGAGGATCAAAATAAGGAAATGTCTGCCCAGCATGAACCATGGTGGCTGGCCCATAGTAAGTGCTCAGTACATGGCAAATATTTTCACCAGAACATGGTTCTTTCTGGCATAACCAGAAAGGTATCCATCCTTCTGCCCACCCCTCTGGGATCTAGTTTGGTCCAGAACAGAGTGCATTACCAAGGCTTGACCCTCCCCTTCCTTCAGCCCAACTCTTTCCTTGTTCTAGACCTTATGCTTCTGCTAATGCGGCCCAAGTTAGCACTCCCTTCACTGGCCCTTCTGGCTCTTGGGACCTTAGAGCTGGCCCAAAACACCGGGTCTTTCCATAGGAACACCTGCAGCTCTCGAGACCCCCGACCGACCCCCATCTGATATTAGAGTCCTTGGCTTAGGACTTCAAAGTCTGTTCATCCAGGTGACATTTCTTCCTGGTTGTTTGGTCTGTCCTGGAATTTAGAGGTGTCAGCTCTTGCCATGAACACAGAGGTGACTGGAGAGCATAGATGGGGACTGGGAGCATCAGAAAGAAGGGTCCAGGAGGGGGTTCTCCATGGGTCGTGGAGCAAGAATTTGGGTGCATCCCTGGGTCCTTCAGCCTAGCTCTTCTAGAAGCTGTACTCTGCCTGCTATGGTTGACAGGAAGTGTCCCTACCACTTGCCTTGCTCACCAGGTGAACCCCTCTCTTAGCCTCTCTGGGCCCAGTTTCTGTCGGGACGGACCTTGTTGACTCACTGCCCTGTGGAGGCCTATGCAGCGCGGCTGCAGAGGTCAGGTGTGTGAGAGTATGGCTCGTGCTGCGGGTGGAGGTTATTATGCTCATTCTTAAGGGCTTACTAATATAATGACTGAGTTAATGAGCAGTGTGTGTTGGGGGAGGGGCCCCTTAACCCACTGGGGGCCTGCTGAGTGACAGGAGTGTTTCCTTAGCCATCCCTCTAGCTGGGGTGGCATGGTCCCTTGGGGGTGTCATTCTGTCATTCTGTTGCCTCCCTCCACCTACCCGTCTTTACCTGGCTCCATTCTTGTTTGGGTGAGAAGGCCCTAGAAGAAGCGCAGCTAGGCCAGGATGTGGAGGCAAGGAGAAGGGAACCTGGAGACTTCGACTACCTGGGGAAAGGAATGAAATGCAGTGCAACTCTAATTCTGTCTGGGTGCTGCCGGGGCTGGGCAGAGTCGGGCACCCAAGTCTGGGGAGGGCTTGGAGGGAAACGGGAGCCTGGATAGGAAGAGTGGAGGGCCTTGGGCATAGGGCTGGGTGGGGGTGGGGAAGGATTTCCAGGTGTTTTTTGAGGCTCTTTGCCTCTCTGACCCAATGGGTTGGTTCTGGCCTCTTTCCTATTGAGTTCATTTCCCCCTGGGATTAAGGGCCCTGAAGAATAGATCAACATATTGATATTTCAGGCTTGGGATACGGGCACGACACACAATCGTACAGGTCTAGTGGTCTCTGTTTCCCAAGAAGACACTGGACACAGCAGGCCCAGGATTCAGAATCCAGATCATGTGGACTGAGTCCTGACAAAGCCTCAACTCTCCAACACTTGCATTTGAGGAAGGGAGGCTCACAGAGACGGGAGCATGCGATGCATGAGTCTGGCTTTTGAAAGATGTGTGACCTCGAGTAGATTACTCACTGTCTCTGAACCTGTTTCCTCATCTATTTAGGGAAACTAACAACATTTACCTCATAATGCTGTGTGTTAAATGAGAAAATGCACATCAAGGGCTCAGTGGGTGCTTGGCACAGAGCCCAAGTTAAGCTCTGTTATGGTGGTCACAGTAATAGCAGGTGTTGGGGGAAAGCTCGCTAAAGAAGGTGGACGGTGAGTGGTGAGAAGGACTTAGGAGAAGTTCATCCAGACTCCTTCCTCAGAATCTGGAAAAGGGAGTATTCACCCAAGAAATCAATAGGGATAGCTTTGGGGAGTGTCAGCCCCAATCTGAGGGCAGAAGTCACAGCCCCGCCCTCACAGAGCCCCAGTCTGAGGGGAGACACAGCTCTGCCCTCAGGAACTCCAGTCTGAGGGTGGAGACACAGCCCAGCCCTCAGGGAGACCCATAGGAAAGGCCTCAATCCCTACTTTTGAAAGCCTTGCTAGGAAGAAATAGGAGACTCACACAGGAAAGGCCAGCACACCTACAAAGCCACGTCCAGACAGAAGGTATTCAAAGCAATCTCCTTGGCACTTACTCTTCAAATGCTGGTAACAGCCCCAAGACCAGGTCCGACCTTCACTCCTGCAAATGATCCCTCAGCTTTTTCTTTCTCTCTCTCTCTCTCTCTTTTTTTTTTTTAAAAGATGTTATTTATTTATTTGACAGACAGAGATCACAAGTAGGCAGAGAGACAGGCAGAGAGAGAGGAAGGGAAGCAGGCTCCCTGCTGAGCAGAGAGCCCGACTCAGGGCTCCATCCCAGGACCCTGGGATCATGAACTGAGCCGAAGGCAGAGGCTTTAACCCACTGAGCCACCCAGGTGCCCCCCTCAGCTTTTTCTAAAGCTGAGACTTGATACTGACTACCTGTGAGGGGTCTTCATTCTAATTGCCCAGGGAATGGGTTGAAGCCAGAGCAAGAGGCATGGTGGGCAGTAGGTCCTCTTCAGGTTCCTCCAAACGTGGTGGGCTATGCCCCTCTTCTCCTGCAGCCTTCCACCCTGCTCCTCATGAACAAATACACAGCGAGTAACCTCTCTACTTCCTCCACCAGGGACATGGAGGATGGAAGGGACACCACCCTGCTCTCCAAAAACCTGGGATTAATCGCTTATGTGTGGAATGGCAGCTGGGCATACAAGGCTGTGTGTGTGCTTGTGAGCGTGTGCATGTGCGTACATGGGCTCAATGCCATGTACATCACTGTTTCTCAAATTGCAGCTCCCGGCCCTTTAGAAATCAGTTTTGTTGATTGAAACCAGCACTTTAGAAAGAAAGGAAATAGAAAAACTAAGGTGCACACATGTACCATGGACTGAAGTTTTGTATGGGAGGTTTTGTTTCCGGTATGTTTTATATGCATGTGTGTAAGGTTATGGTGTAAAATACATTTCTAACCGTGGTACAAAAACAAAACAAAACAAAACAAAAAAAGCCTGAAGGCCTCAGCTCTGGTGGTTGAGCCTCTGCTTCCCTCAGTAGGCCCCCTTCTCTCTCATGGCTCTATCATATCATCTGTCTACCTCAGGCCCTTTGCAGGTGCTATGTTGCCTGCCAGAGCCACTCTTCCCTACTCTTTTCAACATTCATGGTGCAGAATTCAACAGTGAGGCACATTATCTCCTCCCCTCTGCCTTCAAGGGATGCAGATACGGAAGCTCAGAGAGGTCAAGTGATTTGCCCGATATCACAGAGCTAGCAGAGGTGGGTTGGGATTTGAACCCAGGCTTCTCTGATTTCTGAGCTCAGGTTCTTGCCTTAACCCAGCCAGACTTGCCTGGTGAGCGCCTCAGTCCTCTTCCTCCAGGTCCGTGCAGTACCTTCCTCCCTGGGAGAGCAGTTGGCCCCTGTGTTTCCCAGATGATGCCTTCCTGAGGGTCTATACTCCATGTCTGGCATGGGCAACTACAAGGGGAGCTGGCCACAGCTGTGTAGACTGTCTCTGCCTATCTCTCCGGTTGGAGGCATGACCTTGGTTCTTTGGGTCTCATAGAAGCTGGAGAGCCCCTACTTATCACTAACTCCAGCCAAATCCAGCTTCTCAGGGCTGAGAGCTAGGACACCCCAAATAAAGTGGCTCTGTGGGCTCTGGCTTTGGGGAACAGGCAGGTGGCTGGGGTTTGAGAAAAAGGGGGTCCGGTCAGTTTGGGAGGAAGTTGAGCCATGGATGGGGAGCCCCCACTGGGTGGGATGGCTGACGGTGTGCTCCAATGGACATAACCACCCCTGGACAGGGCCTCGGTGGTGTGGGGAGAGGCTGGGGTTCCTGGCTGGACTTCATCTCTAGCAGACTATCCCTTGCCAGGGAGTTAAGGTCAGGGGAAAGAGGAGGACAAATCTAACCCCTAGAGACCCCAGCCTTGGGGCCCTGGGCCCTCGGGGAACTAACTACAGGCTCTGCCCCTCCCTGAGGTGCCCAGCCCAGGGGACAGGTGCCCAAGAGGCAAGGATTTCAGACTGCATTTGTGCTGCTTCCTGACCCTCCTCTCTTAGGAGTCCTTCCTTCCTACCCTTCGGTGTCCGTGAAATCATGGGTGTGATGTGTTTGTGATACATCTATACTAAATATACTGTAGTCAAGCTGGTCAGTGTGGAGCAGACCCCCAGGTGTCCCGCAAGCCTGGAGACCAAGGGCTCAGTCTCAGGATGGGAAAGGTGCCATGCCTTGTTCCTAACCAGAGACCCAAGTTCAAGAACTCAAGCACGAGTTATCAGGAAGCTGAGTTGCGAATGTGAGAATAAGTACATGAGCTTCGGGAACAGGCCCCATGAGGATCTCCAGGCATGCTTCCAGAACACCTGCCCTGACAGCCACTAGGAAATCACTTTAGTGGCCCCAGGAGCCAGTCTGTCTCTGCAGGGTTTTCTAGCCAGCTGGCAAGGAGAACACGACACACCTAGCCGGGAGGATGTGGCAAGGTATGTGGGAAGGCTCCCACGATTCTGAACGGAGTCTTGTTATCTGGAAAGACTGCACTGACCTCTAGAGACTGGATGGTAGGGGTTGCCTGGGGTCTGACGAGGAGCGTGCCCCACCGGCGGATGTGTTAGCACAACAGGCTTTGGAAGAGGTTTGGAGAAGGAGGTGTGGGTTAGAAGACCAAGCAGGTGCCATCGGGAGGAACTGGATGTCAAGAAACCATAAAAGCCTAGTCCTGGCTCCAATTTAGGTGACGGTGATGACCTTCACCTTTGTTAAGTAGCAGCACAGCAGGTGTGCCCACCCAGCTTTGCATATACATTGTTTCTAGTTGGCAGAAAGAGTCACTGAAAGACCAGAAACTCTGGTCACTGGAGGTACTATGGTCTTGTCCTCAGCCTTAGTAACAAGGCATCACACACTGCCATGGTTTTGGCAGTGTGAATATAATACCTGTGTTTCTAAATTTGTAGGCATGCAGCTAATAATTTGAAATTTTTTTCTCTGCAGGCTTATCTTGTTGGCATGATTTTAGTGAGCTGAGACTATCTGCTTGGAAAGCTCCTTTCATCCTCCATTTTATTTTTATTTTTATTTTTTTTAAAGATTTTATTTATTTATTTATTTGACAGAGAGAGATCACAAGTAGGCAGAGAAGCAGGCAGAGAGAGATAGAGAGAGGAGGAAGCAGGCTCCCTGCTGAGCAGAGAGCCTGATGCGGAACTCGATCCCAGGACCCTGAGATCATGACCTGAGCCGAAGGCAGCAGCTTAACCCACTGAGCCACCCAGGCACCCCCATCCTCCATTTTAATTTAAAAGTTTATGTCATTTAAAAGCAAGTCAATAAATTAAAATTTTCATCAGAGGGTTTCTTCCCCCTGCTCCCGGCCCCAGATCAGTTGTTCTTTTAGAATTTTAGATGTGTTGGTTACACAGCTGCATTTTAGGTAGCGACGTTCAGTTAATTGTTTCCCAGTTTTTGTAGTCCATGGCATTGCATTTGAATTATTTGTAAGCTAGAAGCCTTGTGGTGTGGAGCTGTCTACGATAGCCTTTTATTTTTACTTTTATTTATTTATTTATTTATTTGAGAGAGACAGAACACATGTACCTCAGTGCCGGGTGGCAAGCAGAAGGAGAGAGAGAATCTTAAGCAGGCTCCTGGCCCAGCGTGGAGCCCAGGGTGGAGGCTCATCTCAATACCTTGAAATCATGACTTGAGCCAAAACCAAGAGTCAGATGCATAAGTGACTGAGTTCCCCAGATGCCCCTGCCACAGCCTTTTATCACAAAGTTTATAGTTGTTAAAGCTGTAATATCCTTTTAGAATTGCTGTTTTCCTTTTTTTCTATCTTCGGCTGAGTTCGCAGGTGTTCAGAGTGGTTTGACAGCTATCTAGCTGAATTCCTGGGACCAGACAAAATTAAGGTCTCCTACTCCTCCGCTATCTTGGACTCTCTCTTGCAGTATCCTTTTTCTTTTTTTTTTAAAAAGATTTTATTTGTTTTGTTATTTATTTGTCAGAGAGACAGAGAGCACAAGCAGGGGTGAGAGGCAGAGGGAGAGGGAAAAGCAGGATCTCCCCCGAGCAGGGAGCCCAATGTGGGGCTCGATCCCAGGACCCTGGGATCACGACCTGAGCCGAAGGCAGATGCTTAACCCATGGAGCCACCCAGGCAGCCCTTGCTGTATCCTTTTTAATCAGCTTCTTTTTCTTTCCTCCTTAAACATAAACATTTTCAGCTGGTGTTAAATCTAGTCTGTCCCAGATCTGTTTTACTTTCTGTTGTGTGATCATGAGTCTGTGCAGAGATATTCTCCGTAGATGGTAATACTCTACGAAAACGCCTAAAGTACAAGGTTGCCTTCTGTTTTATTCAGGGATTTTAAAAAAGTCAACCCAAAAGGGATAGTGGAGCTTCTTCATGTATGAAACAGCATATTAAATTGGAGATATTGAAGGGGTGCCTGGGTGGCTCAGGTGGTTAAGCATCCGACCCTTGAATGTGGCTCAGGCCGTGATGTCGGGGTTGTGAGATTGAGCCCTGAGTCGGACTCCATGCTCAGCACAGAATCTGATATTCTCTCTCTCTCTCCCTCTGCTTCTGCACTGCCCCTCACCCACTCGTGTGTGCTCTCTCTCTCTCTCTAATAAATAAATAAATAACTTTTAAAAAACAACTGGAGATATTGATGAATCAGCTACCACAGTAATTTGTGTTAAAATCGTATTTAAGGTAGCTGCTTTTAAGTGTATTTTATAATATTTGCTTTTGTAAAAACAATACTGGGTGATAAGATTAGAGAGAAAATGTTCATCTGTGCAGAGGGTACATTTTCTTCATTAATTATTCTGCGAAAAAACTCACAGGTTATACATACGGTATTTTCTAAAAGGACTATTAATAGAACCTTTTGAAATGAAGTAGTATAAGACTATTTTAAAAAATGACTCACTGTCAGATTGAATGCAATTTTTTTTTTGCATACAGCACTGGAAAAAGTGATAAGTCATTGGTACCTCTTTACAAATATTTTTCATGGTTGCATTCATTAAATGTTATTACATTCCTGAATTTTTGCAAAAATGTATTTTATCATAACAGAATGGTATTATTTTAAAGGGTTTGAAAAACTGACGTGGTCAATTCAGAAAAGGAACTGAAGTCTGAATAAGGTCACCGCATTTATGTTTTTATTTTATTTAAATTCAATTAAGTAACATATAGTGTATTATTAATTTCAGAGGTAGATTTCAGTGACTCATCAGTTGCGTATAACACCCAGTGCTCATTCCATCACATGACCTCCTTAATGGCCATCTCCCAGCTACCCCATCCCCCCACCTCCCCTCCAGTAACCCTCAGTTTGTTTCTGACGGTTAAGAGTCTCTTATGGTTTGTCTCTCTCTCTGATTTTGTCTTATTTTATTTTACTCTCCCTCCCCCTATGATCCTCTGTTTTGTTTCTTAAATTCCACATATGATAGTTGTCTTTCTCTGATTGACTTATTTTGCTCAGCATAATGCCCCTAGTTCCAGCCACATTTTGCAAATGTTGAGATTTCAATTTTTTTGATGGCTGGGTAATAGTTCTATCTATCTCTCTGTCTATCTACCACATGTATATCACAGCTTGTTTATACATTCATCTGTTAATGGACATCTGGGCTCTTTCCATTGTTTGCCTATTGTGGACATTGCTGCTATAAACGTTGGGGATCAGATGCTCTTTGGATGACTATGTTTGTATCCTTTGGGTAGGTAAGGTCATCAAATAAAACACATACACATATGCATATATATGTATATATACTTGACTGATGGGGGGAGTGACTTTCAATGTGTATAGGTCTTCTAATTCATAAACATTTCTTGTTTCAGATATGTTTTTACATATCTGATTTTACCTATTTATAGTCAATATTTTTACATATTTATAGTCATGCATGGTAAAGAGTGTGTTTAAATTGTTATAAACAATAATGCATCATAAGAGACTGTGCTGATCTTGTGTAACTAAGGACTATGAATGAATTTGGTTGGTTTTTGGTGTTGTGAACTCAACGTGTTTACATAATCAGGGCCCTCATTTCCCCTGAGGTAATCACCTTTTAAGTGGCCCTCGAAATGGTATTTTAAGATTACTTTACCCCAGAGCTTTTTGGTTTTTGACTTCTGCATTTAATTAATTTATTTATTTATTTATTTATCAGAGAGAGAAAGAGAGCACAAGCAGGGGGAGTGGCAGGCAGAGGGAGAAGCAGACTCCCTGCTGAGCAGGGGGCCCGGCGAAGGGCTCGATCCCAGGACCCTGGGATCATGACCTGAGCCAAAGACAGAAACTTAACTGACTGAGCCACCCAGGCGTCCCTGCACGTAATTTTTTAAAAATAACATGATGATGATAATACATTTTTCTCTATTGCTTCCAGATAGGGGCTTTTTCCCACCAGTAATTAAGAAGAAATGCTATTAAATGTTCATATTGTCATCCTTCCATAAATATTTGACTTTTCCTATCATTCAGCACACTGCTGCTTCTCTCTTAATGCCAGAGTTAAGATCTTTTTTCTCCACGAGTGCAGGCTTTGAAAACTTTTATTAAGTTATTGATACAATTTGATATTTTTCCATAATCTATATTTTTAAAAAATCACATCACGGCATCATATGTCTAAACTCGTCTCCATTAAAACTTGCCTTAAGCTACCAGATTGCCTTTGCCACCACTAGCCATACTGTATGTTTGTTTGTTTAATTTACTTTCATGATAAACTCTCATGTCATGAAAAATAAATAAATAAATTTATTATGATCAACCCAGAATACATGCTGGTCCTTATCTCCTGTGAGGGCATCTCTTCTTCCCTGCTGGGGACAGTGGTATCACAGACCACCCTGCCGGGTCCCCATCAGTTGGGAACTCCCTGGCAGGGACCCCTCCCTTCTTCATTTCGGAGGAGGGGCTCTCCTAGGACGGGTGTCCTATCTCCTTTCTTCTCTTCCCCCTGCTCCCATGGTGACTTTATAAAACATGATTGGAAGTACTACACGCACACAGAAAGGTGTGCAGAACGTGAGTTCTGCTGACTTCAACAGACCTCGTAAGGGGAGCCCCGGTCAAGAAACAGAACATTGTCTGTGCCTCCCCAGGTCCCTTTTCCTCTTCAGCCCCGCCGCCAGCCCTGATCCATTAAGAGAGAGACTCCGACTCAGCTGCAAGGTCTTGGGGGCCTGCCCCTGCTAGAACTTTCACAATCACAGGCCTTATTAGATGGTTGCCGCAAGCCTGGGGGCTGATGTTATCCCCACTCCCAGTCAGGGAAGCTCCGCTGGGAAAGGGTAAGTGTATTGCTGGGGACAGGGGGTCAACAAGTGGTGGACACTGGTCTTCTCAAGGGAATTGCATGTCACCCGTGACCGTCTCATTCTTTAATTTGTGCAAAGAGGGGTGAGGAAGAGTTCGTGGTAGGGTCCATATATCATAAGAAATACAGGTATGTGGACATCTCTGAGATTTGCCTGGAAGCATCCCTCGCTGCTTCTTGGGCCTTCTGTCTGCACCCTTCATAATGCTTCCCAAGGGAGCCTCCAGGTTCTCTCAGGGCCCTGCTGTGGGCTGCAGTTGGCTGGTCCGGGAGTGGGTCAGGGATTCAAGGAATTCGTCTGGGAATGCTGATTTCCTTCTTTCTCTGGAAGTGTGCAAGTCAGCTGGCTGTGGTCAGTAATGAGGAGAAAGCCGGTGTGCAATGGGAGAGGGGGTGGGGGACAGAAGCAAAGCAGGAATGAGAAGAAGCTGGAAGGGCCTAGTGCGGTTTGCAATCCGGCTTCCAGTTGACCCAGAGATCCTACCCCATTCTTCCACTTCCTGCACCTGGGTGGCCATGTGACATGCCCCCCACCATCCCACACAGCCCCACTCCAACTTTCCACGTAAGCCAGTCAGGTGAGTTGTGTCCAGGGAGCGAGAGTATGTTAGTCCATAGAACAGAGAGGAAATAATCAGTCTATTTCTCCCTGTCTGTACACAGAGTTCAGGTTCCAGCTGTTTGAGATACAGATGGCTGAAATGGCCTCCGGTTAAGATAATCCAACTTGTGGGATGGTTGTGAGGGTTGTCTGATGGAACAAATACGAAATACCAGGCCCCACACACTTTCTCATGATGCAATGGATACCAGCCCTCTATCTGATAAGATGTTTACAAATATCTTCTCCCATTCGGTAGGCTGCCTTTTAGTTTTGTTGATTGTTTCCTTTGCTGTGCAAAAGCTTTTGGGTGTCCTTGGTAGGAAGTGGCCGTGGATGACATCTAAGGTGTCTTCAGACTGCACATCCCCCGATCTGGGAGAGGCACTGAAGGATGGGCAGAATTTGGACGCGTTAGATGGGAGAGAATCTGTGGACCCCCTGCTCCATGGAGTGCAGTCCCTCACTCCTTGCCTTCCATCCCGGAGTCCAGCGTGTCCCTGGGGGGCTGCAGGAGGAATGGGAGCTGCTTTGGCTTTGAGACACCATCAGGCAGGTCCATCCCATTCTGTGCCAGTCCTGGGAAGACCTCTAGTGCCCTCTCTCCCTCCCCCATCACAGGGCTAGGGGAGGCTCTGGTGCTCTGGCTGGGCAGTGCCTGGTGGCAGCCAGAGGCAAATCTCCCCCAATGGCTGGATTATATCCGTGTTTGCAGGCCTGGCTGTGGCCTTCTGCCTGGACCTGGGGGCCTGACTAGGGTTTGGAGCCCTGCGTGTGCGGTACAAGGTGGCAGAGATGGGGAGAACTTGGGAACTTTTTCCACTCACCCCAAACTGGGGAGCTTTCCTGTGCTAGGCTGGTGGGCATTGGGCCAGCTCCTGGTCATCTCAGCTAATGAGAAACTTGTAGCTGGGAAGCAAGTTGGGCTGGGGGGGTAGAGAGAGAGAGAGAGAGGCAAAAGGTGGACCACACTTACAGGCGGGACAGGGGCACATGGCGGCTTGGAGGACAGTAACGGGGGAAGGAGCACTACAGACAGGGGCAGAGCCTCCGTGGGGCTAGAGAAGAGAGACAAGGAGGAAGAGAGGCAAGGTCTGGCCTTTCCCCTCCTCCCCTGCCCCAGGCCTCTTGTTGTTGCTGAGCTGTTCCAGAGGCCAGTGTGATTTACATCACGGGTGTGTCCTGAGCACCTGCTGAGCTATGATGACAGACTGTCCAATTTGAACTCCGTTGGACTGGGTAGCCTCCAAAGCTGCTGCAAATAGCTCTGACCTCAGCCATCGGCACGTCAGCCCCACCACTGGCCTCAGGGCTAAGGCTCCAGCCGTCATCACACCACCAGCAGCGTCTCACTACCCCCATGGAATTGCCAGCATCTTAGGTACTGGCCCCATTTCCCAGCCACCCGATCAGGCTCCCACAAGGTTTGGGGGAGCTGGGAACCAGGACTTGAGTCAGACCTCCGAGGGCATCACCTATGCACCAGTGACTCTCAACAATTTGGGCCCCTAAGGGTACAATGGGCAATGCCCGGAGACGTTGGTTCACAACATTTGGGCTGCTGGTGGCATCACTGGGTAGAGGCCAGGGAAGGCGCTAAACATCTCAACAGCACGGAGCAGCCCCCCGACAAGGAATTCCCAAATGGCAATAGTACGGAGGCTGAGAAACCCATCTCTGGAGGCCCTGTGGCCCTCCATGGACCTGACTCTGGCCCTCATCCCGAACTGTCACATCATGCTTCCATTCCTGGACAAGAAGAAACCCTCACCAGTGCATCTTTTCTTTCTTTTTTTTTTTTTTTAATAGATTTTATTTATTATTTATTTGACAGAGAGAGAAATCACAAGTAGGCGGAGAGTCAGGCAGAGAGAGAGAGAGAAGCAGGCTCCCGCTGAGCAAAGAGCCCGATGCGGGGCTCGATCCCAGGACACTGAGATCATGACCTGAGCCGAAGGCAGCGGCTTAATCCACTGAGCCACCCAGGCGCCCCCACCAGTGCATCTTAATGGAAACCCCTATTATTCACACTTCTTGGCCCCCACAGCTTGCATTCAAAAGGGCACAAGATGAAAAGTCCTCTGTGGCCACCCTCAAGAAGGAAGACACACAGGGGCATCTGGGTGGCTCAGTCAGTGAAGCGGCTGCCGTCAGCCCAAGTCATGATCTCAGGGTCCTAGAATTGAGCCCTGCGTCAGGCCCCTTGCTCCATGCGGAGCCTGCTTCCCCTTCCACTCTGCCCCTCTTCCCCTGTGTGCTCTCCTTCTGTCTCAAATAAATAAATTGGAAAAAATAAAAAAAAAAGAAGGAAAACATCCAGAAACAGCTGATAGGCGGAGCTCAGGTGCACCTGGGATTGAAGTCAGGCTTTTGCCTGGGGCCGGGAGGCAGGGACCTGGGGGTATAAAGGCAGAAGGAGAGCTCAGGCATCCACTTAGTGCAACAGCCCAACTTGGAGCAGCCCTTCTTCTGTGGCCAGTTGGGAACCGGCATCATGGAGTGGATGGTGGTGGCCTTGGTCAGCTTCCAGCTCTTAGAGGCGGCAGTTATCAAGTGAGTCTGGGGCCTGGCTGCTGGAGCAGGAGTTCGGGCAGGAGTCTGGAGCCCTGTGAGGGGTAACCTGGCCAGTGGCCTCCCCACCAGGCTCCACTCCGGAGTTTCCGCTGGGACAGGGAGGGCTTCCTGAGCAGGTGTAAGCCGGGGACTCAGAGGTCGGATGAGCTACAACTTTGCCCTCATGAAATGTCTGTAACTGAACCAAAGGAGAGTTTGTCCTGCCCTGTAAGCCAATAAGAAATGTGACCCAGAGTTTTTGCCATGAAGCAAGATCGGTGTGGTGCTGCCTGGGAGCGTGGGGAGCTAATGCTCAAAAGTCCCGAATGCGCCGATGGTTTGCAAGTGAGGGTTTTTAAGGGGGAAATAATCAGAGACAAGGGGCTTGAGGTAGTGGATTCTTCTGAAGGGTCAGGGACTGGGTCAACCTCTAGACTGAATGACTTGTCTTTCTGACACTGGTCTGGTTTCTTTCTTTCTTTCTTTTTTATTTGTAAAGATTTTATCTATTTGTTGGAGATAGAGAGAGTGAGAGAGAGCACAAGCTGGGGGAGAAGCAGGCAGAGGGAGAAGCAGGCTCCCTGCTAAGCAAGGAGCCCGATGTGGGACTCGATCTCAGGACCCCAGGATCACGACCTGAGCCGAAGGCAGATGCTTAACCGGCTGAGCCACCCAGGCGCCCCTGGTTTGTCTGGTTTCATCAGCTGTGACTGGGTGGCCCTCTCCTTCCCTGCTCTGAATCCGCTAAACACCCCAGCAATGTGTGTCAGTGATGCTGTCTTTGTTAGCAAAAGCTGGGGCCACACACTTTGCGATTGTGCAGGCTAATTCATTTCTTACTCTCTTGGGCTTCCTTTTCATTATCTTAAGCAAAGCATCCTGGTGTGTTCCCCATAATCCTTCACTACAGGCTACATGCCTTGCTGAAGACTTAATCTGCTGGCGGGTGCACTTCCAGGCAAAGGAAAAAGCACAGCTGCTTCCCCATCTGATGAGAAAAGATGGACCTGGGACAGAGTCGGGGTGACTGCTGTCCAAATAGACACTGAACGGCAGGTGTGCTTTCTTCCACAGAAAGGAACGATGATTTCTGGATAGGCAGATGTTTGCTAAAAACTCCCTTAAGGCCCACGATTTATTTAGCAGATGGCACAGGCATGTAAGCAGAGACAGCAGGAACGTTACGTGCACCTGCAGAGACGTCAGAAGAAAGGGGGCGAGAAGGCGTGGCTCCCAGGACCTGGGAGGGTGCCTGGCCTGCACACGGCTGCCCGTCTCACCCATGAGGACCGATGCCGATACCTGCTGAAGACAAGGCTCCTCGAAGAAACCTGTGTGTGATACGCAAGTTCCGGGGAAGCGGCGAGCCCAAGCAACCATCAGTCTTCAAAGCTCAACGTGAATGGGTTCCGTGCAGAATGGAGGGCGAAAGTGGGGTCTTGAGGGAATGGGGAATCAGGTGGGGAAAGAAATGCAAAGAGCAGGACTTCTGGAGCCCGGAATGAGCCTGGGTGGACCCACAGAGACCTCCGAGGCGATGGCAGCAAGCAGGTCTTGAAGGAGGAGAACCCGAGGGAGATCGGGGGCAGAAGTGCAGACTTCATCATCCAATTCATCCAATTCATCCAATTCCAGGGTGGATCTGGGCTCCAGACCACCCAGGCCAACTTCTACTGCGCCTGCATCGGGAGAAGAGCAGTGACTGGCCCCAGGCCAGACAATTCGAGGCAAGGGCAGACACAGGATCCTTTCTTCTGAGTCCCAGTCTAGTGCTGTCCCCCATACCCATGCTGTGTCTTCGTCATCCAGGACCAGGTGCCGGAGGGCCACCACCGGAGGGGACTGGGGTGAACTCTGCTATCTCTGAAATCTTTCTTAAAATGCATATCTCCTGGGCCGCCTAGCTGGATGACTCGGTAGAGCACGTGACCTTTGATCTTGGGGTCCTGAGTTCAAGCCCTACACTGGACGTAGAGCTTACTTACACAAAAACAATGCACATATCCTGCCAGGGCTAATGGCCAAAGTCCTCCTTGCCTTCCAGGGAAGGAATTTATGGGATATCTCAGAGCAAAGGGCCAGGATAGGATGTAGACCCTCGAGATGGGATGTGGGCATGCATCAGGGAAGGTATTTGTTTTCTGAATCGTGTAACAAGTCCTGTGAAGAGCTTTGAAGAGAGGGAGAGGGAAAGAGAGAGGCAGAGGGAGAAAGAAACAGAGGGACAGACCTAGGGAAAGAGACATAGAGACAGAGAGAAACGAAGGGAGCTGGGGCCAGAGCAGGAGCGAGAGGGAGACACACACAGAGACACAGTGATGGGCACAGGGGACACGGGGGCTGGGGCCTGAGGGATGCGGTTGGAGGTGGCACGGCAGGGAGGGATGGAGGAACCAGGACTGTCAGAGGTGCTGTAGGAAGTAGGGAGGGCCCTGCCCTGACGCCAGGCCTTCTTCAGAGTCCCCCTGAGGAAATTAGAGCCTGTCCGTGCAACCATGAAGGAGAAGGGCTTACTGGGGGAGTTCCTGAGGACCCACAAGAATGACCCTGCCCAGAAGTACCACGTTGGCGATCTCGGCATGGTCTACGAACCCCTGGCCTATCTGGATGTGAGTCCTGACCCTCCGTGGGGGTTCCCTCTCCTTGGGGCCAAAGACTGAGGCCGGACTCCCAGGGGTGTGCCGAGCTATCTCTCTGTACCCTCCCACCTGGCGCCTGCGTCCTGCTCCCTTCTCTCACACCTGCCAGCCCCCACTGAGGGTCTGTGTGTTCTGGGCAAGTACGGAAGATAGGCTTGGGCCTCTTCCTCGGTGGCAGGTTGTAGAGCAAGGGCTCTGTCCAAGGAGGAGGCTGGGCCTGAGGGTCTCTGTATCCCTCCAGAGCTAACAGCCTGCCCCATGGCCCCCCAGAGTCTATACCTTGGAGAAATCGCCATCGGGACCCCACCGCAGAACTTTCTGGTCCTTTTTGATACCGGATCCTCCAGTCTGTGGGTGCCCTCGGTCCAGTGCCAGAGCCAGGCCTGTGGTAAGTGCAGGGCTCGCTAGGGAGAGTGGTTGGCAAGGGAGGGCGCAGACCGCCTTGGGGGGAAGGGGCAAGAGATGGTGGGGTCTGAGGGCTTTAATCCTGAGAGTCAGGTACTTGGCCAGGGTCAAGGGGCATGTGCAGGACCGAAGGAAGAGGCTGGCCCTAGGTCTGGGTGGTCTGTTTGTCTTCCTTCTCACCAACACATGCTCCTTCACCTGCTCCAGTCCGCCCTCTGCCCCCCAGCTCCAACCATCCCACTCTGCTCTGCTCCATTCTGTTCCCTGTAGACGACACCATTCCCTCTCACCAAAGTCAACAACAGTCTTTCCATGTCACTCCACTCCGCTGCTTACTAAGTTCTCACCGCGTGTCTCCTAGACGCAGGGGAGAACAATGCAAGAGCTGGTCCCTGTCTTGTAGCCGTATTTGTAGACAGGCCAAGTTCCTCTCCTTAAGGCTGCCTTGGTCCCTGCCAGAGCCTGGGGGTTTGGGTCCTGACACTTCTAATCCAAAGAGTCCCTCACTGGTCACGTCCAGGTTTTTGACAGGGTGAGGGTGGAGGGAACACAGGGATCCCCTGGACGTTCATTTGCTCCCACAGATGATGAGTGATTTCTCGGGGGGGGATCTGCAAGGAGGGGGCAGGGAAGCAGAGAAGGATTCTAGGCCACTTACCTACCAAGGGTCACGGTCAAAGAACAACACAAGATTCTGCAAGTCAGGGACGCCTGGGTGATTCCAGCATCCTGGAATCGGGTCCCACATCGGGCTCCTTGCGCGGCGGGGAGCCTGCTTCTCCCTCTGCCTCTGCCTGCCATTCTGTCTGCCTGTGCTCGCTCTCTCTCCCTCTCTCTCTCTGATAAATAAATAAAATCTTTAAAAAAAAAAAAAAAAGATTCTGCAAGTCAGAGGGGGCTTTGAGGCCAAGCCTGGCCACCCTCACATAGGCCTTCCTGTGCTTCCTGAACCCCGAGACCATGTGTCCTGGGATGCTGGGGCCCCGGGATGGGAGCACAGGCTGGGACTCGGGGGGGCAGCCCTCCGCCTGCTGGCCTGTCTCCCCAAACTCTCCTTCCGCTGTAGCCACTCACTCCCGCTTCAACCCCAACGCGTCCTCGACTTACTCCAGTCACGGGCAGACCTTCTCCGTGCAGTACGGCAGCGGCAGCCTCCGTGGCGTCTACGGCTATGACACTCTGAGGGTGAGCCGGGCTGCAGGCCACTCTGTGCCCCAGGATGTGGGAGTTGTCCCTGGGGCTCTGACTTGGCCTGGAAGCTCTCAGACCTGAGTCTGATGGGAGTTTAGCCCGACCTGAGAATACAGAGAAAACCTAGTGCTCTACTGAGTACAAACCCGCCGATGAGTACACCAAGTGCCCCTCCATGCCGTCCCCTTCGCACACTGAGTGCCCCTGATGGAGGGGATGACCTAGTCCTTTAGTGAAGGAGCTTAAACCAGGGGAGGGGGGTCAGGGGGAAGAAGATGGCGGGGGGTGGTGGTGGCTGCAGCAGCAGCCAGAGAAGGCCACTTGAGAGAAAACTTGGCTCTTGCAAGATGTATCAAGAAGGCAAGGGGCAGGTGGTGGGGTTATAGACATTGGGGAGGGTATGTGCTATGGTGAGTGCTGTGAAGTGTGTAAACCTGGTGATTCACAGACCTGTACCCTTGGGGCTAATAATACATTACATATTTATTAAAAAAAAGAAGAAGAAGAAGAAGAAGAAGGCAAGGGGCCGGGGTGAAGGAGGGATGAACTAGGGAGCCTCGAGGGTCTTTGTGGGGGAGGGTATGGGGAGGTGAGTGGAGTTCCACTTATCCTCTCCCATCCCCCGTGTCCCTTCCAGGTCCAGAGCGCTCAGGTCCCCAACCAGCAGTTTGGCCTTAGTGAGCACGAGCCAAGTCCCTATTTCCTCCAGTTCAAGTTTGATGGCATCATGGGCCTGGCCTACCCAGCCCTGGCAGAGGGTAGGAGCGCCACGGCTCTGCAGGGCCTGCTGCAGGCTGGCCTCCTCTCCAGCCCGGTCTTCAGCTTCTACCTGGGCAGGTAAGATACTGCTTGCAGGGTGGGGGGGTGTTCCTGAGCTCCCAGGCAACTCCCCCCATCCCCAGACAAGTGAGCTCAATGCTTTGGGGGTTGGGGGCTTCCCATCAGGCATTTGGCTTCAGCTCCTACTGTGTCTAGGACTTTCCTCCTGGGCTGTCCTCTCCTGTCCAACTGTCCCCCTAGCCATATCCTTTCCCTCATCTCTGTGTCTGTCCCCAGCCCACTCAGACTTCGCGTTTCATCACCAGTTCAGAATCGTTCCCTCTTCTGGGTGAACTTAGCTTTGAGTAGGCTGCTCGTTCTGGATACCTCTTGGATTTATCTCCTGCCCAGAGCTGCAGTTAGCTCACTGCCTTCTGGACACTTCTTTCGTGTACAATCTATTGCTTCATCTCCTTTGATGTATTGTTCTCTCCAGGTCCTGGAGTCTTCTGGTCAAGGTTCATAGTTTGCCCACAATAGGGTGTTTTTCTCACCGCAAACACAAGCCATGCAGCCGCTTCATGTCGGTGCCTGGGAGCCAGGTGGTGGGGGCGGAGTCAGTGGCCTGTGGGGGACTTTCTTTCCTCTCCCAGAGTTAGCCAGCCACCTTCTGGAGATAGTCAGCATGTACTCTCTCACCTTAATCTCCTGAGTCTGACTATCAACAGTGTCACCCTGTTCCTAATGCTGCTGATTTAGTCTCACCTCTGATTACAGTTCATTCTGAGTTTCGCCCTTAGGAGCTCTGCCCAATTCCACACTCAGGTTCGGCTCCCAGGGGAGGCTGAAAGGACCAGGGAATACACTTCTCTCCTCTTTGCCAAGGCTCTACCTCCTTCCAGTCCCAGCAGAAAAATGACAAGTGGGGCTCAGGGTGAGACTCCCAGTGACATAGGACAATAGTAGCAAGAACTGGAAGAGAGAGAAGGGTGTGTGGGATGGGGGGGGGGGCCACACAGCCAGCAGCTTCCCCTGAGGCCCTGCATCTGGAACCAGAGGCACTGGGAATTCTGAGGGGCTCAGCTTGGAGCTGCAGTGATAAAGGGGGATACAACTCCTTCCCTCAGCAAGCCTAGTGTGACGGGGAGACACAGTGTTGTCCTTAGGGGCCCAGTCTGAGGGAGGAGACACAGCCCTGCCTCAGGGAGCCCCAGTCTGAAGAAGGGAGACATAGACCAGTCCTCAGGGACCCCAGTCTGAGGGGGGAGACACAGCCCTGCCCTCAGGAACCCCAGTCTGAGGCGAGACATAGACCTGCCCTCAGGGACCCCAGTCTGAGGGGAGACATAGCCATGCTCTTAGGGACCCCCAGCCTGCAGCCAGGGCAGGACCTCTATTTCCCTTTGAGGATGAATGTTCAACAGGAAATCTTTTCTATAGCGATTTCCCTGATTCACCCTTCCCTTTCCCTTCTGCAGAGGCATGAGCTCTCAGAATGGAGCAGTTCTCATATTTGGAGGGATAGACCACAGCCTGCACAGTGGACCGATCTACTGGGCCCCCGTCACCCAGGAGCGCTACTGGCAGATTGGCATTGAGGAGTGAGTCTGTGCTGGAGCTTGAAGACCTGGCAGGCTTCGAGGCATTTCATGTTATGCACCCACAGACTCTCTCTCTCTCTCTCTCTCACACACACACACACACACACATACACACACAGAGGTAGGTACTTCTAGGAGGTACACATAGGAGACCCCTGAAGTCTTCCCCCACAAAGCCACAGCTATCCTCTGCTGGAGACTGAAGGCCCAGCTCAGCCTGGAAAAGTGGGTGAGGTGGGCACAATGTAAATGGGGTAGGTCTGGAATCTGAAACATTCTAAACCCTGTGGTTCAACACTATGTGCTTACTAATTGGAAACTATGATGTTTTTTGGGGGGAGAATTAATGTGGTCATAGTTAAACCGTTCAGTGACACCGGCTTTCAGCGTTTCTAGAACCTTCCTTGGAACTTTAAATAACAACGTTCCATGGCCATTTAGGTGGCTTTGAAAAGACTCTGAATGGTGTGAGGCAGGGGGATGGTTGGAAGGACCTCTGCAGAGTCCTTACCTCCAGGTATACCACAATTCTGTGGCTGTGGCTGTTTGTCCCTTGGGGGTGCGGGAAAGCCAACTTCCTAGATTCCCTGAGCTGGAGATGCTGAAGGCGTTCATCTCTTCACCATTCAGGTTCCTCATTGGTGGCCATGCCACGGGCTGGTGCTCCCAGGGCTGTCAGGCCATTGTGGACACAGGCACATCTCCGCTCACTGTACCCCAGCAGTACCTGAGCGCCCTTCTGCAGGCTACAGGGGCCCAGGCTGACCAGTACGGACAGGTGTGTCTAGTGTAGGCATCCTCCTTCTTTCAGAGAGGCCCCCTGGGAGGCATTTATGATTCTTCTGGAAATAGCCCCACTCTTGGCCTCCTGCTCCTAGTTGTCCCAAAGCCCTGGAGGTGGGTGGGTGGGGGCCTGGGAGAACTGGGGCTGGGGGCTGGGTCTTGAGCTGGGAGGGTAATGGGTGGCTACTATTGGGGCAGAATTTCCTTGGAGCTTCAGCCCTTCCAAAGTAATGGGCTAAACACTTTTCAGGCTTTGGAGTAAGATCAAACTAACTGGACTGTGGGACCAAGCAGGGCCCCAGCGGGATCAAGGGCACTGAAGGGAGGGGGTTGGCAGGTCCTCTCAGGTGGGCGATGCAGCACCTGGGGCCTTGTTCCTCTCTGCAGTTTACTGTGGACTGTAACAACATCCAGAACCTGCCCACCTTGACCTTCCTCATCAGTGGTGTGCATTTCTCCCTGCCCTACCACTCCTACGTCTTCACAGTGAGTCTGTAGGGACGCGACGGCTGTGAGGAGGGGCCGGGGGCCCGAGATACCGGGTCTCCTCACCACATGCTATCCCCCAGCTCTTCGTGAGCCCCACTTTATTTTCTGCCTTCACTGGTTCCAAACCCCTACACTGGCACGAGGCCGCGAAACAGAAGAGTGCCATCTATTATTGATTACTATTACTAATGAGTGTGGAGAGGCGCTGGGGTATGGGTTGTGTACTCACTAGGGTAAGCCCTATGGGAAGCATTTTGCCTACACCATCCCACTGAACTGTCAGACCATTTGAGGAAGGGGGTGCTAATTTCTATTTTACAAGTGAAAACTTGGAGGTCCAGAGAGGTTAAGAAACAGACGCAAGGCTACACAGCTAGTCGGGGTGAAGCTCAGGTTGGAAGCTGAATTGGTCTGGCTTCAAGGCTTCGCCAGCAGGCTGACCTCCTCCAGATGGGGAGCAAAAGGGAGGTGGATGGGAACTTGGGGAGAGGAGACTGCAGACGGTCACCACAGCCTGCTTCCATCCATTGCAGAAATCCCTCCTACTCTGGGGCTCAGCTGGCCTGTGAGCCCCCAGGGGTCACAAGCCTGGCTCCCTCGTTTCTGCATTTCGCACTCCTGGCCTGGGGCTCAGGGCTGAGCAGGGCCCGGTCCAAGGAATGAGCGCTGCCCTTCCGTGTTGTGCAGGGAAATGGCGTTTGCACCATTGCGGTCCAGGCCACCTACCTGCCCTCCAGCAGTGGCCAGTCCCTGTGGATCCTCGGGGGCGTCTTCCTCAGGTCCTACTATTCCATCTTCGACATTGGCAACAACAGGGTGGGCTTTGCCACTGCCGCCTAGACTCAGCACCTAGATGCCTGGCTTCCTTCTTCCTCTCCACCCTCAGCCCTGCAGGCGCTACTTCTCTGGAATCAGCCTTCTTTCTCTGGCTTTGGGGCTTTCTGTCCTAATAAATAGTTTTTCTGCATGTTGGTCAGCATGTTTTTTTTTTTTCGAGGGCCGATGTGGCCTGTAAGGCAGCTCCTGGTCACAGGAATGGGAGGGAAGACGGAGTCAGGGGAAGATGTGCTTCTGCTGGACCTGTTCTCTCTCAGGGGCTAAGAGGTTTGTGGGGGTGGGGAGGGGTGTCACTGAGGTTCTAAGAGAGATAGGGCATAAGGCAGGGCTTGGGGAGGGGCCCTGGGCCCCTCAGAGCTTGGGGTCTCTCCACATTGAGGCAGGCATTCCTTTGTGACGCGCCAAGGGGCCCTATTACCACAACCCAAAATGCTCTGCTGACCTAATGGACCAAAGGACCGGCAGAACCACCCCAGACAAGCCCACTAGCACTGTGATGAGGGCTCCCATCCTCCCACTAACCAGGCCTTCTTCTCCTCACCTGTGATCAAGCTTGTACTGGGAGCTTCTGAGAAATGCTAGATGCCCATGTACACGTGTGACAGTCATGGCTACTTCTGGAAGGGGGGTGATGCTCCCAGAACCTATTTCCAGAAGGACTTCAAAAGGTCTGGGCTGAGTGAAACTGATCACATTTTCACCTAGAATCTTCTGCGGGGGGCGGGGGGGGGGGGGAGCTAGGACTGATGAAGCTTGAGGAGGGGTATTACTGGAAAACCATAATGGGAGGGTTGTAGGCTCCTTGTACACATTTCTTTCACCCCATCCTTCACTAGTCTGACCTCAACCTTGCTCCTTATGTTCAGGGTCAGGGGTGAAAGACAAGATCTAAGTCGGGCACTCCATTCCAAAACACGAGGGAAACTGAGGTTTGCCACGTAGTGGTTTCTATAGCAACAGCCCACCATCTGGGACCCTACTACATCTTTCCTAGACTCTAGTAAAGACAGCATGCTGCACACCTCTCCTTGGGGTCAGAGAAACCACGGGGTGTATCATAGTGAGCTGTAGTTCGTGACATCTCTGAGTAAGAAGAAAAAAAAAACTTGCAGAAGAGGCAGAAATGAAGTGGAACTTAAGTTCCAAGTCAAAAAGCCATGGCCACGTACACAAGCCAGGGCTCACAGAGTGGGACTACAAACCCCGGCGTTCCTGGCGGAGCCGACGGGAGGGACTACATTTCCCCGCGGGCGCCGCGGTAGGCCCGCGAGGGGCGGGGCGGGGCGGGGCGGGGCGGCCCGCGAGGGGCGGGGCGGGGCGGGGCGGACCGCGGGGGCGTGTGCTGCCCTCTGCCGGGCGCGGCGGGAAGTGGGTGCGGATTGACAGGGGGAGCCCCGGCGCCGGGCGCGGGGCTCGGTGACAGCAGAGGCGGCGGCCGCGGGCTGGACCTAGGGAGCGGCGGCGGCGGCGCCGACGGCAGCTGGAAGGGCGGACGGGGCGGGCCTCCCTGGTGGCGCGGAGCCGGAGGAGTCCGGGAGGGGGCGGCAGGCGCAGCTCGCGGGCCGGACACCTGAACTTGGGACAAGTTGCCAGAGCCGCGGGGCACAGGCGGCGGACGGATTGACCTTCAGAGCTAGGTGAGCGGGACCGGGGGGCAAGGGGTGCACGGAGGGCCCGGAACCTCGGACCCAGGCTCCCCCGCCCCCATTGTGGGTGCGGGAGACAGGTGGGTGGATGGGGGTGCCGGCTGAAGAGGGGACAGAGAGTGTGTGTGCCGCGCCAACACCAGCTCTGCGGTCCGTCTAGTCCGGGACTCTCCGCACATGGCCGGAGCGGAGCTGCTTGCGGAGCCCGGGAGCCCCTCCGGCCCCTCACTGCAGGCCCGGGCCGGGGGCGGCTTCTCCGCGACCTTATGTAACCAGGCGGGAGGGGCCGGGGCGGGCATGGGCCTTCCCGACTCGGGAGCTGGGAGTCGAAGGGGCGGGAGGCGTGGGAGTGAACTTGCAACAAGTTTGAGGGACGTGTGGGCCTTGCGCCTACTCCTTCTCCACCGGAGGCGGCTGGGGCGGGTGGTACGGGGGAGGGCGCCGGAGGCCCGGGAGGCGTGCGGGGGCCGAGTTCGTCCCGGCCAGGCCCAACCTGGATGGTCCCGGGGAGTGGGAGGGCCGGGACGGCGCCACGCCCCCGGGGCTGGGCTGCTGGAGCGGGGCGGGTGGAAGTACCATCCCTCCCTCCCTTCCCGTCTCTTCCTCCCCCTCGGTGTCTTAAGAAGCGGCGCGTCCCCTGGTATCCTAAGCTCTTCTCCCCTTTGCATTAACTCCGCGACCTCTGAGAACCCCAACCCCAGAGCTCACACTTCGCGCGTCCCTCTTTCTGCTCCCCGGAGCTCCCAGCCATCTGCCGGCCCCTAAGTACCCCCACCTTCTTGGTCCAGAATCCCGGAAAACACGCCCCCTTCCCCCTTATTCCAGGAGTTCGTACCGCCCAACCCCTTGACGTCCCGCCCTCGAAATCCACGCGGGGTCTCCTCCCCACCTCCCCAAACCCTGGTCGGCCACAGGGGCATAGCGCGTGCACTTCCCTCCTCGAAGAGAGAGGGTTGTTGCCAGCTTTGTCCCCGCCCCTCGGCCCCTTCCCGGCCCCGGGTTCTGGCTTCACGCACCGCTGCCCGGAGCTGCTCCGGTTTGCGCGAGCAGGTTCGCGCCGCAGCAGCCTGGCGCGCCCCAGCCCCGCGCCCGCGGGGAAGGAGGGAGGGCTCCCGGGGCGGGGCTCCTCTGCACGCGCGCCCTTAGTGTCCCCAGCTCCCCCTCCCCGTTCCCTGGTGGCCGCTCACTGCGGAGTCCTTTCCACCCCATTCCACTCCAGCCGGGATTCTCTCGCCGCTCTGTTCCGGGGACGGTTCGGCTCTGTTTCTGGTCTGGATTTGAGCACAGTGCCTCCTTTGGCATTACGCCCCCAGGAAGTGTCCGTGAATTACCGCACAGCCCCCACCCTGAGTGAGGGAGTCTTAGTCCAGCTGAGAAAGGGCAAGGCCCGTGCAGGCCCTTAGTGACACTTCTCAGATGTGGGCTCAGACCCCTGCACCCGCCCAGTCTAAGATTCCACTGGCCCAGGACCTGGCAATTGGTGGGGGAGGAAGGTGGCTCTGGTTTCCTCTTGGGCGGCCAGAAGGGGTTGGCTCAGATCGGAAGGTAGTTCCCGGATCTTTAGCCTGTTTGCTCGGAGGCCCTCTGTGTGCCCAGCCTGGTGGAGAGCCTCCAGGCCCTGTCCTCAGGCGGATAACAGTCTAGGGGAGAGATGCCAGCAATAAAGGCTGGTCTTAGACGCGGCCGAAGGGGAGAGCCCTGCGTGGTAGTTTGCTGGTATGCTAGTACCATGCCTCAGTTTCCCCAGCTATAGGAAAATGAGCAACTCACTTGGCCCTCTTCTTTCTGCCTGTCCCCCACACCCCGACGCTAGTTCACTAGAAAGCATAAATGAGAGGCTGTTTGTGTGACTCTGTGCTCTGTCTGCTTCTCTGGAAGGGAGCTAATACTGCTTACAACTCAGCTCTAGTAGGTGCGGACGAATGGGAATCCTGTTCCGGTCCGGTGGAGGTGGTGCAGGGCATGGGGCAGGGGACCCCTCCCCCCCTCGAGTGAGCACCAAATCCATGGAGAACCAGCTGGGCTGCTGAGGGCTGAGAGTTGGGTGACTCACAGTCAGAGGTGGGCAGGGGGTGGGCCAGGGCCTGGGATGATGGGCCTACCTACGGCCCACCCCCATGGCCAGTCAGCCCCCTTTGAGCCTCAAGGCTTGAAAGTAGGTAGGAGGGGCCTCCCACCCTTCAGAGCTGGCTGTCCTTTGGGGGTCTGGCTTCTGGCCTTCATCCCTCTTGGGGCTTTGTTTATGGCTGTAATTGTATCATTAGCTGGGGTTTTATAGAGTTACTTAGCACCTGCCCCCACAGGGAGTGGCCCAACCACCCCCTGGCTTCTGTCTCTTCCTTTTCAAAGTCAACTTGGTTTCTGCCCATAGCAGGGGTTTCCCCAACCGCAGCTGGCATGAGAGCCAGGTTGGGCCTTTGTCCTAGGGATGGAGGGCTGTCAGCACTTGGGGCCCAGCTTGGGGCTGCCCTGGAGATGACTGTGGAAATTGGGCAGACCTCCTCTGATGCTGAGGGAGGGAGGTCAGGATTTCCAGAACTGCCAGAAGTGTCGACCCCCCACGATGCTGCAAGTGGATAAGTAGGTAAGGTGTCTATTGTCCTCTGAAAAAAGAGGGAGGAAAAGGTACCCTCCTTCCAGGCTATTGTGAAGGTTCAGGGTAGAGCAGTGTCTGGTACTGGTGAGTCTGTAATGTTGCTCCATATTTCACTGTGGGGCGTGTGTAATTGAGAGGAGTTTGTGTGTGTGTGTATGGTGATGAGATGATGGGTATCTAGGTACATGTGTACAGATGAATCGTCCGTGTGTGTGTCTGTGGGAGTATAACCACACGATATGTTGATGGAATATTCATCTAGTTTCTTTATGCTATAATAGAACAACATTCTAAGAAAATTTAGCTATAAATAATAGTTGCATTTATTATGTCTTTACTTTTTTTTTTCTTAAAGATTTTATTTACTTATTTGTCAGAGAGAGAGAGAGAGAGAGAGCACCTGCACGCACAAGCAGGGGGAACAGCAGGCTCCCTGCCAAACAAGGAGCCCAATGTGGGACTTGATCCCAGGACCTTGGGATCATGACCTGAGCCAAAGGCAGATGCCCAACCAACTGAACCACCCAGGTGTCCTGTGTATTTACTCTTTAGAGTGAGGTAGGAATGATTATTTTCATTATCCAGATTCAGAGAAGTTAAGCAAGTTGCCTGAAGTCACACAGCATGGAAGAGGTAGGGACTCTAACTGAGGTCCAGCTTCCTCCAGAATCCATGTTCTCAGTCTCTCAAGCAGACCACTTTGGGTTTCTCAGGAGTTCTCTCTTAAAAGGTGGGCAGGTGTGGGTCTGGGAACCTTCTTTGCCCCAGGCAGGGTCTCCTGCTCTGAGCAGGGTGTAAACTGGCTGAGGCCTCTGCCCCAGGGCCACACCTGTCTCCTGGCTGTTCCTCTGAACTCTGCTGACACAGGTGATCAAAGGACCTCTGGTGAGGACTCTCCTGACTGGCCCTGGGGAGGAGAGGAGTTCAGACAAGGCTTCCTGGGTCTCCTTGGAAACCTCACACATTAACTTGCATGCAGCCCTCGCTAGGCACTTGTTTACTAGATGTGGGGAAAGGCTGTGGCAGCTATTGAGTGAGAATGAACAGCCACCAGTCACGAGAACACAGGAGTCCCCTCCCGGCCAGCCGGTATGGGCGCGCAGGTCCCACTGCTCTCAGCCTCCGTCTCCATGGCTGGGAACCTATCACCTAGCCTGGGGGGGGTGGTGATGGTGGTGCGGTTTCCCCTCTAATGTGAACCTTCTGTGGCTCTCTGGCAAAGGCAGCCAGACAGGAGAGGCTCCCCAGAGGGAGGCGTGTGTGCTTCCGGGGGAGGGGGACACTGCTGAAGTCCACTCTCTAGAGCATGAGCTTAAGGCTGGCCTGGGTGGTACGACCAGCCAGTTTCTCTTGGGACATCATCAGAGCCAGGGCGAACTGAGCCCTAAGTTAAGTGCCATGTCGCCAGGAGATTGTTAAGAATAGGAGCTCCAGGGCCAGGCTGCTTGGCTTGGAATCCCACCTCTGACATACCCTAGCTGTGTGACCCCTGGGCCAGCTGCTTTACCCCACTGTGCCTCCATTTGCACTGGAAAGCAAGTGTTATGCTAGCACCTGCTTACTAGTGCTGCAGGGAGGGCTGAGTGTTGTTTTTTTAAGATTTTATTCATTTATTTTAGAGAGAAAGAGAGAGAACTCCAGCAGGGGAAGGTGGAGAGGGAGAGGGAGAGAGAGAATTCCAAGCAGACTCGGAGCTGAGCATGGAGCCCAACTCAGGGCTCAATCCTAGGACCAGGAGCCAAAATCAAGAGTCAGATGCTTAACTGACCGAGTCCCCCAGGCACCCCATCTGGGCTGAGTATTTTGACACGTGCTGCACCAGTCAAATGAGACCTAGAATAGCTCAAATGAGACCTAGAATGGCATCGTGCTCAAAGATGTTATTAATCATTAACGGACTCTTACAACTCCTTTATTTTTCTGTTTCTCATTCCCAAGTGAGGAAATAGAGGTACAGAACGCTCTAGTGAAGAGAAAAAGACCTGTGGGTGGACTCCCCTGCACATCTGACACCCTCGAAAGCAATGCCTTACATGGGGCTTTGTAGCTTTGGTGGCCGCAGTCCCCCTTCATTCCCTGGTGACCACACCCAGCCCGGTCTCTACGGTTAACAAAATCGAATGGACTGCAGTGCTTGAGGCAACTCTCCGGCCCCCTGCCCTGCCCTGCCCCACCCCTGGGGATTCCCTGGGTAGCATCTGGCCTAGACACTCACTACCCACTCCTGACCCATGGCTCACCCCCCAGCAGATGCCTCAGAGGGGCAGGGGCATGAGGCAGAGCCATTGCTGGTTTTCTTTCCTGGCTCCTAGGTGTGGGCATGATGAGGAGGAGAGAGGAGGACTAATATCCCCACCATGTGATGCCGTGGGATTAATCCAAAATTCCAGCAGGTTTTCCAGAAACCCATGGTCCATATTCCTCCTCCCAGTCCCTTGTTCATGCTGATCCCTTCTCCTGCCCACCCCTCCTGTGCTCCTCCCTCTAACCAAATCCTCTGTCCATCAGGGCACACCTTCCAGGGAGACCAGGCGATGGGTCCATGGGTCCATGACTGTAGCTTTGGTGGATATTATGATCGCCTGGGGAGCTCTTAAAAATAGTGGAACATGCCTAGCTGGTTCACTTGCTAGAGCATACCATGCTTTAATCTCTGGGTCATGAGTTCAAGCCCTACACTGGGTGGAGAGCTTACTTAACCAA
>NC_081561.1:61784495-61835283 GCF_022355385.1 Mustela nigripes
AAATAAATAAATAAATAAATAAATAAATAAATAAATAAATAAATAAATAAAAATTAGTAGTACATCTGAATCTTGAAGGAGGAGCCCATGTTAAAAATTCCCCAAATGATTCTGATGCCCCTTTTCCAGGGCAGCGACTCTCAGATTGGAGTGGGTATCAGAATCATCTGGAATAGTTGTTAAAACACAGATTGCTAGGCCTTACCCCCAGGGTTCCTGACTGAGTAGGTCCAGAATCAGTAGGCCTAGAAATTCCAGTAGGTCCTGGAATTTGTATTTTGGGTGAGTTCTCAGGTGATGCAAATGCCGCTGGTCCCCAGACCATGGTTTGAGAACTCACTGCTTTGCAGTTTCCCAGGCAAGACCTTTCTGTCTCCTGGGTCTCTGGTTGCTTTGGGCCTCTGAGGCCTGTCTTCTTTCTGAAGCCAGGTCCCAAGGGGTGGAGACCACTGTGACACCACTTGGTGACTGCTAATCCCTGGTATAATCATATACTCAGCTGCCTTCCCCACCTTGGCTCTCTGCCCGCACCTCCCGTTAAACTGACCAGCCTTGTGGTCTCAGCACCACCCTCCGGGACAGGTGCTCAGGAAATACTTGTTGCTTGATCAAGGTGAGATGAGGTAGACACCAAAGGATCGCACTGTCCCCAGGAGGCATCAGAACACGGAGTGGGGTCTAAAGCTCCTGTGAAAGTACTTGGGGACAGAGTGCCATTGCTGGGTTAGTGGGGAGCTGTCCAAAGTGGTCCTTGGCTCTGCTGAAGTGAGGCCAGAGAAAGATCCACCATGTGACTTGACTTTCCTACCCCATGGTGGGCAAGTATGGCATCACTGTTGAATTGTGTTTCTTAACTACTAATAGAAATGATTAAACACACACAGAAGGCAGCTGAGACCTTCTCCCTCCTGACCCAGACTGGAGATGTTGGCCGGGGTGGGGGGCTTGTCACTGATAGATGGAGGAGTGTCTCCATCATCTTCTAGGAGGTCCTGGGCCTTGAGGGCAGCAGATAGTGGGCCACCTAGGGGGCTCACCCCTGAGCTCTTGGGATGGATCCTTCCTTGGAAGCTGGAGAAGTCATGATGGGAGGTGAGAAGAGGCTGTGACAGGGTCTTGGGCCCTGCAGGGAGGTGGCAAGGTGGGCTTGGCCACTGAGCACGTCAGGCAACAGATGAATGGAACCCGGCAGTGCCAGCACCCTGAGCCCAGAGGCTGGATCTGTTTTGTGTGATGCTGTATCCCCAGGGTCCAGAAGAGAGTCTGGGATCCAGCAGGAGCTCAGTCAGTTTTTATGGAGTGAGGGCCTGAATGTGAATTGAGCCCCTGTCAAGTGCCCAGAAATGAGGACACAACAGGTCTCTGCCCTGTGGGCAGGGTATCGGCTTCACCATCTAATACTCAGGGATGCGCACACGGCTAGACAAGGAGGAGCTCCCTGCCTCTCCCCACACTCTCCCCACCCCCGCCTGGCCACCTGCTCTCCCCGGGATCCAGGTCCAGCTTCACTCTGGTTTAGGGCTGACAGTCTGTCCCTTCCTGTGGTGAGTTTGCCAGCATCCCCCCCCCCCCCAGTGCTACCCGTGGGTCTCTGGGGTGGGGCTCCGGTTTATTTTCTCCTGTTTGCCAAGGGAAGTCACAGCCTGTCCTCTGCCTTGTTTATAATTGGTTTGGGGACAGCACCTGCCTCAGCTCCCCCCTGCAGTCCTTGAGAGGTACAGAGTGGCTGGGAGGTGACACACTATCCTGTCCAGCCCCTGTCGCCTCTTGTCCCCCCCCAGCTCTGGGCAGGTGTGCTCTCAGTGGCCCGTGCAGCAGGGTGCGGCTGGCTTTGCTGGGGGCTGACTGGGGCTGTGGTGCTGGGGGCCTTAGAAGCTAGCTGGTGCCTCCTCCATATTTTGGAGAGCAGAGGACTGAGGCCTGGGAGCCTGAGGGAGCCTTGCCAGCACCCCATGGCCTGGGGCACGCTTAGGGTCAGCAGGCACGCACTGAGCACCTTCTGTGTGCCTAGCGCTGTGCGGGAGAGCAGGATGGGTGGGAATGAGAACACAGCTCCTCCCTCTGGGCTGACAGCCCGGCGGGGAACTGTGGGAAACACAGAGGACAGAGAAGGGGGACCGGTGGAAGATAGTACAGAGTTACATATAAATGAATGGACATGTGCCCAAGCCTGGCCCTTCACTCTGAAAAGCGTTCTTCCTCGGTCCAGAGAGTTTTTAATGAAAGAGTTGTGCCAATTTGGTGATCTTGACTCAGCCCTGCCCACCTGGGCCCCCAGCAAGGCAGCTCTATTGCTTCCCGGATCCTCTTACCTGCGGGTCATCTCCACAGACCCAGAAGCTTCCCTCCTGGACAGAGTCCTTCCTTCCAGGAGGACCAGAGGCTGCTGAGTGCAAGGGGAGGCCACGGGAAGGCGCTGGCCGCCCATCTGCCGTTCGGAAGCCCCCGGCAGTGGGCAAGGGGGGAGGTACTAACTCGGGCCCAACAACTCAGACCTCTTTGGGCCTGCCTGTTGCTGCGCCCCCAACACTTGACCTGGGATTTGGGGCCATGATTTTGCACCTCCCCTCAACGTCCTGCACCTTCTGTCTTCCCCTCTCTCCTTTGCCCCCCATGCTCTCATCCCTCTTGAACCTTCATCGACTTCCACTGTGTCCAGAACACGGGCCCTCAAAGTGTGTGTGTGGCTCTCTCTCCTGCTCTCTCTCCCACTTCTCGCCCTCCTCTTTATTTCTTTTTCTGCCTCCCCCCTTTTGGTGTTCAGGGGGTCCCTTCGGTGCCTCCCCGGTATCAGCCTACCAGCTCTGGGGTGTTGGGGGCCCAGAAGAATGGCCCGGGGCAGGGTGAGACGGGTGTGAAGGTGCCCGGCCCTACGCAGGCTGGAGGTGGCGGGGAGATGGACTGAGGGGCAGCTGGCCAGCTGGGGGAGCCCCTCCACAGACAACCCTGGGCATCACCTGGGCATCAGAGATCCAGACCTGTGGTGAACTATAGATTCCTCTCTGGTTTGTTGGGCCTAATTATAGTGGTTTTCAAAGCCAGGAGTGAGGAGATAATATTAGAACTTCTGTTTCTATTTATTTATATCCCATCCTTTTCCTCCCCTTTTAATAGTGAAATACGCCATCCCTGCTGATAAGAGCACAAACATGTATGTATGCTGTAATAACTAACTGTAATCACCCAGGTAACCACCGCCTGGGTGAAGAAACAGATGCAGGCTTCTGCACCCCACCTCTGTCCCGACTCCCCTCCCCTCAGAGGTAACCACGATCCTGACCTTTCCGATCATTAGTTTTTTCTTTTTCTTATCGCGGAACCACTGATGTCTGCAGTCTCTATCAGAAGAGTTCAGTTTGGCCTGGTTTTGAATTTGATACAGCTAGGATGACACTGAACGCGTTCTTATGTCAAGGTTATTTCCGCTCCACATTTTGTTTGTGAGATCTGTCCAGGTTATGACGTGTAGCTCTCGTGTGTTCATTTTCACTGCTGTGCCGCCTTTCCCTCTATGAACTTGCTACCATGGGGCTGTACCCAGCCTGCTACTCGTGGCCGTGGGGGTTGCTCTCCTTTTTCGGCTACTGTAAACAGTCCTGTAAGAATGTCCTCGTGTGTGTTTCCTGGTGCACTGGTGCATGTATTTCCCCAGAGTGCCTGTAAGCCTGAATGGAATTGCTAGAGCCCACAGTGTAAGAGGGAGAGGCCTAAGCAGACTCCACGCCGAGCGCGGAGCCTGATCTGGGGCTTGATCCCATGACCCTGAGATCACGACTTGAGCCAAAATCAAGAGTTAGATGCTCAACTGACTGAGCCACCCGGGAGTCTTATCTTCAGTAAATATCTTGTTAAGTGGTTGTGCCAATTTATTCCTCACCAGGGGCACCTGAGAGTTTCTGTTGCTCAGGATTCTAGCCAACACTTTGTATTGCTAAAAACTGTTAACTTCTTCCATGCTGGTGCATGTTGCTGTCTCTCTCCTTGGGTATAATTTACATTCCCCTTTTCATCCTTTTTTTATTGATCTGTTTTTGTGGGGGTTTGCTGACCTGCATGATCTATTCATACATTGTTATTTATTAGCAATTTATGAGAAAAGAAGCATGTACTGGGGATGCTCGAAATTTTGTACTCGTAGCTGTGTACTTTCAGCCGTGGCTGAAAGACTGTGACAATAGTGAATGCCAGGGAGGGCTCCAAGTTGGGAGATAGGAAGACGGTCTTCAGAGGGGACCCCCAACGGGGCGGCCTCTGCAAGGGCCTCTTGCCCAGCACATCTGGCAGCGGAGGCGGAAGGCTCGAGGACTGGAGCCCTCAGTAGATACCGTGCACCTTAGAATCGGCAGGTGTCTGTCTTTCAAGGTCTCCTTGGGTGGTTGTTCTCAACTGGTGGTCATTTTGCCTCCCCGGGGACATTTGGCAATGTCTGATGACATTTTTGGTTGTCACAACTCGGGAAATGCTACTGGCATTTAGTGGGTAGAAGCCCGGGATGTGGCTGAACATCTTGAAATGCTCAGGACAGCCCCCCAGCAAGGAATCCTCTGGCTGCGAGCATCTGTGTTGAGGTTGAGAAACTCCAACCTGGGAACAGAGCCAGGAAACTGAGATTTGCCATGAACTTGCTGCATAGCCTTGGGGAAGTCACTTCAGTGCTTGAAGCCTTGGTCTCCAGCTAGGGACAGTGAGGGTGGTGAGGGGGCTGCCCTTCCCCCTCCCTGAGGCTGCTGTCAGAACTGGGGAGAGGGGCACTTTGGGAGGCATCCCTGCCAAGGGGCATCTGCTCCTTGTTTCCTTTGTGGTACCAGCCCCTCCCCCTTGACTGTGCTCCCTGTCCACTGAACTGGAGGTGTCAGGTGACCAGCTGTGAGCTCGGCCCTGCTTCCTGCTATTCCAGGCCTCGGAACTGTGGAGGAACTGCCCCGAGGGCCCCAGCCTTTTGATGAGGGCAGCAGAAATGAGGGGCTCTCTGGGGAGCTCCGGGGCCCAGGTAAAACCATTTCTGACTTTGTCCTCAGCTGGGTGGGAGTCCAAGGTTGTGTGGGGTGATAAGAGGTACCTGTCATACTCTTTATCTGAGGCCCTGTTTCGAGTCCAGGCCGTGAGGGGTGGAAGCCAGAGGTCATTCTTGGGGGCTCTGTACACCCAGGCCAGCCTCCTACTCATCCTCTGTGTTCTTCCAGAGTTGCTAACCCAGGGAGGGCCCAGGCTTGGGTCAGAGTCTAGGTCAGAGCCCCCTGGGCCTCTCTGACCTCCTTGTTCTAGGGCGCACTTTGCCTCAGTGGCATCTCCGGCCTTCGCCATGAACCACGGCCTGCCTGATCTTCTTTCTACTACCCTGTACCTTCCTGAGCCATACTCTCATGGAAGGGCCCAGGAAACTCACCCACCTTGAGGGACAGGTGACAGACAGTGGCTTCATCATTGCCTGCCTTTCTTGACAAGGAATTTTCCCTGTTAAAGGCAGGAATCCCTTAAGCACCAGAGAGAAACGCTGGTGAAATGAATGTTTGTTTGACAGGCTGTTAGAGAAGTACTTTGGGGGCTGGGGAACCTCTGAAATCACATGTAGCAAGAGTGTGTTGTCACAAGTGAATTATTGTGTGGTTGCTCGTATCTCAGTCTCGGGGTCCCTTCCCAGGTGGGCCTATATCATAAGACTGTGAACCGGGTGTCTGGAGGCCCTGGCAAGGCCCAAGGGCAAGGTGGCAGATAACATGGTCAGTCAGGGAGGTGGGGGACTGTGGGGCTTCAGGCTAAGGATCTGTGCCTCCAGGAGGGGCTGGGAGGGTATGCAGGTTAGGGCTAGGCCTGTACTAGACCTGGTAAGATTCCTGAAAATTCTTGCCCCTCTTGATCTTGGGGTGGGGGGGCTTGGTCTGTGCCCTGTGGGGCTTGGCTCTGTGGCTCATGGGGTCTGAAAGAGGCTCAGGCCGGGAGGACGGAGGACATTGTAGGGGTCCTGGGCCCCAGGGTGTGTGAGTGAGATGGGGTGAGTCGGGTTGGGAGCCTGCCTGCGCTGGGTAGTCTTGTGGGTGAGCAAAGCCTTCCGGATGGGTGTGCGGTTCCCTCTGCACTGTGAGTAATCCTCGGCCACACTTGCAGCTCCCAGGGGATTGTGCAACTTCCTCTCAGACTGAGGTGCAGGGGGCTGGGTGAGAAGCAGTGCTGGGGAGAATGAGGAAACTGGGTCTGGCACCCGGGGCAGGGGCCTGGCCCTGGGCTCTGGCCCCCCAAGGAGCTGAGCTTTCTCGGGGGCTCCTTCCAGGGGACTCGCCTCTCCCAGGTATGAGGGAGTGTGTGCACACGTGTGTGTATGTGTGTGTGTGTGTGTGTCCTGTCTTCGGGGAGGCAGGTGAGTGGGGATGAGGCCCTAAGGCCTGCATTGGCATCAGGGTGTCTTCTGAAGGGGATGGGGAGATACCTTGCAGGGTCTGGGTTGGGGAAGCAGGTGGCACAAAGGAGGGGCCTCTGGCCAGCTTCCGGGTGGGGACTGGGAATGGTGGAAAGCGAGGTTGGGGGCTCAGGAGTCCCAGGAGCTGGCTCCTGCCCCACTTCTTTTTATTTTTTTTATTTTTTATTTTTTTTTTAAGATTTTATTTATTTATTTGTCAGAGAGAGAGCGAGCACAGGCAGACAGAGTGGAAGGCAGAGTCAGAGGGAGAAGCAGGCTCCCTGCAGAGCAAGGAGCCCGATGTGGGACTCGATCCCAGGACGCTGGGATCATGACCTGAGCCGAAGGCAGCTGCTTAACCAACTGAGCCACCCAGGCGTCCCTCCTGCTCCACTTCTGAAGAGCTCTGCCTCCCTGGGCAGCTGAGCCCAGCCCTGCCTGCCTGGTCTCCACATCTCCAGGCTTGTTTAGAGGCTCTGGTGAGGAGATAATGAGGTGCATAGCCAGGCCACACAATACATACCTCCTTACCTCAGGGATTGGGAGCAGATACTCTGTTGGTCCCGCTGGGTTCGAATTCTGACCCCGCCACTCTGCAGCTAGGTGATCCTGGGGTAAGTCACTTAGTCCCTTGGTGCCTCAGTGTCCTTGTCTGTAAAATGGAGAGAACAATCATAGTGCCTCCGTGTGGGTTCATTTTGGGAACTAAAAGACTTAATTCACATAGAGTGCTCAGCGCACCGCTTGACAAGCAGTAAGTAGGTGCTCTGCACAGGTGACCCTTCTCCTGGCACAGAAGCATGTTCGGGAACCGCAAAAACCCGCCTGCTGTTCCTGTCATTATTTTTGATGGCAGGGCTTTGCGTTGGCCCTGGGGGCGATAATACTAAGTGCCCACCTTTCCCAGGCATTTACTGCATTTCGGGTGCTGTGCCAAGTGCTTGCCCCGCAGTAGCCCCTCAGCCCTCAGAGTCTCCCTTTGTGGGTGGGTGCCATGTCATCACCCCATTTCATAGCCGGGGACATGGAGGCACAGAGAGGGTGAGGCCTTTGCTGCAGGGCAGTGATATCAGTGAGGGGGGACCGCAGAATGGTCCGCTGGAGCCCTGCTGCCCCATCCCAGCCCCTTTCCTGGGTTCAGGTGGAGGTGGGTTGGGAGGAGGGAGCAGGGTCTACTGTGAAGGCAAGAAGGCTAGCTCGCCTCCAGACCTGCGGGCCCCGGCCAGTCTCCAATCAAGCAGCCAACTAAATGCACCCATGGAATGGCTTTTTAGTACTTGGAGTTGGAGTGAGCTTCCTGCCAGTGTGCAGACTCAAGAGAGGGGTTGAAGGCCCTCAGCTGGGGGTGGGAGGGTGGTGTGGCTCAGGAATTAGGAACATGGCCCCAGATTCAGACAGATCTGGCTTTGAATTCTGCCTGAACCATGTACTGTGTGACATTGGGCCTCAGTTTCCTCACCCGCAAATGGGGATAGTAAGAGCCCCTATCTCTTTGGGCGATGGTGAGAATAAAATGAGATATCATAGTAAGGTGCTGAGCACAGGCCTGGCCCAGAGTGAGTGTCTGATGATTATACAGAAGGTCATGTGCTGGGTGGGAAGTTTGGGCCACACAGATCTCCCTAGAGGCTATAATTTGAACTGTGGATCAAGGCCACTAATGGGACCCTAATTTCTGGCCATGAAGTCAGCTTAGTGAGTCTCAATGAACATTTACTTTTTTCAGTGAGAAAGAAGATCTAGAGAGGATATCCAGGTGTATTGCATTGTCTTGGCCAAATGTTTTTTGAGCAACTTTTTTTGTTTCAGGTTCATATGTGTGTGTATGTGTGTTATGCATACGTGTGTGTGTGTGTGTGTGAGTGTGTGTGTGTGTGTGTGTGTACTGGGCCAAATAAAGTATATTTTTTGAAGGTCATGGTCAAGATATTCACGGTCACTTCCTTAGAGATTATCTCCCTCTTGTGCAATGTTTACAGAGCACCTACTCAGTGCAAGACCCAGAGCCACATGCTGGGGTCTAGACTGAGGATTGTGGGTCTGATTCTCAGCATGGTATATGTGGGTGACTGGGCCCTGTGTGTGTGTGGGGGGGGGTCAGCTGAGGCAGAGGTGGCCAGAGAAGGCTTCATACATGGATAGGGACTGTGTGTGTGTGGGGGGGGGGTGAGAGTGCCTGGGGTGAGTGGTTGATGCGGGGTCTGGAGCTCGAGAGCCACCTTGGGAGGTGGGGGTCCCTGTCTGTGGAGGGCTGCAGGGCCAGGTCTGGCTGGAGTGTCCATGCTAGCTAGAGCAGGGGACTGGGTGGGGGGAGTCATCCCAGGGCACTGGGCAAGGGCTGTGTCCTTCTTCTCTGGCTAGGGTGGGGTGGGGGTAGAGGAGGATTTAGGATTACTGATGCTCCTCCCATCCCCAAGACTTGCAGGATCTACAGTGACTCAGTAAGACCCAGGGCCCATGCCTTAGCCATTTCCTCCCCTCCCCTGAGCCTTGGGAGCCTCCTGAGCCTTTTCCCCCTCTACTGCCCTAGCTGGCTTTAATGAATCTGGCCTAGAAACTGGATCAGTCCTGAGCCCTGGTCCAGGGTCCAGAAGCCTTTCTGCTACTTAGATCTCTGCCCAGGGCCAGTTGGGGGCTCAGTTTCTTCATCTGTAAAGTGGGCATACTAGCCCCTGAGCGGTCGACTTTCTGGTTGGTGATGCTAATCTTGTGACCTGTGTGGATGAACCGGCTATAGGAAGTGTGAAGGCTTCTGGGTGGGTAGTCCTTGTCATCTCTAAGGCTGAGAGAGCTGGGAAAGGTCATGAGCATGTCAGCTGCCTGGCTGGAGAGCCCCCGCCTCCCCACCCCGTGACCTGGGGCTGTGGGGCAATGGTGGAGAGAGGCCTGTGACCCATGGTGAGCTGGGACTATCCCCGGCTCTGAGGGGGAGGTGGCCTTTCAGGGGCCTCAGAAGATGAGACCCAGGTCAAACCTGGGTCTGGGAACCCCAGCTTCCAGAGTCCTCCCCTACATGGGGCACCCTCGGAGTCCCAGCTTGGAAGTGTTGCCAGGTGGAGGGGCAGTGCTTGGGGACTGATTGGCGGAGGCCAATATCCAGGAAGCCATGGGTGGCTTCTCACCTGCTGTGCCCAGGGCCCAGAGGCTCAGATGGGAGCTCCTATAGCAGAATGTGGTCTCTAATGATAAGGTCCTATATACTGAGCACCTGCTCCCTAACAGGGTGTTAAGCGGTTTTGTACATTTGCAAATTTAATCTTCACAATGGCCTAAGACACAGTTCTTTTATTATCCGGTTTTCTAGGTGAGCAAACTGAGGCCCAGAATGAAGTCTGTCAGCCAAGGTGACCTAGCCTAGTGAGTGGCAGAGCTGGGCTGAGGCTGTGATCTCTGGATTCAGGTTGCCACTGACTGGCTGTGTGACCTTGGACACAGGGGACTGAATCTCTTTGGTCCTTAGTGTCTTGCTCTGAGAGATGGGGATAACATCAGTGCTTTTACTCAAGGGTTGTTGCAAGAATTACAGGAGGTAATGCAGGTGAGCTGCTGCCCATAATAAGGGCCCAGTAAATAAGATCTGCTTCATCATCTCTCCTGCCCACAGCAGTAACCTGCTGGGTGACCTAGGCCAGCTGCCTCCTCTGACACCTTCCTTGAGTAGGGGAGGAAAACTTTTCCCTTCTTCCCTTCTAGTTTCTTTGGCTGGCTTAATAATTAAATCTACATAAGACAGATTGACTGAAGAGAAACAAATTTAATTTTGTATGTACAAGATCCCCAAAGATATGAATGTCCAAGAAGTGAACCAAGCAGGCAGCTTTCATCCCATTCAGAGAAAGAAACAATACATTTGTGAAGAATTGACAAACGAAAGGGGTTTGGGCTTGGGGTAGCTTAATTAGTAAAGAAGTAACAAGGGTTGTTTATACACCCCCTGGGCCCTGAATTCCCTGTTTCTTGTGCTAAGGGTGTCTCTCTGACTCCTCCTACTGGGAGGGTGACTTTCAGGTGGGAGATTCATTTCCTGCTCTGGGGGACCCAAAGGAAGGGCAGGGTGTCTTGCTAGTACCTGCTGTCTCTTCACTAACTTTAATTCAAAATAATCATTATGCCAGAGCGGCATATTTTGGGGTGGGATGTTGTGTTCCCCTTTAGTTTTACCGAAGTCTAGAAGCTGAGCTGGTGAGGTGCTTGTTATTTCATTGAATTAGTCTTGAAAATAGGTCAGTTCAGTTAAACAGCTGTGTTTCATTTTAGGAGGTGGTGATGTATCTGGGCTCTTAAAGTAAGGCCCATATCGTGTGAGAAATCAGGTATTTAATAAGGCATTTTTATGGGAAGAAAAGAAAACCAAAGATGAGTGACTGGAGCCGGCTAGGATCCCAGTTTCTTAGTTCTGCAGGCAGCTGGTGGAGAAGGTTTTGAGATGTCAGCTCCGGGAATCTCCAGATGGAGAGAGGGCTGAACGGGAGTGATCTGCTAGGTCTTCCTGGTTTGCAGTTTGAGTGTCTCTGGTGGTCTCTTCTGAGTGGCCCACACAGCAACAGGCTCAGAGATCACCTCTGCGTGAGTGGTTTCGGTGGTTTCTCTCAAGTTTCCCTCAAATTGTTCACGCTCGTAGGGCTTCAGGGAAAAGGGCAGCTTTTGGTCTTGGTGAGTCTACATTAAGAATGGAAGAACACTGGGGCCGTTAGTTTGGAGAGCTGTAGCCAAGTATTGGAGGAAACAGGTAGAAAAGAAAACTCAATTGATTGTTCCCAGTACTAGAATCTGATATCCAAAGGATGTACTATCATTTTTCATCGAAACAATTTTTTTTCTCTCCGGTTATCCCCATAACTACCAAAGGTCATCAGAGTAAGACTAACTTGTTTGCGAAATAGGTTTAGTTTGAGTAAATCTAACTTATTATTTATGGAAAGGCAGCAAGAACTCGCCACTGACTATAGAGAATCCTTTCATCTGCTCTGTTGGAACTTTTCATAAGGAATCTCAGATTGGGCTTTCACAAGCCTCTTGAGGCTAGGAAGCTGAGCCAAGGACTTCTCTTCAGGCTTTACTTGCAATAACTCCTCTTTTCTCAAAGTCCGCAAAAATATCCTGAGGTTTCTGCACCTGCCAGGAGTCGACCTTCCTTACTCACCTGGTGAGGCTGCTGGGAAGCCTGTAAGCAAGGTACCAGGCTTATTTTTCCAAGGGGTTTTATTGGCTTCATAAAGTCAACCTTAGTTCCTTAAAGCTGTCTGGGCATTTCTGAGTCTACGCATGGCTCCCTCAAACATGACATTCCAGTCAAAGCCTTGGTAATATAGCCAATGTTTCCAATGGTGTTCTGTTATTAGAAGAATAGATGTTTATTGAACTGGTATAAATAACTATATTGTCATGAAAACAAGAATGCTCACGAAGAGTTTTCAAATTCTGGAGACATCAGGTAGGGAGAAGAAGGTAAATGTTTCAATTTTACTTATAAAGGTGTAATTTACGAAATTGCTGTTAAGTCATGGTTTTCTTATTTGTTTATTTGAAAGAGAAAGTACAAGCACGGGGAGCAGCAGAACGAGAGGGAGAAGCAGGATCCCTACTAACAATAGTGACAAAAAAAAAATTTTTAAAGGCAAATACAGAAGGTTCTATAGTTATGAGCAAAACTTAGCTCTTTTAATATTGAGAAGACTTAGTTTTCTTAAGTAATCAAAGGCCTGATAATAAAGACAAACGTAAAAGATTAAAAGAAAAATAAAAGGAGGGGCAGGGAGGGTGAAAAATAATAAAAGCCTAAGGAAAAAAAAAAGAAAAAGACCTTCTATAATCTCTTATCAGGAGCAGACCAATAGTCCACGAAAACTTTGTCCTTTTAGCAATTTTAGTTCTATAATAGCCAAACTATTGATATTAAAGCTTAATTTTAAAAACCCTTCCAGCAGCAATTTGATTTTAGCCAGATTATTCGCACAGGGTAAAATTCTGTCATACTCTCTCTTTAATTTTTTCTAAATGTATCTTCATACCTCATACCTTTTCTAACCAAAAAAAAAAACACACCCTACTTTTTTTGCATAGAGTTGTTTCCCTTACTATTTAGTGGTGATTACACGTATCAGTTAAAATGTTTAACCCTGGGATGACTGAGTGGCTCAGTCGGTTAAGTGGCTGCCTTCAGCTCAGGTCATGATCTCAGGGTCCTGGGATCGAGTCCCACATCGGGCTCCTTGCTCTGCAGGGAGCCTGCTTCCTCCCTATGCCTCCACCTGCCACTCTGCCTGCCTGTACTCTCTCTAGCTCTCTGACAAATAAATAAAATCTTTAAATAAATAAATAAATAAAATGTTTAACCCTTAAGAATTTTAACTTAGGGGCACCTGGGTGATTCAGTGGGTTAAGCCTCAGCCTTCAGCTCAGGTCATGATCCCAGGGTCCTGGGATTGAGACCTGCATCGGGCTCTCTGCTTGGCAGGGAGCCTGCTTCCCCCTTTCTCTCTGCCTGCTTCTCTGTCTGCTTGTGATCTCTGTCTGTCAAATAAATAAATAAAATCTTAAAAAAAAAAGAATTTTAACTTATAATGAAAATTGACAAGTAAACAGCGGTGAACCATATGTTATACCAGCAGTCTATAAATTGGCAAATTTGTAGATACGTCTTAAAATTTCTAGAACGTGCCATTTTTAATACTGCGATCTTTTGATGTGGCCTAGACATGTTTAACAGACTGAAATATCTTTAATTCCTCCATAATAGGAAGACAAAATTAGGTAAGCTTATGTTCAGTAATTAATGGTTTATCTTACTTAGAAAGGATATCGATATTCAATAAATTTCTGTTATTTAACTTAGCAGACCTAATGGTGGAAGTTATCAAAGAATTTGGAAAACCATTTTTAAAGTAGACATATATAAAACACAATTATTATTGAAACATGTATGTAAAAAGAAGTCATTAAAAAACGTTTACACAGACACTCTTATCCCGTTCATCTTTCTAAATTACCTGTTTTAAACATTACATTTAGATTACCTACAAAAACTTCATGAGATGTTAGACAAAATCAGAAATCATCCCAAATGTTTTTCTCACTGACAAATTTTGTAACGGAAAACATAAACTTACTTGACTGGTAAACCATGGTGGAGTAGAAGTTGTATGTTTGCATCATAATTAATGCTCATAACTCTGAAGCCACCTCTGTTTTAATTAAGTCAACAAGTTTCAACAAGCTTTTAATTCCCAAAGATTATCCCAGATCAGTGTGAACTTAAAAAAAATTGGGGGTTAGTTTTCATAGTTCTGAGTGCTTGTTCCCCCAACTCAGTAGAGCTCTTTTACAGATTAATTTTGGCCATCACATCTGGAGGCAGAAAAGTGTCATATATCTACAGCATACATACAGACACATGTCAATATACAGAGAGACACAAACAGGCTTTATAGCCATTGTTGTAAAATTTTATACGGGAGTCAGGTGCCATAATACAAAACTCACGAGTTTATACAACAGCTGGATCCAAATTATGTTTCCAGTGGTTGGGACAGGTTAAGTTTACCCACTCAGATGACTGAAGCTTTTTTAAAAGAACGTTTGTAGGCCAGACTTAAGATTTTTGCATTAGACCAATTTTCAAATTGGTCCTTTTTTTCTGCACCTGATGAAAAACTTCTCCCTAAAGTTTGCATTTCAAAGAATGGCTCTTAGAAGATGGGAGTGGAAAATCCCTATCATGAGGGCACAGAGAATGTATCTAAGTTTTCCCAAGGAGTTTTGGGGTATATTTGCCTCTTATCAGAGATCTAGAGTAATTCCCATTTACATTTTTCCTACTTTTTCTTAAGTGTAGGATAACTCTCTTTCTCCAACGTCCTGATCTTTTACAGTATCTACAAGCATTCTGAGATGAGTAAGTTTGGGGTTTGGTAAAGACAGGTGGGATTCGAGTGTGTAGAGCCACATTTCTGGCTTTGTAGGGATTAGCAAGACAAAGACAGTTGTTTCCAGTCCCCCAAGGACTGGATTGTGGCCTGAATATCAAGAGGCTGACCTGCCCATCCAACTAAATTTGCTTCTTTATATCAGAGAGATTTCCAACTGAGATGGGAAAATTTCTACATCCGAGAGATTCTGGCTTTAAAACAGTGTGTCTCAAAGTCTATGTAAAACATTTAACAAAGGCCTTCTCGGACCAATTCACCCTAGGGGGGAAGCCTCTATTATTGTTCCTATTATTGAACATCGACCTCCAACTGATTCATTTCCTGATCATTTGTAGGAGGGCCTGGGAGAAATTCTAGTCATCTGTTTTCTCTGTGAAGAGGGGGAGGGGTGCTCCTCCCTCCCACCCGCAGGCCATCTGGCCCCTCCGATAACTATAGTATAATCACAGGTGGGAGTAATGCTCCTTAGTAGGTGGCAGAGGTCTCTGTGAGGGGGGTTGTGCATGACCACTCATCTTTAAATTTGGTAGGATCTTCTCAAAGTGGAGACAAAACGGTCTTTGTCATTATGTCTTGTTGAAAAAGTCCTTCAGCTAGCCACCATATTCCTTTGGGTCTTCTTTTTAATTTGATCTTTCCATAGGTTCCAATAAGGCAGTTATTTAGAATGAGCTGTCGGATTGTGTGTGTGTGTGTGTGAATATAGAAGTTAGTCCAGTTCAAAGAATCCATAGTCATTGACAACGAGGATCTTACATTAATCTTAATAGTGACTCAAACCAGTAAGCCTTTTAATGGCTTAACCATGGGGATTAGTGGTGTTCCTAAAGAGGGTGCAAAAGATGCAGCCCTTACAAGATCCAGGAAGTTCACCCAGCGTTAGTCTAAGAAAGCAAAGACCTTTGTCATCATAGGTGGTAATAACGGTATAGTAAAAATGGCGTCTCTTTGGTCTTTCACGGAAACATCAGATGTCTCCGGTTACAGAAAAACCTGTGCTAATTGTGGGTGCTACTGGAATGAGACTCTGCGGCACTACCAAGACAATGCAGGTTGAGGTGACCAAGGCCTTTGTTGGATTGAGACCTACTTATGACAGATTGCTCTGAGAGTTGGCATTGTCAGACAAAGAGAATGCTGCTTGTGGCTTGGTGTCTTGGACCCCCAGTCTATTCAGCTGGCCATCAAACGTATGACGGGACATGTGCCTTCCTGATGGTGAAGACCAGAGAGGATATTCTCATGGATCACAAAGCCAAGCTCTCAGGGCATAGAATAAGATGAAGGGAAAAGGACCCCTGGTTCTCCTCTGTATGACAAATGACAAAAAAGACCAAGACAGAAGAAAACAGTGACAGTCTCGGGCTGTCAGAGGATTAATAGAAAACAAAAGTATTATAATACATTTTTACTAGAGTCACTATACCCAAGGAATTGGTTGACACAAATATTTTCTCTTCCCAGTCTAAATTTAGAAAAGAAAAGGACTTACCATTCTTGTTTTCGCCAGCCCCAGCAGGCAGAGATCTGGGGGACTGATGTGGTTAAGAATTTTTACCTTCTGCTGACTCCTGCTAGAGGTCCAGAATCTCTCAGCTCCACTCAGAGTGAGCATTGTCCAACCAGCAAAGAGCCCCATGTTGAACACCAAAACTGTAGGGGAGGAAAACTTTTTCCTTCTTCCCTTCTAGGTTCTTTGGCTGGTCTAATAATGAAATTGACATAGGCTAGATTAACAGGAGAAAAACAAGTTTAATTTTGTATGTACAGGAGCCCCCCCCAAAAATGAGGCTCCAAGAAGTGAACCAAGCAGGCAGCTTTTATACTGTTTAGACAAAGAAACAATACATTTGTGAAGAATTGACAAAAAGAAAGGGATTTGGGCTTGGGGTAGCTGATTAATAAAGAAGTAACAAGGTTTGTGTATACAGCCTTCTGGGCCCTGAATTCCCTATTTCTGGCGATAAAGGTGTCTGTCTACCACTTGGTACAGGGAGGGTGCCTTTCAGGTGGGAAATTTATTTCCTGCTCTCAGGGGTGCAAAGGAAGGGCAGGGTGTCCTTCTTGTACTTGCTGTCTCTTAAGTAACTTCAATTCAAAATAATTGATATGCCAAAGTGACATGTTTTTTTTTTTTTAAAGATTTTATTTATTTATTTGACAGAGAGAGATCACAGTAGGCAGAGAGGCAGGCAGAGAGAGAGAGAGGAGGAAGCAGGATCCCTGCTGAGCAGAGAGCCTGATGCGGGACTCGATCCCAGGACCCTGAGATCATGACCTGAGCCGAAGGCAGTGGCTTAACCCACTGAGCCACCCAGGTGCCCCCCAAAGTGACATGTTTTGCTCTCCTTCACTTGCCTCTTGTTGAGGATCAGTCGGGATGAAAACCCTCAGTGGGTAATGAGGGAGACCTTCATAGAACCAAAGTGCCAAACTCCCTGAACCCCAAGAACCACTCAGAATTTTGAGGGGCTTGCCGCTAATTGCAGAGTCCTGGTGCATTTTGTTTGGGCCTGCTTCAAACTTTCATGTTTCCTGCTGGCCTTTATAGGCATTTGAGTTGGTGACCTCAGATCAACTCCAGGGTACCCCAGTTCTACTCCAGGGTTTCACCAGATATGTTCTGTTGAAGGGTTGGGTGGTCAAGCAGGTATGGGAGATGAGGGGTCAAAAAAAGGAAAATGGAAGCGAAATAAGTCAATCAGAGAAGGATAATTATCATATGATTTCATTTTTATGTGGAATTTCAAACACGAAACAGAGGATCATAGGGGAAGACAGGGAGAAATAAAATAAGATGAAATAAGAGAGGGAGATAAACCATAAGAGACTCTTAACTATGAGAAACAAACTGAGGGTTGCTGGAGAGGAGGGGGGTGTGGGGATGCCATAACTGGGTGAGGGCATTAAGGAGGGCATGTGGTGTAATGAGTGCTGGGTGTTATATGCAACTGATGAACCACTGAAATCCACCTCTGAAACAAATAATACACTATATGTTAATTAATTAAATTTAAGTAAAATAATTTTTTATAAAAAAAGAAGGAAAATAAAACCCCAAATGGTTTTCTTTGCTGCAGGACTTGTCAGAGCCTTTGATGTGCTGATATTCATTGTGTACATCCAGTATATGGTTGTGATATACCGTAGGGTATCTCAAAGGCTTGGTGTTCAAAGCTCCTTTTTCCAGAAAGAGAAACAGACCTGGAGTGAAGCCTAGAAAATGATTTCCCCAGATCATGCAGTTATCTCTGATAAAGCTGGGACTAGATCCCAGGGCTCCTGACTGCATGGCCAGTTCTTTGCCTAGGACATCCCCTTCTTTCCCTCCTCCCTCCATTCTCCTCAGAGAAATGTTGTATGTAGTGCTGCTCCCTTCCTGAAGGCTCCTCACTTTTTTCTGGCCCCTTCCCTCTGGCTGCCAGCAGGATTAGAGCGTGTCCTAGTCCCTCTGGGCATTCACTGATGAGAGATGAGACTATGCCCAGCACACAGGCTCTGGGGAGCTACTTGCCCGGCTAATGCATGGCAGTATTAGGCTGCACCCCAGCTGCAGGGCCTTAGCAAGTTAGTGGGGTTGGTTTTTTTTTTTTTTAAGTCCCATTTTCCTCGGCTATGTCAGGTAACTCATCATCTGGTTTGTCATCCTTACTGAGAGGTTCGCCTCTGACACCCTAAGTGAATGTACGCTATTTGTTTTCAGTTCATGTGCAGATGCCCACGAGTCTAACTATTCTTATCACCTTTGGGGGGCAATGAGGGAAGAACATGGAAAAAATGAGGGAGATCCCCCTGGCCGTGGGATCTAACACGTTTGCAATCCCAAATTCCGTCTCAGCCCCCACACTTGCTGTCTGCCCTTGAGGCTACTGCTATCTGTCTGAGGTCCCAGCTCCCCCACCCCCCATCACCTACAAGATGGGCTGGTCTGGCTGACTCTGGTGAGTCAGGATGGGTGGGCGTTGGGGCACCGTGTCCTACTTTCCTGTGGGGGGAGTTGCCATTCAGGTTGGGGAAAGAATCTCAGAATCTCAGCACAGCTCTGCGTTGAGCTGGGTGGCCTTCTCCAGGCCTGCCTGCCCCTTGGTACCGCCATTCACCTGGGTGGCCGGCCACCTGGCCCGTGGAGGGGGAGGGCATGTGAGTGTGTCCATGCCTCTGTCAACCCAGCCATTGGGGTATAGATCTCCTAGGCCCCCTGTGGACTGTGGTGGGCTCTGAGGGAAAGGCCAGGGGATGGGCCAGACTGGGCTGGGAGGTGGAGGGAGATAGAGCCTCCCTGGCAGAGTGTCCTTTCCTGGAGGGCTGTTTGCCTGAGTTATTCTTAGCACTGACTCATTAGAGCGTTTATTTTTAGCCCTGTTTCTAAGTGTTGCCAACATCTGGTGCAGCTAGTACTGAAGGGGATAGGGGTGGCAGGGGCGACCCCTTTGGGCATCGCCGGGGACTGGAGCTACTTGCAGGAGGAGGAGGACAGAGTCTTCTACTTCCTGCACCTGTCACGACTTGCAGCCAGGCACACAGTTGGTGTCCTATTTGTGCTTTGTGCCTGGACTGCTCTCCTACTGTCTCATCCTTCCAGGTCCCGAAGCTCCTGTGTCTGGGGCGGGGTGGTGGGGGAAGAGGGGGATGAGTGCTCCTCAGGTGGGCTTTCCCAGGCCCACCACTTGGAGGTTCCAGTTGGCTTCTGCCTGCTGCAGAGAGGGCCCTCAGAGGAGGGAGACAAGCCCCCAGCTCGGGGCCCTTGTTGTTGCCCCCACCAGAGGGGGAGCTGGCAGACATAGGGGAGGAGTGTCACTCAGTGGTTATGTGTGCAGGCTTTGCCGCTGGACCACCTAGGGGCCAACCCTGGCTTTGCTCCTTCCCAGCTGGGTGACCTTGGGCCAGTTGTCCACCTCTTTGTACCTCACGTTCCTTATCTGTGGGCTGCGGATGGGAATCTGGTGTTTTGAGGATGAAGATAAGAACCGTTGAAGTGTCGGCTAGTATGTGTATATATAAGGACGTGGTGGTGACTGATCTTATTACTTTTGTTGTTATTATTAGTGATGAGCAGCTCTGTGTGTGCCCTCTTTGGATGTTGGAGTGAGTTGGGTAGGAGGCTTCCAAGCGTTGCTCTGAGTGAGATGAAGCTGGGGATGGGGCTCAGAGGGGGGGCTGACACCCAGGCATTGTGAAGGCGATTTCTGTAGGGCTGCAGTAAGGGGTGGAGAGCCAAGATGTGGGTCGGAGCGTGGGCTTTACCCTTCCTGGGTTGAATGAGTTGGTTGACCTTTGTGAACATCCGTTTTTTCCCCACAAGACAGTGGTGCTAATAGGCCATCGAATTGCTGGGCTCCTGGTGGGAGCTGAACCCGAGAGACTGTGCGGGGTGGGGTGCGTTGCTGTGGCCCTTTCCCATGAGAGGGACGTGGTGCTGCTACCTGGGGAGTCAGGGAGGAGAGCCTGGCCTGGAGGCTTGGCGAAGGGGGCCTGTGGTCCTGGCTCTCCCTCAGCAGTGTGATCTGTGCACATCGATGGCTTCCCCCGGCTTCTGTGGGGCAGCAGAGAGACCAGAGAAAGCTGGTTTTGAGACTCTTCCTCCAAACCCCAGGGAATGATTCGGGGACTGTTTGAGCTCACAGGACGGGGAGGCCCCCAGCTGGAGGCCAGCTGGTCTGGCCCTCCCCCATCCGCACAGAGCTTCTTCATTCTCGTTTACATATCAAGGTACTAGGTTCATTTTATCTGAAAACAGGGTTCTACAGCTAGGGCTAGAAACAGCCCGGGGATCTCTGGTGGGTGACTTCCCAGGCATCTTGTCTTGTGACAGGCATTGAATCTTGGAGGTGACCTGTGCAGGGGGGTTCCAGCATCTCGTGGGCGCTGGTGCCGGGACTCCCCGCGGGGCGTGGGGGCGCAGAGGGGGGCTGCCGAGCACTGCCCTGGCCTGGCTGCCTACAGGACAGGGATGCCTTGAAGACAACCCTCAATCCCAGAAGCAGACTCTCAAGGGAGGGAGCGAGGGCTGAGATGGGGCAGAAAGGCCCTTGCCTCAGCACTGGCACATAGTAGGTGCTCAAATACCTCAGAATGAATGAAGTGATACCAGGGCAGCCTTCCAGGAAAATAGTACCTCTCCTATGGTGGCCGGTCCTCCCCACCCCTTCCTGTTCCTTCTTGCCCTCGCTCTCTCTTCCCTGTCCCCTGCTTCTTTGACCAGCCCGAAGCTGCCTCAGCCCTGGGGTCCAGACTCAGCCATGCTCGTAAACTTGAACAAAGACACTTTCTCAGTTGGAGCCTCAGTTTGACTATTGGTAAAAGGAGGGTGGTGGGCTCAGCTTCAGAGGGTCCCTTCTGGTGACCAGCCTCTGTTCTCAGGGCAGGTGGCACACACACACACACACACACACAGGCCCTCATACAGCTCCAAGAAGTGGGCCTGGTTGCCAAAGGTCTCCTTCCTCTCCCCAGGCAGGAGCCCCCTCAGGTTCTCCTGAAGCGAGAGTCGGGGTGCTGCAGTGATCTGAATGGGGCCCCCAGGCCATGACGTGCTGGAGCTGGGGCTTGGCTGGGGATGAGGGGGCCCGTGGGTGGGAGAAGAAGGGTGGGCGTCTGCTGTGTCCACTGGGCGGCGGCTGCCACCATGACTTTTGTGTGTGACCTTCTGGGAGTGTGGGCTGCTGCCCACAGGGCACATATTTGTGTCGTTAATGCCTGGGTGTGAGGGGGCATGTAAATGGAGGCCGTGAGGGAGCAAGGGCGCTGCTGTTGCCAGGAGCTGCCAGGCCTCTGAGAAGGGCAAGGGATTTCATGCAAAGGAGCCTTTCAGTCTCTGCATTTTGGCCACAACCTAAGGGATGGGGTGGCCTGGCTTCCTTCCTTCCCCTCCCCTGCCCCTGGCCCCCAGCTAGTTGCCTGAGGCCCGTGCTCCCCCTCTCCCTGCCACAGGGGGCGGGGACTGCCTCGATTGGCAGTCTGACACCCCTCTCAGGGGCTTCTGGGAGTTCATCTGCACCTGCAGCTGTGGGAGTCAGTGTGGGGACCAAGGGGCTTCTAGACCTCAATTTCAGGCACTCGGTAATCCCCTGCGCCCGAGGAAGTAGTCTGCAGAGGCCCAGGCTGGGATGCTGTGGTTAGTGCCCTGTACCGGCCCAGTGGTTTTCCAGCTTGAGAAGACCTGCCAGGGAGGGGACAGGAGAGGCTCCACCTGCCCACCGTCCCTGCCATCCCTGCCCAGCCTGCTGGTGACTCATTCCTCTGGGGAGTGAGCCGGCTTCTCTCCCCTGGGTCACCCAGGGCCCCAGCAAGATCCGGGTGAGGATGGGGAGGGGGTTGGGATGGAGGCTCTCTTTCTGGGGAGAGGGTCGCAGTAGACTTTTCTTATACCTCCTCCTGGTCCTGCAGACTACCTTCCTTTTGCCCACAGTGGAGGTCACAGCCCCAAATTACAGAATGGGTCCAATGTGCCTCACAAGGGAGCAGCCCAGTGGGGCAGCTGGATCCAGGACTCCCTAATTCCCCAGTGCTCGGCACTGAGCACGTCCCCATTCCACTGCCTGGGCTCACTGAGGGAGTGGGTGGTGCTCGGCTCCCTACCCACCCCCCCCCCCAACAGTGGGGCCGAGCAGCCTAGGAGGGGTGGGGAGGCCCTCTCCAGGGAAACGAATTCCTGGCCTGACCCCAGATGCCGGCCTGCCCAGCTCTGCTCCAGGGTAACGCTGGGCATACACACAGCCCCATTGTACGCCTGGGCTCTGTGCCCACTGTGGGCCTGGCACCAGTTCTATCAACAGCAGTGGCTCCTCAGTTCCTCCGCACCCCCTGCCAGGACCTGAGCTTCTGCACCCTTGGTGGGGAGGGAGGAGGACCAGTGATCAGGATGGTAAGAGTGTCCTGAGTGGAGGAGCTAGGACCATCCAGCTACTTGGGGAACCAAATGAATACATTTGTTTCTGTCCCCAAGAGTGGATTTCAAGAGCAGGGAGCATTACCACCCCCCCCCCCCATGCATGTCGGGAAACTGTGGCATGGATACACATAAGTGACTTGCCCAAGGTCATGCAGCTACCAGGCGCTGGAGTTCGGGCTTGGGCCCAGGCAGCCTTGGGCCCAGAGTCTGGGCTCTCTACACCACCTTCTTCCATGTCAGGGTTCAGGAAAAGGCAGGCCTTCTTCTTTTCGCAGCCCAATTTTGGGGACTGCGGCAGCCACTTCTGGAAAGTTTATGTTCCCCAGGTGGAAGGAGGCCCAGGAACATGAGGGTCTAGAATCCTCTTGTGCTTGTGAAAGTGTGGTAGCTAGTTTCTGAGGACAGTGTGGGTGGCTAGGTGGGCAAAGCAGATCTCCAGAGCTGGAAGGCAGCACTGTGCCTCAGTTTCCCTGCTCCACCTGCACCGTGTATCTCCTGTGCGTTTTGTTAGGGCACAGGAACATAGAGGTGAGGTGCGGTGAGGGCTGGGGCCTGGACACTTGCACTATTCCTCTGCTTCACAGACTGGGGGGGGGGAAAGCCCCCCTTTCCCAGTCTAGATGCCCCTGGAGGCAGGGTGCCAAGGCTTCCAGTTGCTTCTATTCTGAGAGTCCGTCCTGAGCTGCCCCATCTCCTCAGGTTTCCCAGCCCGAAGGGACCTCTGAGGCCAGGCAGCCTACAGGGGCAGCCTGGCTCTAGGCTGTGAGGGGTTCCCGCTTCTGCCTCATGCCCATGCCCCTCAGGGCAAGATAGCCGGTGCCCAGATGCCACACTTATGGGGTCTATTCCGTTTCTCACTTTCTGAGCTCACCTCAACCCCACAAGCCCTGAGCCTGGGGCTGGAGAACGAAAATCCCTCCCCTTTGCTCAGCTCACCCTCCTTGTCCCCTGTCGTCCTAGGCGTGGGGCCTAGTCCCCTCCTTCGGTGCCACCTCAGCCCTCTTAAAAATGGACAGGGCATTTTGCAGTGACCACAAGATTGTGCAAGGCCAGGCCTGGGCCGTGGGGACAGGTGGAGGAGAGAGAAACTGGAAAAGGGCCCTGAAGCCAGCTCCCTTCCTAGCCTACCCTGGAGCCCCGTCTCCCTCCCCACTCCGCTGGGGCTCATCTTTCTCCTTTTAGGCTGTTCCCACCGACCAGCCAACACGTCTCCATCTGAGTGGACACATCCATGGGCTTCTGGACACCGGTGGGGGTTGGATGTTGTGTGGAAGGGGGATGGGGCAGGGGAGCAGCTGGAAGCCCAGACTGTGTTGGGGAGAAGGGGTGAGGAGGCCTCCTCAGTGCCACCCAGGGCCATGTAGGGAGGGCATTCTGGAAGCCTTGAGGCCTGGTAGGGAGCTTGGCGGACTTTGTCTGGCAGACAGTGGGGCGCCATTGGGGGTGATGGAGCAGGCAATGACTTTTCTTTGTTGCTCAGTCCATTTTGTTTCCACTCCCTTGTTCTCTCAGGGCTGTTCTCTTTGTTACTCCAAAGACAATAAACCCTTCTCTCTGCTCTTCAGCCCCTTCTGTCCGATTCCTGCTCACCCCTCCCACATGTCCATACTCTGTTCTTGGCTTCCTCTGTCCACCATCCTGGCCTACTCCCCCTGCCCGGCTTTGTCTGGCTTCCCTCCCCCTCCCTAGCCCTTGACCTGGCTCCCCTGGGTGAGGGGCTGTGGGCCTGACAGGACCTCACAGGCTGGGCATGATGAAGACGGAGCCGGGAGGATGCCCCCTGTTCTGACGTAGCTCCCTGCACCCTTCAGAGAGTGACCCACCCCCAGGAGTGTGGCCGGGGCTCCTGAGAAGGACCTTACTTCTCATTTGTCAGCCTGATAAATGGAGATACAGATTTGTCTAACAGATAAACTGGAGAGTGATGGGCCTTCGTGTTCTTGTTACTAAATTTAGCAGCAAGGGTATGGACCCAGATGGGAATCGGACTGCAGACAACTACGGTATCTTTTCTCTCTCCTTTCAGACATTCGTCTGCCTACCCATGTAGGCATCCATCCATTCGTCAGATGTTTACTGAACACTTGTATTAGGGGCTTTACATCGAGTCCTTACAGAAATTCTCCAAGATGGCCGTTTTCTGCATCTTACACAGGAGGCTGGGAAGAGCCGGGGAGTTAAGTGAGTTGCTGAAGGACACGCAGACAATAGGCGACATTATCTGGAATGTTCAGCTCCACCTGCTTTGAAACAAACGTTCTGAGTTCTTAGTGTGGAATCAAGTGGCCTTCCTTGGTGTCCTCAGTGTCTAGTCCGTGCGCAGCCTCACCAGCCGTGCTGTGGAATGAATGGGCGTGCTGGGGTTCCGGAATGCCACAGCTCTAGAGTTCTCTCCTCCATGCAGCTTGGGGCCAGGAGGCACTGCTGGTCTCTAGTCCTCTAGGCATTTGCCGCAGGTAACATCATGTTGCCGTCATGTCCCCCTGAAATGGAGGCTTCCCCACATAAAGTGCAACCTTGGCTCACCCTTGTTGCTTCTGTCCATCTGTGTCTGAGGGCAGTCTTGCCTCTGACAGGTGGGAAAGTTCTAGGAACGCGCTTGGCCACTGCCCCATCTTCCCCAGCGTACACACCCACCCCTCTGCTTTTCCACTAGATGGCCAGCCCCCTTTCTAATGCCGGCCCTTTTACTGGCCTTTCTTTCTAAGCTCAGGAGTTATCTGCTCTGTTTCAGGTACTGACTGCCTCGTCAGGACCCTGGGATAGGAATCCTGGTACTTTATCTAGGAGGTGACCTGCCGTGGGACAGGATGAGTGAGACAGGGAAGGAAGGGAAGCCAGGACAATGTGTGTTCGGGAGCAGGGCACCTGAGGCTCAGGCTCACTGGGGACCCCTGTTTTAGAGTGACCCGGGGACGGGGTGGGGTCAGGGAACCGGGTGTTTATTCTCTTGCTGCCCTTGGCCCCTGGCTAAGGGCTGCTGGGGAAGGCAGGATGCTGGCCTTGCTGGTTCCTGGCTCGAACACAGAGGCAGGTGCTGGCAGCTGGCAGGTTGTGGTGGGTATGGCTGCGCCCTCACAGCCTCAGCTGCACTCACAGAACCTGGGCCCAGTAGTCCCGTCTGTCCCTTGGAGCATGTGTCTTGCCAAGCCCTGTTTCCACAGCTCCCTTCTCTCCGTGCCCATGAAGCTGCCCCTCCCAGCTGCCCTGGGCAGACCCTTCCCCTGGAGCCAGTCCCCAGCACCTCATTCATTGTGTTCAACAGATACTTAAGGAGCTCCTACTGTGTGCCCAGGGCCATGGATAAAAAGAGGAAGCTGTTAGGATCCCTCCAGGCGCTCACAGCAGAGGAAAGGGACCCAGCGCACATGGGGTCCTTCCTAAGTGTCAGACGCTGGCAGCCATTTCCAGGCCCCCTGGGAGGCAAGTGGACTTCTCTAGGGGCTGGACCGAGGTGCCAGGTGGCGAACAGCCCGGAGCCACCTTCAGTCCCCTCCCAGCCCCAGCATCCTGAACTGTGATTGTAGCGGTTTGGCTGACTTCCTTTTCCTTTCTCTCAATGCCCCTGCCTCTTCCCCTCCTGGGGCCACAAGCCCCATGGCTGCCACGTGGTTGTCTTCTAGTGCCCTCCCTCTGGGTCCCTATGAGGAACAGGATGCAATTTGCGGGGCAATGGGGGGGGGTGCTTTATTCAAGGGCATCCTTCTGTGTCCCTGCTGAAGGCTCGCCCCGGTGCCTGCTTCCTGGAGAGCGGCCTCCTCCCTGCTGACTTCTGCTCCCACCCCGCAGTGTCACACTGTGGTCTCAAGCCTTATGGGGCTCAGGGCATGGGAAGAGTTAAGAGTGGGAAGTGGTGTATAGGTAAGGCCTTAGGTGTGGGAATGGGGGGAGGTCAGCTGGGGCGGGGCACGGGGCAGGTGCTGGGCCTGATGACGGGTGCATCCGGCCACGGGCAGGCCGGCCAGGTCCTCTTCTCTTTGGCTTCTCCCTCCAGCCACCGCCCATGGCCTTTCCCCTCCGGTTGTGTCAGGGTGTGTGGCGGCAGGAGTCTGTTTGCCCGTGTGGGCCAACCTCGTGACCTCTGACATTCTGTCTCCCCCATCTACTATGCACTGTCCCACTTGGACAGAAGGGTGGCTGTTCTCTTGGGGCTGGCATGCTGCTAGGAGGGCTGGCAGGGGGACAGACACGGTTTACATGGGACCAAGAGGTGAACTATGTGATGAAGCTTTCTGTTGGTGGCTCGGGCTGGAGCTGAAGCGGCTTTGGTCCGGGGAGGAGGTATAAGGCAGGTACAGGTGGCTGGCTGCCCACGTCTCACCTCTGTGGGGATTGTTGGTTGGGGGAACCTGGGGAGGTGGCTGGGCATGGTGGGTAGGAGATCATGCAAGGGAGAGAGCAGAGTGACGGGCTCCTCCCCCAGCCCAGCATGCACAAAATCTAGGGCCCTTGGTTCCTCTCTCTGCCCAGTTAAGGGAACGGTACTTCTTGTGTTTGAGGACAGAAAGCAAAAGTGGGCCAACTGTTGAGTGGCTTTGGAGAAGAAGGCTACTGTTCTGTCCGAGCTCTGCGTGTGGCAGGGATGGGGTGGGTGCAGGCCACTCCCTTGCTCTGTAGATAGGCCATGATGTGGGGCTGCTGCTTCTGCGGGGGTGGGGGTGGATGGGTGGGAAGAGGTTGGCTGTCAGGCCAGTTCTTCTCTGTCCTCCCAGATGGAGAAGGGGTCAAGGTGCCCACCTGAGTGTACCTGGCAGGACAGAAATGAAGCTGAGTTTGGGGTCTGGGGCAGTGGCCAGTATGGGGGAGGCCCTGGGGTGGGCAAGGGCTGGACAGGACCCAGGCAAAGAAGCCCCTGATTTTGTGCTGCTCCTGATGTTTCCAGAAGGCCAGCGGGGGGAGGGGGGGGGGGGGGGAGGAGGGCCGGTGTGTAGTGAGCAGAGGACAGCCCTCCGCTGTCCTGCAGCCTCCGTCCGAGCTGCCGGCTGCCCTGTCCCGCCCCCACTAGGCGTGAGTCAGACCGAAAGCAGAAGCTGCCAGACATTGCACAGGGTGAAGCGAGGCAGAACCAACTGTGCTATTTTGGAACCTGGTTAATTCCCCTCCTGTCCCCCACCTCTCGTCTCTCAGGGTCCCCACCTCCTCCTGGCCACAAGTGCTTTGCCTTCCTCAAGGGGACAGTGGGGTTGGGACTAGATTTCCTCTGGCAAATGTGGGCCGGGGCGCTGCCTGTCCTTCCCCTTGCCAGACCCCTTCCCTGGCCCAGAGGTGCTGGCTTCTAGGGAGCCAGCCTCCCGGTGTTGGGGGACAGAGTGCCCCCTCCCGGTGGGAGCTCAGAGCCTGCAGGCAGGGCACCCGGGTGAGATGATGGTCTGCTTTTTGGCGAGGTGCCGCTGGCTCCCTGTGCCTTCCCCGCCCATCTTTCACCGCCCTTCAGCCAACTGTCAGCCTCTCTAGAGCTGGGAGCTACAAGGGCTTCATTGGGCCACTTCTCCCAGCAGCGGCTCTTAGAGGGTTGGGAGGGATTTCCAGACCCAGAGGGCAGATATTTTGGGGCCAAGGGCCTTTCCAGAACCCATGACACCACATACTCTGCAGCAGTCCCCACTGACCCCCTAATCTATGGTTCTTTCTTGGGCATCCTAGGCCTGCTTGAGGTTCTGGCCCCACATTTTAGGGTTTCTTTGGAGCCCGCATGAGCCTGGGAGCCTCTGGCAGTTCAGTCTGCGGTGGTGAAAGAGGTCAGTAGGTGTGTGTTTCTGAACCAGACATGGAGGTGTGGAGTTGGGAGCTCTCGTGTCCCCACCTGCCCTGTGCCTCGGGAAGCAATGTGGTCAGAGAGGGGGTGGGCTCAGCTCTTGTTCTGTGTGTGTCCATGTGCCTGGGAGATGGGCATCCTCTGTGTATTGCTGCCTCCGGGGGGACCCTGAGATCGGAGCCTCACCCTGCTATCTGCTCCCCCAGCCACCTGGGGTGGGAGGTTTCAGGCATGGGGGCGGTCCGCAGGCATGGTGCCAGTGACCAATGAGAATGTGGGTCCTTGTTGACCTCAGGTGAGCACGACTTGGGTTTCTCATGGCTCAGATGGATTTGAGGCTTAGGCAGGTGCAAGCAAGGGTAAAGCAGTAAGGAGGAAAGAGTGGTCTCCTGGACCTGCTGCGGGGGCTTCTGCACGCCCCATCCCTGTGGACCGCGGAACACCCGCGTACAAGTGCACGCTGTCCTCCCGGGGCCATGTGAATGTGAGGGTAAGCGTGTGTGTGTGTAGGAGATGCTGTAGGTGGGTGTGTGAGTGGGCGTGTTTAACACAGCCTGTCCGGCTTGCCTTTCCACTGGTAATCCGTAACCGGTAACCGATAACTGGTAACTGGATGAGTTTCCAGGTTTCTTCCCCATAGCCCCTGACCGTCCTGCTCCAGCCCAGGGCAAGCTGAGTGCCCCCATGTTCCTGCCTCTGCCTCTGTCTCTGCACCTGAGAGTCAGGGCTGTTTGTTCAGGGAAGAGCCCTGCTGTCCCCTCAGGTGTTTCTCCCCACCAGGCACCTGCACCTCCCACTGTCTTCTTCCCCCCACTTTCATGCTGGGAACCAGGTGACCAAGACCCCAGGCGGCTACAAGTGACGTTAATGCACCCACAAGTAACATAATGCACCCACTTTAAAAGTGGCTGCACCACTTTAATGCACCCACTTTCATGCTGGGAACCAGGTGACCAAGCCCCCAGGCGGCTACAAGTGACTTTAATGCACCCACAAGTAACATAGAATGCTATGTTAAGATGCAGGTTCTGACTCTATAGTCCGGGCAGCCCTGAGAGCTTGCATTTCCAACTGGCTCCCAGGGCATGTGAGGCCTGGGGATCCTGCTTTGAGTGGTAAGGACTTAAAAGGCCCTGAACCATCTAGACTTCCCACCGGAGTGACGCTGCTCACCCAGCCTGAGAGCTAATACCAGCCACCCCCTAGGTGGACTCCAGGAGCGTCCCAGGCTTCAGCTCCTCCATACCTTCCCCTGCTCTGAGGGAGGTGGCATTATCACTATCCTGTTTTACAGATGGGGAAACTGAGGCTCTGAGAGACTAAGTTCCTGTCACGGGCCACACGGCTGGTAATTGGCAAAGCCAGACTTGAACTCTGGTCTGTCCGTGTCCAGAGCATATAAGCGTTCCACTAAAGCCCAGATGTCTTCCAGAGAGCTCAGACAGTGGCAGCCGAGGTGGGTGGGTGAGGGGACGGCTCACAGCGGTCAGGAAGCTGTATGGGGGGGCAGCCCTAGGAGGCTGAGGGGAAGCAAGGACCGAAGGGGGAGTAATTCTGGAAGGAAGAAAGCTAAGTACGGCCGGCATCCTGTCCCGCCTGCTACACCGGGGCCCCTCCACGAATGGGCTTGCCATCACCTGCCTCTTCAGGCCCCTCTCCAGACAGACTCCCCACCAGGCATCTACCCCACTGCCCTGCTCCCTGGGCCTGCGAGCCTGCGCTGGAGGTGGGTGGGTGTGTGGACTCCTCTGACTGTGCGCTCGGGTCCCATGCCTACCAGCCATGTAATCTCAAACAAAGTGTCTATCTCTTCTGTGCCTCAGTTATTCCCTCTCTGAAATGGGGCTATGTTACTGCTTCCTCACAGGTGGGTGGGCTTGCTTTGAGGATGAAATCGGTGATATATACCAATTCAGAACTGGGCCTGGTGCGGAGTACGCGCTCAGTACGGGTCATCAGGAACGCCTGAGGGTCTGTACCTGGGAGGTACAGGTACCGGAGGGCGCCCTCTGGACTTGCAGTGCGGTTGTCAGTAGTTCATTGGCAGGGTATGAGCTAAGCCATGGCGGGGACTAGAGAGGCCGGTGTAGGGCTGGGGCAGCAGGGACGGAGAGACCCCCGGGAGCCGGGGCAGGAGCCAGGGCTGGTGGGTCAGGGACGCCATGGTCCTGGGCCCAGGGCAGGGAGGGCTGGGGCAAGGGGGCTCAGGTGCCGGGGCCGGGCTGGGAGTGAGACGTCAGGTGGAAGCCAGAAGGCACTCTGGCGTGCTGGCTGCCTGCTCCTCTGTGCTGCCCAGAGGCCCCGAGTCTTTCTGGCCCGAGCATGGGGCTGAAGCACTAGGGTGTGTGCGTGCAGCTGGGGTTGCCGTCCCCTGAGGAGCAAGAAAAGCCCAGGCTGCGTCCCCAAGGCTGCCACAGCCCTGGTGTTCCCACATGCTGGGCAGCAGTGGGAGTGATGGTGCGGAGCCGTTCCTGCCTTGCAGGCTGGCTCCACGGGCATGTGTCCTTGGCCGCATCTGAGCCGTCCGGAGGCTCGGCGTGCCCGGACGGAGCAGGAGGGGGTCTGCCAGGGATGCCGTCCTGCCCTCTCATGTTATCAGCCAGGTTCCAAGGCCCAGAGAGGGACAGGACCTGCCTGCGGTCACAGCTGCGCCGTGGATAGCCTATTGCAGGTCTTCTAATAACACCGGGTTCGTTGGGAAGCATCCAGGTTTCTGGTGCTGAGCCGAGGGAGCCCTTTTGGAACAGATTCATTCCCAAGGGTCCGGACTGCCAGGTCTCATTTTCCTCAGGGAGGGTGGTCAGGGGGGCCATACAGGCCAATCTAGCATCTGCAAAAGCTTAGCCAATCTGCCCTCAGCAGAGAGAGGGGGGCCGGCTGGCTGGGATGGCAGGGGGAGGCCAGTGGGGGCTGGGGACACTTGGAGTCCCAATCTCAAGTCCCTTCCCTGCACTTCAGGCCCCTTTTGTATCTGGGGAGCCCCTCCCCCATCCCTGCTGCAGTGCAGGCCAGACCTCCGTCTGTGTAATCACGTTTCTCTCTAGTCAGCTCAACTTAATCTCTCCCTCCCTCCAAGACCCTCTCACAGCTCATGGGAGCGGCCTCCGTGACATGAACATCTCCCGTCTCCTGAGCCCCTGGGAACGGATCAGTCTTGGCTGTTAAACAGAAGAGAGTTTTCGGCAGGCAGGTGGAGTCTGCCCTGCATTTGGGGACCTGAGGGAAGGATATGCAGGCCTCTCTGGGCACCTGGATTCACCGAGGGTGACAGGGGGTGGGACAGGACTGGAAATTTTGGGGGACGTTGACAGGGGTCTTCCCTCTCGTCCCCTGGCCTCCTCATCCTCCTCATCGGGGCGGGAGCTGGTGGTCATCGCGCATCTCCTGGGCTTGCACGCCCCCTTCACCGTGTTCTCACAGGGTGACCTTGGACAAGTCACTTAACCTGAGTCTCGGTTCTCTCCCGCCAGAGGTGCTGTTTGTTCTGTGAAGTGTTTGTGGGGGACGGATGATCTGATAGAGGGCCATGCTTAGCTTCGGACAGTGCCCTCTCCAGAATAAGGACTCAGAAGTGTTTGCTGAGTGAGAGGACAGGGGATAACTGAGCCTGTGCTGGGTCATTGGACAAGCAACATTCTGGGGCCCCGTGTCTCGTTCTGGGAATTCTGATGGGTGGGGTGGGATGGAGGTTCAGAAGAAAGCTGATTTCTCTGGAAGCTTCCTTGTACCTGTGGAGACAGGTTGGTGGCCAGGAAACCACTGGAGAACCAGGCAATATAGCTGCAGGCAGGGTGCTCAAGGGGACCAGGTGTCCAGATGGTGGGGACAAGGGAGCAAGGGAGAGAGGTGGGGAGAGGCTGCTGCCCACTGAGGGGCAGGGTGAGGGGTATGGCAAGGTATGTGTGAGAGATAGACAGGCAGGCAGATGGTCTGCCTGTGTGGTTGGGCTGTGTCTGTGCATATCACAAGGGTAGACTAGGAAGAAAGAAGAAAGGTTCCTGGTTTCTTCTCTCTGTGCTTCCCTCGGCTACATGTCCCCCTGTCCCCCAAAGCCCAGTGGCAGTCTTCCTGGGGCAGGCCTCATGCCAGGGTCCAAGCTGGTCCCTATGGGACTGGACGGGCGCCTCTCTGGTCTGGGATTATTGCCTTTGAAGCCTCTCCCTGTGGCACACAATTGCCGTGCCTTGCCCCGGGGCCAGCGGGCGGGCCAGCCAGGAGGCGCCAGCTCCCACCCTTTCCTGTGGGATGTGAGCTGGGATGTGAGGCTGATGGGCCTGAGCTGTGGGCCCTGGAAGCCACTGAGCAGGCCAGGAGCTGCTGTGGCTGCCCTCTGCCTCCCCTCCCCTTCCTTTCCCTCCTCCCCACCTCCTGTCTGCATTCAGAGATTGAAAAACAAGCCCCTGACCCCCCTCACACTCCCCCTACCAGCCCTGCAGCGCCCTCCCTGCCCCCGGCCTCCTGGGGTGGGTCCCCTAGAGGCAGGTGCTCTGAGTGCTGAGTGGGCTGCGTCCTGGGTTTGAGTCTCACTGGGCTGCCACTGATGTGCTCTGTGCAGACCACTCTTCTGGAGCTTTCGCTTCCTCTTAGAATTCACTGTTTGTTCCCCAGTCTTTATTCATCACAAACAGGGGATTGTTCAGCCTGGGCCAAGAGTGGTCCCATTTGGCCAAGTGATTATGTTGCAGGAGAGAGACAGAGGCCCACATCCCACTTGATAGCCTTTCTGTCTGTCCAAGGTTGGGTGACACTGAGCCAGGGGAGGGAGGTGAGATGGGACATGCCCTCCAGGGGAGGGTCCTGGAGGGAACTTTACCCTGGTGATGAAAACGTCCTCCATTTGGATCTGGGGGGTGATTACACAGGAGTGCACACCTGGAAGAGTGCACAGAGCTGTGCATTTGAAATCTGTGCATTTTGCTGGGGTGAATTATATCTTGGTTCAAGGGGAAAAGGCCTTATTGAAATTAAAAATTAAAAAATAAAATAAAATAAAAAATATAAAAATAAAACAAAAGTGTTAAAAGCATGTGCTACTGACCCCATTCTTGCTTCTAGTACCAAATATGTTCCATTCAAAGACTGCACACTTACCAAGAGCTGATTTCCATTTGCTCTCTTTCAATCTTGGAGGCAGCCGGAGGTTGCCTTGCTTGACCTCTAGGGAACCGCTGGACCAGGTAACAAACCACTGGAATTAAGAAGTGTTTCCAGAGTACCAGGCACCATGCTGAGTACCCTGCCTACTTTTGGTCTTTTTAGAACCCGGAGGTAGGCTTGTTACTCCCCACCTGCCTCTCCCATTGCACTGCAGTGAATTAGGTGATACCCAAGCTCTGAAAGTGAAAATCTCATAAGAACGCCAGGCTTTTGGAGAAGAAACAGAGAGGGTGCCCAGTAACAGGAAAAGCCGGCCCGAGGCCTTCCTGCCCTGTTCGATAAGGAGAGATGAGTTGCGGTGGGGGACTGCTAGGCCCTGCCCCAGCCTGGGGTCTTGATATGGTGTGTGTGTGTGTGAGAGTGTGTGTGTGTGTGTGTGTGTGTGTGTTTATGGGACCCTTTCTCAAAAGAAACTTAAGAGGAACAGGAAGAGGAGACTGATTGATCCAGGGATGCCCTAGGTGGGCATGGACAAAGGGACAGTAAGTGGTGACATCTCTCCCATGCCCACATTTCTACCCTTGCAGAGGCTCCTGTACCCAGCATCCCAACACCTGTTCTGGGAGAGGTGGTTCTAGCTGCTAAGCCCCACTTGACTGATTTTTTTTTTTTTTTAAGATTTTATTTATTTATTTGACAGACAGAGATCATAAGCAGGCAGAGAGGCAGACAGAGAGAGGGGAAGCAGGCTCCCTGTTGAGCAGAGAGCCTATTCGGGGCTTGATCCCAGGACCCTGAGATCATGACCTGAGCCGAGGGCAGAGGCTTAACCCACTGAGCCACCCAGGTGCCCCCACTTGACTGATTTTAACACTGAGGCTAGGCTGAGACATTGAGTCAGGCCTGAGGCTGGGACTCAAACCCTAGCCTTCTGAGGCCAGGTTCTCATAGCATCGGGCAGGGCAGGCTCCTGGGAATCTTATCTACCCCCCCTCCACCCCTCCCCAGCTATCTTTGGGCCTGGGCCAGTGGATGACCCCCAGGCCCTGTGGGTACCTCAGTGACCACCTCAGTCATTTCAAATGGCCGTGGCCCAAGGCATGGGGAGTGTGTGCACATTTTTGTTCTGTTTCTTAGTTCATCAGGCCTTCCTTTGCCACTGCCTCTGCCAGAGGGGAGCTCAGAGAAGACAAAACAAACCAGGTCCTGGAATCTTCCCCTCTCTTCCCTTCCCAAGGCTGGAAGGTCACGCCGGGGGTCACGGGGTCCTTCCCCTGGCCTCCAGGAGCCTCAGGACCTGTCCGGGAGGCCTTCCTTTAGCAGTTGGTTTGATTTCCCCTCCAAGGCCACTGGGCAGGCTCCCGCACAACTGGTAGTATGTAAGAGCCTGGATCAGAGGGAAACTTCTTCCAACCACAGAGGCACGGAACGCAGTAAATGGTTTAAACAGGCATCCCGGCGGCTGGGCTTGTACCCTTTGTTGTTTCAGCCACGAGACATGTGTTTTTCTGGGAATTCAGGAAATTATCTCTGCCCTTTGAGGAAGGGCAGAGTTTTTTCTGCTTGCGTTTGGGGATTCTAGACCATTCCATCGTCCCAGGCACCCGCTGGCCCCCTGGGCTGGCTGAAAGAGATGGGTGACTGAAGCCCTTTGCTGGTAGGGAGCTTCTTCAGTGGCAATCCCGAAAACAAAATGTGGCCACTCCTGCCCCAAATGCAAGCAGAGGGGCCTAACTCTAAACCCCAGGGGCTAGCCTCACCATGCATTAGCTTTGTGACCTTTGGCAAGTGACCACCTCTCTGTGCCTTTCTCCTTGCTGGTAAAGGAGCGAACAGTATTGGAAGGAAGTAGGATAGTCCAGTAAGGTGCTTTAAGCCCATCTCGCACATAGTAAGTGCACCGTTGGTGTTAACTCTTAGTATAAAATATTATTTTCTGATTAGAAACATGTACATGTTCATGATAAAAAAAAAGAGTTACATCCCAGAAAGTAAAAGTTAAAAACACACACTCCTGATTGCATCATCAAAAGAATTCTGATATTTTCGTATATTTCCTCCCCAAAGCGTTTTCTGCATATAGTTGTCCACGGTGATGATCAGATCTTCTGTATGATTTTGCCTTTTTATACTTGATGTATCCATTGCCCGGTTACTAACTGGAAACATAACATTCCATCCAGAGGACTACCACATGATTTATTTAACCATCCTACTGCGGGACATTGAGAGTATTTTTCATTTTTCTCTATATAATATGATGGGCATCTTGATGCAGAAAAGCCTTTTCTGCTGTGTGGGATCACCTTATCAGGCTGGTGGCTACTCTCCAAGGCTTTGAACCGTATTGCCCTCTTGCTTTTCCAAAGAGGCGGCACCCACACTTGTCCGCTGTGTTGAGGTCGCCTGGTGCCCATGAAGGCATTTTTTTTTTTTAAAGATTTTATTTATTTATTCGACAGAGAGAGATCACAAGTAGGCAGAGAGGCAGGCAGAGAGAGAGGAGGAAGCAGGCTCCCCGCTGAGCAGAGAGCCCGATGCAGGACTCGATCCCAGGACCCTGAGATCATGACCTGAGCCGAAGGCAGCGGCTTAACCCACTGAGCCACCCAGGCGCCCCCAATGAAGGCATTTTAAAGTCCACGGAGCCACACTTGGGCAGAGCTGAGGGCCATTTGTTCCATTCTTCTTTTAAATTATTTAAGGTCGGGCCTCATTCGTATGTAAATTTTAATGACAGTATAAACACACATGCCGAAAAGTGTACACATTGTGAGTCCCCGCTTGCATTTTCATAAACTTGACTTCCTGCGTCGCCAACCGTCCATCACATCACAGAACATTCCCAGTGTCCCCACGGCCGGCTGCCCTGGGCTACCTCTCAGGCACTGCCCCCCAAGGGATCCTGACTTCTCACAGAAGATTCGTTCGTTTTGCCTGTTTGAACGGCACAAATGTTGATGGTGCTGGGTGTGTTTTGTGCGTTGTTTAGTGTTGTCTGTGAGAGGCGTCCGTGTTGTGTGTAGTAGCAATAGCGGGCTTACTCTCATTGTGGAGTAGCAGTCCAGTGTGTGTGTGTGTGTGTGTACCTTATCCATTTCCCTGATGATGGATGTCTGGTGTTTTCTGGCTTGGGCGCTAACCGTAGGGCTGCTGTGAACCTTCTGGTGTGTGTGTCCTCTGGTGAGCCCATGGATGCTTTCCTGTTGGGCATCCACTTAGGAATGGGGTACATATTTTCTGCTTCCTAAGCCAAGGTTTCTTTTTATTTATTTTTTAAGATTTTACTTACTTATTTTGGGGAAGAGAAAGAGCGTGCATGTGTGTTCACGAGAGTCAGAGAGGGACAGAAGGAGAGGGAGAGAGAAGATCAAGCAAGCTCCATGCTGAGCATGGAGCCTGATACAGGACTGGATCTCACGACCTCGAGACCTGAGCAGAAATCAAGAGTCAGCAGCTTAACTGACTGAGCCACCCAGGCATTCCTTCCTGTTCCAAGTTTTAAAGGATCACCTGGGAGGCAGAAAAATCCCAGAGAAGTTCAGGCCCCACAATTAATTGAGGGCTCCTGGCTCCCCTTGGAGCAATTTGAGGGGCACTGATTGACCACGCTTCCTCTGAGGGCTCATGTCTGGGGCTGTAGTGGAAATGGAGTTTGACTTGGATCGTGGCCCTCCAGCTTCAAATGGCATGTGACTTCTGACCCTCCGGTGGTCACTCAGGGTCACCCAGGGTCCTCAGCTGGCTTAACAACCATCACACTGAGGAGGGCAGGGCTTGGGCCAGACTCTGGGTAAAATTGAGGGAACCCCAGCTTTGGATATGACCAGAAGCAGGTGGGGCCCTCACAAACCCCTGGAAACTGCCCTTTCTTTCCCCCTTGAATGAAAAGAATCATACAAGGTGCCTGGGTGGCGCAGTCAAGTATCCGACTCTTGGTTTGGGCTCAGGTCTTAATCTCAGGGTCGTGAGATCGAGCCCTGCCTTGGGCTCAGTGTGTTTGGTAGGGAGTCTGCTTGGGATTCTTTCTCTCCTTCTCCCTCTGTCCCTTCCTGCCTTGTGTGCTCGCCTGCTCTCTCTCTCTCAAATAAATAAATCTTTTTTTTTTTTTAAAGACTTTATTTATTTATTTGACAGAGAGAGATCACAAGTAGGCAGAGAGGCAGGCAGAGAGAGAGAGGAGGAAACAGGCTCCCTGCTGAGCAGAGAGCCCGACACGGGACTCGATCCCAGGACACTGAGATCATGACCTGAGCCGAAGGCAGCGGCTTAACCCACTGAGCCACCCAGGCGCCCTCAAATAAATAAATCTTAAAAAAAAAAAAAGTAAGAATGAATGAGAAACTCCAAGAACACTGTTTACCACTCCCCAGCCCACTGTTACCCACTCTGTGCAGCTGCGGGTCCTGGGGGAGCCCAGGAAAGAAGCTCAAGAGTGAGGCCTGTGAACCGGGCAGCCTGGTTTAAGTGTGTGTTCTGCTACTCATCCGCTGTGCAGCCTTGGGCAAGTTATTTCACCTCTCTGTGCCTGAGTTCCCAAAACTGGGGGCAATAATAGTAGTCACCTCATGGTGTTGTGAAGAATGGATGAGTTAGTATGTGAAAGCATAGAGACCAGCCCTGCCCCAGGGCAACCCTTCTGATGCTCCTAGTCTGTTCTACATGTTTCCCTGTCTAAATGGGCTCACGCTATACATTTTATTCTATAGTTTTCATTTTCCACTCAGTCCTCAGTCTCTGAGATCCTTCTAGCTGAGGCTTTTCTGTTCTGGGAGCCTCCCCCTCTGTGCCCATCCCTCCTGGAGACCAGTGATTTCTCTCTGTCTTTCCCTTTGCCCTGTGTCCCCTTTCCCTTAGGAAAGCTTCCCAATGGGTTCATGCTGACATGTACAGGGTTGATGAGGGCGAACCCCGCAGGAGGCTGAAACTGGCCTGGCCTCAACTAGAGACGTGCATGGATTTGGAGGCATATCTGTCCGTTATGGGCTACCTGAGGACATGCTAGGGAGTGCCACACACCCACCACGTCTCCTTGACAGCCCAAGGGGCAGGTGCCCTTGTTGGTCGCATTTGACCAAAGAGAAAAAACCCAGTATGGGGACAGCAGGGGATGGCAGCGGGGGAGGGCTTCAGCTGCATCTGTTGGATTGGGAACCCAGTTGCAGCTTGGGGCAGGGGCAGTCAGGTGGGAGGTTCTGAGTGAACCGTGGGGCGAGGGAGGCGGGGATGGCTAGTGGATTCTGGGGGCGCAGGAAGGGGCTGCTCTCATGGTCTTGGCTGAAACTTCAGTCCCTGCTACCTTTGCTAGAGGACTGGAGAGACACTGGGGTTCTCTGGGGTGTTAGACCCCCTGGTCCGCTCAGTGGGGGGTGTCACCTGGTGGGGGGGGCAGGGAAACTCCTAGCGCTGGTGTCTGCGGATAGTGGGCACTCCAGGCTTCCGCTGTTCCCGAGTGCATGACTGGGGAGCCCTTCCCAGGCCTGGTGGGTCTGGAGGTCAGATGAGGGGGAGGACTAGGTTCTCCTGTGTCCCTCATCCTGGTTCTTCCTGACAGATGGGTCCCGGGGGGAGGCTGGCAATGGTCCCTTAGGTGTTGAGAGTCAGCAGGAGTGCTTGAGGGCTGGGCAGGGAATGGTTAGCATGCCCAGCGGCTCTCCTGGGTCACTGCATCTGTCCTCAGATCCCCGTAAGGCTGTGCTCATCCCTCCCCCCAGGCCAGGCTCAGAGTGACCCAGACAGGGCCAGGGGAGGAGGCTGGGCTGTGGAGTGAGGAATCAGCTCTGTGACTGGGGTGACAGCGGTGATAGTGGGGGCGGGGTGGGGGGGGTGGGGAAGACTGACTCTGCTGTGCCCCTGGGCTGCCCTCTGTCAGAAGACAGTAGACAGGCTGAGGCTCCCAACACCTCTCAAGGCACGGACACCTGGACACCTGGCCGGTCACGATTCTCTGATAGCCTCTCCCAGGAGGCTCGCACAGCCCTGGGTGGGGCTGGTCAGGCCAGGATTCCCGCTGGCATCTTCCAACCGAGCAGACTGAGGCTGGCACAGCCAGGGAGAGGCCCAGCAGGATGGAGCCCAGGTTCTCCCGCAGCAGCCAGCTCTAGCTCAGCCTGGGACAGGCACCCAGCCCTTTGTCAGAGAAACAAGGGGCTCGTTCTCCCCCAGTCGTCCCCGTGCCGGCTGGCACTGCCAGGCCTGGTGCCACTCCCCCCAGCAGGGACCGACTGAAGTCAGATTGTTCCCGGAGGGGCAGGCTGCCTGGCGCCGCATTTGTGAGCATGCAGGAGTGTGGGGCGTGCAGAGGCAGGGCCGGGGGCTGGGCTGGGGTCAGAGTCTGTAAGGTCTGCAGGGCTGCGGGGGTGGGGGGATCGTGGTGAAGACAGGCTATCCTCTGTAGGAGCCCAGAAAAGGGGTGGAGGCTGCAGCTGGGTCCCGGCTGCAGGACAGAGAAGGGGGAATGGGTGGCTGTCTGATCTTTTCTCCCTGGGGACTGTCCTGTTGGGAGCTGGGCAGAGAGACCCTTGGGGCTGATTCACTAATTTCTGGCCTGGGGGGAAAAAGAAGGGAGGAAAGAAAGTGCAAAGCTCCAAGGCGAGGCAGAAGGTGTGCAGACCCGCTTTGCAAGGAAGCAGCTGTAGCAGTAGAGGGAGCCCTAGGTTGGGGTCTGGTGGCCTAGGCTCCATTTGTGGCCCTGAGCTAACCAGACACGCAACCCGGGACAAGCTCCTTCCCAGCTCTGTGTGGAGACACAGTGGTCAGCAGCCCCCCATGCCCCCCCCCCCCGCCCCACGATGGGCTGGGGAGCCACACTGGACTGGGTCCCAGCTCTGTCTCTGTCCCCAGATACTTAACTTCCCTGTGCCTCTGTTTCTCCTTATCTGTAAAAGGAGAATAACCAAAACTACCTCTTGGGGGTTTGAGGTTCAAGTGCCTGGAACAGCGCCGGGCACAGAGTAAATGCGCAAATAGATGCAAATTATTATTATCTCCGTGACCTAGTTGGTGGTTTTCAGTGAATATTTGCCAGTACCTTCCACAAGGTACTTAGTGACTTAGTCTGATGTCTGGCATGAGGCGATACTGCTTTCCTTTGCTACCCAACAGAGGTCTGGCTCTCATTCTTCAGATCCCCCGGGCACAGCTCTGGGCTCTGGTCTGTCCTAGAGCTGACCCTCTCGGTCTTGTGTTTATCCTTTACTTCCGCTGTCAGCCTACCAAGTGCCAGGCTCTGTGCAAGACAGCATCTTTCCACTTCACAGGCTCGCCAAATGTCTGACGTAGAAATTGTTGGCAGAGGAGGAAGCTGAAGCTCAGAGAGGTGAAGTGACTCGCCCAAGGTCACGCAGCCAAGATAGGGCAGAGCCAGGATTTCAGCCCAGGTCTGCCCTGTTTGATAATGCTGGAAACTTCATGGAGTTGGGGAACCCCTGGGGGCTCTGTACCTCTCAGGGAGTCTCTTAGCTGGGAGGGACCTTAGAAATCGCCTAGTTCAGCCATTTCATTTTGTGCCTAGGGAAACAAAGCCTCCAAGGGAAGCCATGGGCTAGGGTCCCTCCGAGAGTTAGGGCCTGCAGCTGGGCTCTGTCTGTCTTTTCCAACCCCTTTGCAGACTAGACCTGGGGGCCCACCAAGACCCATCCATGATCAGGGCTGACATCCTGGGTCTGGGGAGCCCTCCCGGACCCTTGCAGCGACCCTCTCTGCCCAGGATCGTGATAGCTGTGGGCTTTTCTTTTTTAAAAAATTTATTTATTAGTTAGAGTGAGAGAGAGAGCACAGGCAGACAGAGGCAGAGGGAGAAGCAGGCTCCCTGTGGAGTAAGGAGACCAATGTGGGACTCGATCCGAGGACACTGGAATCATGACCTGAGCTGAAGGCAGCGGCTTAACCCACTGAGCCACGCAGGCATTCCAGGTGGCTTTTCTCATTCCCTGGACTTTTGACTCCATGAGCTCAGGGACTCTAGTTAGCTTGGGGGGTGTATCGCCAGTGCCTGATTCATAAAGTCATTCCCTGCACACATTTGCAGAACATCTGCCGTGTCCCAGGCCCTGGGCTAAAGGCTGAAGGCACAGCAGGGAAGAAGACAGACAAAGTGCTTCCCCTCAGGGGAGTTTGCATTCCTAGGGAGAAAGAGATAGACAGTCAATGAAATAACTAAGTAAAGATGCATAATGGTTAAGATGGTGATAAGTGTGCTGGAGAAACACAAAGAAAGGAACGGGCATAGGGAGTGTTAGGGGGCAGGTGGGAATTTTGCAGTTTTGAATAGGTTAGTCATGGAAAGTCTCTGTAAGAACCGGACATTTGTGCCTTTGAAGGGGTGAAGGAATGAGTGATGTCTGGGGGAGGGGCATCCCAGACTGCAGGAAGAGCAAGTGCAAAGGCCCTAAGGTAGGAGCGTGCCTACTGTGTTTGGGGGATTATAAGGAGGCTGGCGAGGTGGCCAGAGCTGGTGGAACGAGGGAGAAAGCAGGGGCAGATGGGGTCAGAGGGGATCATGAGGCAGGGATGGATCACAGAGGGCCTTTTGTGGGAAGGACTGTGGCTTTTACTCCAAGTGAAGGGGGAGCCATTGAGAGTTCTGGGCTGAGGGAGGGACGGGATCTGACTTAAACAAAGTTTTAACAGGATTCCTCTGATTACTGAGCTACGAGTAGAATGTTGTAGGGCAAGAAAAGAGGGAATCTGAACGTGAGGAGACTCCTTCAGAAAGCCAGATAAGGCATGCTACAGGCTGGGCCCACATCGTCGTGGTCTGGTCGGGAGGTGGTGGCAGAGGGGACTTATTTGAAGTCAGATCTGCCAGGATCACCATGTGGCATGAGGGAAAGAGAGGACTCAAGACTGACTCCAACGTTTTGGGGCCAACCAGCTGCAATGAACGGAGAACAGAGGGTCTCCATATCTGGCCCAGGAAATGGGAAACTTGGGGTCAAGTCTCAGCTCTGTCACCCTCTTGCTCGGTGACCTTGAAGGAACCCCTTCTCCCTTCTGGGCCTCGCCATCTGCTCCTGTACGACAGGTGCCGTCCCCTGGTCCCGGCCCTCTCCCCGAGACCCAGGGGGCCTGCATCTCACAGACCCCGCCCCCGCCCCCCACCCACAGGGAGCCCGTGCTGGTGGCCACCATGGCGTCGCGCATTGGGCTGCGTATGCAGCTCATGCGGGAGCAGGCGCAGCAGGAGGAGCAGCGGGAGCGCATGCAGCAGCAGGCCGTCATGCATTACATGCAGCAGCAGCAGCAGCAGCAGCAGCAGGCGCTGGGCGGGCCGCCCACTCCGGCCATCAGCACCCCCGTCCACTTCCAGTCTCCGCCACCTGTGCCAGGGGAGGTCCTGAAGGTAGGGCCTGTCCTAAGGTAGGGCGTGGGCCCCTCCCAGCCCGGTTCCGGGATCCCTAGAACACTTGCCTTCTCCGCCCCCCTCCCAGGTACAGTCCTACCTGGAGAACCCCACCTCCTACCACCTGCAGCAGTCCCGGGACCAGAAGGTGCGGGAGTACCTGTCCGAGACCTACGGGAACAAGTTTGCCGCCCACATCAGCCCGGCTCAGGGCTCCCCAAAGCCCTTGCCGGCGGCCTCCCCAGGGGTGCGGGCCGGGCATGTGATGTCCTCCTCAGCTGGCAACAGTGCTCCCAACAGCCCCATGGCCATGCTGCACATCGGCTCCAACCCCGAGAGGGAGGTGAGTGAGGGGCTGGCCAGTGGCTGTGGTGAGCAGAGCTGGTGCCCACCACTGTGCTCCTGGGACTCCTAGTCTAATGGCAGAGGCGAGGTGCTGCTGTTAGAGTCCCTCCCAGTCTAAAGGGGGGGGAGACACAGCTCTGCCCTCAGGGAGCCCCAGTCTGAGGGGGAGACACAGCCCTGCCTCAGCGAGCCCCAGTCTGAGGGGGGGACACAATCCTGCCCTCAGGGACCCTCAGTCTGAGGGGATACACAACCCTGCCAGTGAACCCTAGTCTCATAAGAGAAGCCTCTTCCCTTCTTTTGAAAGCTTTGCTAGGGAGAAACAGGAAACTCATAGAGGAAAGCCCAACACACCTGCAAAGTCATGTCCAGACAGAAGGTATACGAAGCAGTCTCTTTGAGCCACCTGCTCCTTGGGAAGTGCCTTGGCTTTGGGCTTGTGGGACAGCTCATCCCCTCTCTGGTCCTTTTTCCTTTTCCCCCCAGAGATTAGCAGGTTAGGGGAGGTAGGCTCCAAGGTCCATTCAGGTCAGTGGCTGTCCCAGTGCCCCTTCCCTGTGCCTTTCTGCTAGTGGGCTCTCCTCAGATGGACTTTCTCTCTTTCAGTTTGATGTCATTGACAACATTATGTGTCTGGATGATGTCCTGGGCTTCATCAACCCTGAAACTCAGATGCCCAACACGGTACTGCTGGCCAGGGTGGGGTGGGTATGTCAGAGGGAGGAGGCAGAGGTTCTATGGTGGCTCTACAGGGTCCTCACCTGGGCACAGCCATCTTGCCACAGAGATGAGAGTCACCTCTGTCAAATAGTGTGACCAGAGCCCACGGCCCAGCAAGATTATGACTCCAGAGAGAGTTGCCTAGCATGCATGCATGCATGAGGGGGCTTCAGTGGGAAGTGGTGGCTGGGCAGTTGGGGAAAGCTCTCTGAGTGTGGGGGAGGGTGTTGGGGAAGGGGCAGGAGGTAGTGGTGCTGGGCCTCAGCAGCGGGAAGGCAGGGAAAGCACTGCTGGAGGGGAGCAGTGTGGCCTTGAGCTGATGAATTCCTTTGGGATCTGAGGCTTCCCTCTTCTACAAAGCATAGGGCACAGTGGGGACAAGCCTATGGCCCTCACCCCATGCGACAAGTGATAGGGTGCTGGCTTTGTCCCTTCCCTCCAGCAGCCTCCTGGCAGTGTGAAGGCTCTCTGGGCCTCCCAGGCAGAGGTGAGGTAGCAAAGGGGAAGAAGCCAGCCTTAGAATCAAGAGGCTGAGCTTCTGGCTTTGGTTGTGATCCTGGCAAGTCCCTTAATTATTCTGAACCCCAGTTTTCTCAGCAGCAAAATGGGAATGATGCCATCTATGCGCAGCATTGTGGGAAAGTTAGATAAGGCAAGGAGTGGGGGCTAGTTCTGCACGGGGTGACAGGTACTCGCACTGAGCAGGTAGAATTGTGGGTGTCCCTGCCTCTCGGGCCTAAGCCCTATGACCCTGACTCTGGCCCCAGCTCATGCCCCTGAGGGGAAGCCCCTAGATCTTGAAGTAGGAAGTCAAAGAGTCAGTCCCGGATCCCTGCTGCCCTGCAACAGTGCCTAGGACCTTGGCGGGACCAGTCGGGGTCAGCTGGGTCTGAAACCTGCTTCCCACTGAGCACTGAAGGCTTGGAGGAAGGAGAGGGCCAGAGGACGCAGTGTCTAGTCCCCCCTCTCTGGTTTCCGTGTATCTGGTGGGGTGCTGGTGTCCCACCTAGGCTTCTGGGCTCGTGATTTGCTCTGTGGGGTTCCTGTGGCAGGAGCTGGGTGATCATTCTAGAGCTCTAGTCTGTCCCTGCCAGGCTCCTGCTCCACCCCACACTGGCTGCCCATTACAAAATGCCAGCGTCTTTGCAAGTCCGATCTGGAACCGGCAGTGTCCCCCGCGCTGCCCACATCACACTGTCCGCTCCTGCAGCTTGAGCATCTGGGGGCGACCACCCGCTCTGTCCAGCCCTGCGTCTTTGCTCAGCCCTCCCCACCCCTGCCTGTCGTGCTCCTCCTCACTTCTCCGCTCCGGACCCAATTCACATTCCACACCCTCCAGAAATCTTTCAGAAACTCCCGAATCGATTAGGTGCTTCTCCTCTGGGCTTCCTAGTGCCTGGGACTTAATCCCCTCATCTGTCACCCCTCAGGGCTGTGACCCGGTCTGATCGGTCTGATCTCTCTGCAGGCTGGCTGCTCCTGGAGGGCAGGAGCCACACCTTCCTCAGCCTCCACCCCTACGGACTTTCCCATGGAATTGTTGGGCGCAGAGGCCCAGGGTGGATTCTGACATCCTCGAGCTGGCTGTGGGGACTTTCAGGCTCAAAGTGGGGCGTGGGGGACCCTGTACGGCTGCCCCTGGGTGTCCGTGGAATGATGGGCCCCGGGCAGGGGTCCCCCTGGAGAGGGGGCTGCTCACCGCATCCCTCTCCCCACCTCACCCCACAGTTGCCCCTGTCTAGCAGCCGCCTGAACGTGTACAGTGGTGACCCCCAGGTCACTGCCTCCCTGGTGGGAGTCACCAGCAGCTCCTGCCCTGCCGACCTGACCCAGAAGCGAGAGCTTACAGGTACCACCTCCCTATCTCCCAGTGCCCCAGCTCCCCATTCCTCCCTCATCTCCTCCCTTCCAGCTCCTCTCTCTTTCTCCCCTGACGTCCAGATGCTGAGAGCCGGGCCCTGGCCAAGGAGCGGCAGAAGAAAGACAATCACAACCTAAGTGAGTCCCGGGCCTGCGCCTTCTCCCCGCCTCCCTCTTCCTTGCTCTCCTCGCTAGGGCTGCCTAAAAAGCCCCTCTGACCCGAGTCTCAGGTTGAGGGGAGAGTTTACTTAAAACAACAACAACAGCAAAACAAAAGCCGCTCTTAGAAAGGCTTCCCTACCAGAGACCTTAAATCCTCCGTTGGTGAGACTGAATGGGTCCCGCACGGCTTTCTTCCCAGTGGCCCTTTTTAGGAGGGGGATAGGAGAGGGGCCCCCTGGGGGAAGCGATATTCATGAAATCCCCAGGACTTCAGAATGAATGGGTTTATCATATCAGATTGTTTCCTTTAGGGCGTGGAGCCTGGGAACGCTCAGCCCTGTAGGGGGGTGGGGGTACTGGCTGCTTTGCTGTGCTAACAACTGACCTGGAGATTCGGCCTTGAAGAGCCCCTTGGTGGTTCTGGCCTGTACCCGGGACCCTCATTCCAATTGCAGTCGCTTCTGTGGGTCACTCATTCCTTCCTAGAAGGGCCAAGGCACCCTCCCTGGGCTGGGCCCTTCTCCCCAGTGGGGTCCTCCTCCTCCTAATTGGTCCCTCGGGATTTGTTACCTTTAGTTGAACGGAGGCGGAGGTTCAACATCAATGACCGGATCAAGGAGCTGGGAATGCTGATCCCCAAGGCCAACGACCTGTGAGCGGTTTCTGGTGTGGGGGGTGCGGGGGCTGGGGGCGGGGCAGCAGCAGCTGAGGCGTATTTTCTGCACCTGGGGGGATTGCTGGTTGCAGGGGGTGGGGGGTGGGGGTGGTGGCTCCTAAGAGCTTATGATCCATGAGGGAAAGAAGATTCCGTCCTGTGCCCCAATCAGAACAGTTAGGTTGGGGTCAGAGGGAGGGGGGCTTTCTCGAGGAGGAGTTATGCGGGGAACCTCTGGACTTGGGCTGGAACAGAGGGGGCCCAGGGCTGGGAGGAGTGAGAGTGGAGGACAGGTGTGGGTTTTGGCAGCAGGAATGGAAGGCCTAGGGAGGGAGGCTGCTCTGAATTGTTGGCTTGCATGAAATTCGTGAGGTGGGTTGTGGCGACCAAGTCAGCTGAGAGGGTCTGTTCCGTGCAGATGGAGAATGGCCTCCACAGATCGGGGTTGGTTGCATCTGGGGTTTGTGGGCAACATTGGGACAGGCAGCAGAGGCTTCTGGAACCCAAGCAGGGTTTTACTTTAACCCCTGGAGTGCACGGCGAATGCTCGGGCACTCGTCTGAGCCCGCGCCTCTGCTTCTGCCCGGCCTGCAGGGACGTGCGCTGGAACAAGGGCACCATCCTCAAGGCCTCTGTCGACTACATCCGGCGGATGCAGAAGGACCTGCAGAAGTCCCGGGAGCTCGAGAACCACTCTCGGCGCCTGGAGATGACCAACAAGCAGCTCTTGCTCCGCATCCAGGTCTGGCCCCTGCATTTGGACTTCTTGGGTGGCTGTGACTCCCGACGCTGGCCTGGCTCTTGACCTCAGGGGCAGTGTTTACACTTCTGAAACTGGGGGGATGGGAAGGATGCCCGTGAAGAGCGAGGATGGTTTGCTAACAGTACATCCCCAGCGACTTGGAGCAACAAGGACCAGCTAGAGGTTCTGTTCTGTGAGCCCTTCCTTCTGGGACCCAGGCCAGTGGACGGGCACATCTAGAGCCGGCTCTTAAAGCCACGTGCACCTTTTAAGGTGACACTTGTTGCTTCTGTTCACAATTCCTTGATCAGTACAAGTCCACGCCTACACCAAACCTCAAAAGGGATGGGAAAAGGCAGACCTACCGAGTGGGGAGGTAGGGAGCTAGAACTGTTTGGCTGCCATCCGGAGCTGAGGGTTCTGATCCTGGCTGTGCTCAGGGTCTCTGTCTTCTCTGGATCCGAGGCTGGCCATCTATACAGAGGGCACACGGATGGCAGCTTGTAAATTTCTCTGTCTCTCATAGGAGCTAATACAGCTGGCATTACCATCCAGCATGCATGGCCATACTCCAAGGGAAAAATCAGTTTCACGAAAGAGCCGTCATTCTTAATAGATGCAGTGCCTTCTGATCCTTTCTATTCTGGTCTAGTCTAGGCAAGTCTGTTTCAGTGAAAACAGAAAGAGAGAGTGAGCTGGTCAAGACTCACTACAGTGGTTTCACAATCCACAAATGAGTTGTGACTTGTAGTTTGAAAACCCCCTGGTCTAGACTCTAGAGCCGTCCTCTACCTGCTTCCCCATGAGCCATGCTGTGGTCTTGGGTGCCACTAGGGGAGGGGCAAGGGCTGCAGGGGGGTGCCCGGAAGGCAGGGTAGCTGGCACACATGGGTGTGTGCCCCCAGCCTTCTTTTTCTGCTCTCTCTGCCCGCCCCCCACTTGCAGGAGCTGGAAATGCAAGCTCGAGTCCATGGCCTGCCCACCACCTCACCATCGGGCATGAATATGGCTGAGCTGGCCCAGCAGGTGGTGAAGCAGGAGCTGCCCAGTGAGGAGGGCCCCGGGGAGGCCCTGCTATTGGAGGCCGAGGTCCCGGATCCTGAGCCGCTGCCGGTTCTGCCCCCGCAGGCCCCGCTGCCCCTGCCAGCCCAGCCAACTCAGCCGCCGTCCCCATTCCACCACCTGGACTTTAGCCATAGCCTGAGCTTTGGGGGCGGGGGCGATGAAGGGCCCCCAGGCTATCCCGAGCCTCTGGGGCCAGAGCATGGCTCCCCGTTCCCCAACTTGTCCAAGAAGGATCTGGACCTCATGCTCCTGGACGACTCACTGCTACCACTGGCCTCTGACCCTCTCTTCTCCACCATGTCCCCTGAGGCCTCCAAGGCCAGTAGCCGCCGGAGCAGCTTCAGCATGGAGGAGGGCGACGTGCTGTGACTCGGGCGGCCGCCATGCTGGGGAACAGGGGCCGACCTGGGGCCTGGGAGGGCCGGGGCCACCTCCCTCCCACTCCTTGGGCTGCACTGTGTGTGACGTAGCCAACTGCCCTGCCTCACTTCTTCCTGTTGGCCCCCTGTTTGGACTTTTGGACTTAGTGCCTGCTTGGCAGCCTGTGGGGGCAGGCTCAGTACCTACCCGGCTCAGTACTCCCCAGGGATCGCCCTCTTGATGGGGCTGGGTCTGAGTAGGCCTTCAGCCCAGGTCCTGGAGGCGAACTCATGAGGGCAAGGGAGGGGACAGGTGTGCTAGGGGTAAGAAAAGGTCCTGGGAGGGTTCTGTCTTCTGGGTCTGATCCCCGCCCCTGCTCGTGAAGGATATGTGAGAGCAAGGGGGTTCAGGAAGTTCCTTCTCCGAGGCAGCGACCGGTCCAGGGGGTGCCCAGGCCTGCCTTTCTGGGACTCAGATGGCCACAAGTCTGCCCTCCAGCCTGGCATCCCCACCCCCCTTTGGTGCTAACAGCTCTCTACCAGGTGGTGTGAGGGCGGGGGTGGCCGGAAGAGGGGGCGCTGGGTTCCTGTTCGAGCGCGGGGTCACTGCTGGAAGAGCAGCTCTCTCCGGGCTCCCCACTTTGTGCCTTTAGTAAACACTGTGCTTTGTACCTGCTTGTCCTGTCTCTTTGGAGGGATCTGGGGTGGACACAGCTGGAGGATTTAACCCAGTGCACACCATAATGAATTTAGAATTCAAACGCCCCTTGTGGGGGTCAGGGTAGGGGGAGACAGAGAGTGGGGAACAAGCCCATCACCTGGTTTCCCCCACCTCTCAGACTTGCCTCAAGGGAAGCTGGAGATGCAGCCCATCTTAGGGGGCTTGGGGACTGAGGGGGTCATTTTCCCTCCTTGTGGCCACAAGATGGCGCTGCAACCTCGCTGGTTCGCACCTCCAGCTGTGGCTGGAGACAGATGAGCTGGGTGATGGGGGGGATCTGGTTGCTCAGAAACCAAGTCTTCTGTTCTCAGCTGCTGCTTTGGGGCACCCTCAGCCCAGACTGCCCCTCGCCCAGGGTGGGGGGCATGTTTCTCCTGTTCCGGAATGCTTGTTCTAGTGGTCACCCCTCTAGATTTTTCTCCCGCCCTGGGTGGGTGGACTGACACCTGCTTGAGAAGTCCAGCTGCCTGCTCCATGGCAGCAGAGCTGGCCCCTCTGCTCTTGAACAGTGTCTCTAGCAGGACAGGCTCCTTAGTAACTGAGGAGCTGAGTCCTCTGGGTTTAGGGAAAGGGGGACCCAGTGGAAATAATTTGGGAGGAGGCAGGAGTCCCCAACTCTGGGTAGAGTCAAGGATGTGGGCCCTATTCCCTGCTCTGGCTCTGTTCCCATGTGCCTCTGCTCTGAGATCCTGGGATTTTGTGACCTCACCCAGGAAGAGGAGATGGGCTTGGGGCAATGAGGGGCTGAATGGCAGCTTCTTGAGCCCCAGCTGTCTTGGGGCAGAGAGAAGAGGGTCTTTTTGGGCTTTGCCTAGTTCTCTCCCAGCTTCCCATAGTCTTCAGTCAGACATCAAAATGGTTTTCCCCTCAAGGGGCCCTGAGAGGCCAAAGGGGCCTAATTAAAAAAAATTAAAACTCCCAGGATAAAAATGGCTAAGAGGGCAATTTCCTCCAGTGCAGAACTGGAGATCAAATCAACATTGGAGCAATTAACATGTGAGAAGAGAGAAGGGAAGGGAGCTGGGCATGTGTGTGCTGATGGCGGCTGGACTGACGGAGGCTGCAGGATTAATCTCAAGGTCAGATGGAGCCGTGGATGACCTTGTGGAGTTTGAGCCAGCCAAGGGGCACTGGCATCGCCCTCCAGAGGCCCCACCCTGCTGCGGGAACCATTCCTGCCTTAGGAACCACCGGAGGGCGTAGGGGTCTGGGAACTCCTGAGTCAAAATGAGAACTCTCTCCTACTCTGTTCTCCTTCATCCTGGGGATTCAGTCAATGGAGTGGAGAGCTGCCCTTCAGGCTCCTCATGCAACCCCTCACGACTGCTGTATTACACCCCCCTCTGCCTGCCTGCTGGCTTCCGGTCCCCTAGGTGCTTCAGAGGAGCCACCACTAGCAACCCGGGAAGCAGGGTCTGAACCCGCCTTTGGGCCATACTGAGGGTGTGAGGGGTTCTGACCACAAGAGTGCGCCACAGGTCCAGCACCCCGCCTCTGCGGGCGCCCTCTAGTGGGGGATAGTGGAATCTCAGCTTCATTGTACATTCCAAACTTGGGCCGGGGTTGGGGCGGGGGGCGGGTCCTGCGGTTCTGCGGGCTTGGTTAGGACAGGCACAAGTGCTACCTCCAGCATTTCAACAAGCTACCAGCAAGGGTTTCTGTATATGTTTTTGAAAATATTTTATTTATTGGGGCGCCTGGGTGGCTCAGTGGGTTAAAGCCTCTGCCTTCAGCTCAGGTCATGATCCCAG